>NC_135579.1:99986843-100289116 GCF_965152235.1 Eretmochelys imbricata
GGTGCAGAAAGCAACAGGCCACTTACGCGTGATGTAGCTCACCGGGAGCACACAACAACAATGCTCTGTGTTCTGTACTGCTTGTCTGATGGTTTCCAGGTGAGCTTTAAAGCTCTAAGTGGATGGAAATTTGCTTACTCAAGATACCATGTTGCAGTCCGTGTCCTACTGCCATAGCTGGGACTGGCAGAGGCATTTGAACTGGAGCCTACTCAGTTTAAAAGAAGGGGCAACTGCTGGCGGGACAGTCACCAGCAGGGACCCTTAACTTTGGAAATTGTTCCTCTCCTTGTTCTGAAGTAGCTTGGAGTTGTTGACATTGGGAGGCATACTGTAAGGCTCATCTATTTACTCAAGCTTTGGGAGAATGCGGGGGACAATAAGGGTTAGTATGTATGGGTGAGAAGAGTTATTGTTTGGGTTTAACTCTATTTCTGGTGCGTTATTTTACTTACATGGCAAGGCTGTGTTTTTTCCCATTATAGAAAGCAGATTATTATAGTAACTACTTTGGTGGCTTCTGTGTGGATTTCCTTTTGGAAAACAATGATCCTATCATCTCTAAATCACCAGTGTGACTCATGCTAAGTGCCTGAATCATTTTTATTACACTGTTGATGATTAGTGATCACCAACTTGGGAAAAGTCCAGTTTGGGTCATCCATTTATTCTGCATCTTTTATGTTGACTGAATCTTGTATTTCAGAAACATGGCCAGTTAGCTATTTTAATGAGTTGAAAGAAATATATTCTGTCTAAGGCTACATCTCCATTGTGAGCTAGGGGTGTGTAATTCCCAGCTCAGATAGACATACTCATGCTAGCTCAATGAGAGCTCATACGAGTATAAACTGCAGCATAGCTGCAGTAGCATGGGCAATGGCAGCTGGGGCCGTGCCAAGTACAAAGCCACCTGAACCCCATCAGTACAGTAAGCTGTGCTCCTGCCCATGCTACTCATGGTAGCTCGATGTCTCTGTGAGCTGGGAATCACATCCTACATCCTAGAATAGACACAGCCTAAATGATACCCAGCCAAGAATGAAAAGCAAAATGTTCACATTTGACTCAATAATGCTAGAGTGTGGTGGCTTTAAAGGTGTATCAGATTAGCAGTATATTAAATCAGAGAATTAAATAAGGCGCTTGCTTAGCTAACTGAAATACACTTCGGAAATTTAAATGATTGAAACACTGCATTTTTATGGGATTAGCTACGTCTCTGAAACAAAAGAGAACTGCACTGGGGAACAAGTAAGGTCAAAACACTTTAGTTTATTCCAGTGTAGCTTGACTGGGACGAGTTCATTTTACAAACATTTCTCTCTTGGTTTTGCAAGGGATTGGAGAATAACAGATAGTAAATTAGTGGATTTAGTGGCAGGTTGTTAGTAGCATGGCATTAATTATGTGGCATGCCACTTTTTTCTAAATTGTAGTATTAATACATTATGTTTTACAAGATTTTTTATTTTGATAGGACACATTAAAATGTAATCTTACAACTTTTTAACAAAACTCTTTGAAGGTTTGCTTTGTTTTTTCATCCTCCGAATTTGGTACCATACCTTAGCTACTCTTTATTATTAAGGGGAATTTATTTATTTAGTCTACTATAAGGTCAACAAATATCAGATCAGCTTTGGTTAGGTAGCTGAGAAATAATCATATGATTTTCCATTGCCCTTTGATGCATATTGACCCTTTAAGGGCCAGCCAACCCTGTTTAATTAGCCCTGCCCTGCTCTGCTACACCTGTGGGGTGTTGGACTTAGAGAAAGAAAGCGTAGCACCTGGAATTGAGGGCTGCTGGTGAAGGGAAGCAGACAGGCTACTCCTGTGTGTCTTGGGCTAGGAACTGTCTGAAGGCTGCAGCCTGCCAGAGGCTGTTGGTAGGAGGTAGAAACGGCCTGGATTGTCAGCTTGAGTGGAGCCCAGGAACCAGTAAGACAAGCTGTTGTTGCTGGGGCCTGGCTTCAAGGAATGGGGGCTGAAGGCTCAGACCAGTGGAGCTGAAGCTTCTTTCATGTTGGTGCTGCTTGTGGTCATGGGTTAAGGGACTCTGTTACCCTAGAAGGGATGAGAACATAAATGTGACCTGGCTGGAGAACCAAGTCAGCACCCAGACCACAAGAGCCCTGAGGAAGGAAGTGAGGTGTAGAGACTGCAATGCCAAGTTTTGCCATGCGGGGTGCACTGGGATGGTGAGTCTTGCACACACACATATGACTAGGTCATTGAAGAGGGACAGTTTCAAATGGAAAACCTTGTATATATCAATTTCAATCAATATCACCTTGTTCTGATTTATAGTTGCACCTGCAACTGCTACTATAGTGAAACTGACAGCATCCTCTTTTTAAAGATTTGTAACTTGGCAGTAACATTAAAAACATTGGCATTACTGGGACTTTATGCAAATGTAGGAGCCTACCCAAAGCTTATCATTGCAGAACTGTTGCTTTGCTTTGGGTCTGGGTGGGATCGAACCTGGGACCTTTGAAGCTTAGTGTATGAGCTGCTACTGCATGAGCTAAAAGCCACAAAGCTCTTAACTAAGGCTGTAGCAGATTTATTAATCTCTAAGTGGTTTAGGTACCACTAGAGGGGGACAGAGCACCACACTCAGCAGGCATGGATTACATCGGCGTTAGTGTCTGGTTAAGACTGCATGAGATCTTGCTAAATGCTGTCAGTGGCACAGAAGCCAGTGACATAGTGAAAGCAGGGAGGACTAAAGATGAGACAGATTTTGGTAATCCAAGTCATGCTGAGCAGTACTTTGTTCTGTGCATAGTCCCTTTGGAAAACTAAGACATTGTTCAGTGTGAATAAGGATGGCAAAATCAGTGTCTGAAGAATCCAAAGGCTCACATGGAACATTTTGGTCAAAATATTCTAAGCTATATTCTATTTAAACCATTCACGATATTGCTGCATAAGTGCTAACTTTCACATGTTTCCTTACCTAGATCTAGTTAAATCTTTGTACCTCAGTATATGCTAACTATCATAAATATTCATACTCCCAAATAAAATAGTGTTGGAATTAAATGAAATCCTATTTTAACTACTACATTGCTCTGATCTACACCGTGTTTGCAAAACAATCTAATATCCCCCACCGAAAAACAAACCAAAAACCCTAAAGTAGATTCTGAAACCCAAGTCTTGCATGCTATTGAAATCAGTGGGACTGTTTCCATTAGTTAGGCAATAGGGTCTTGGCCCTTTGTTTGTGATTACACATTCTGTGCGTGTGTGGTCTGTTAGACTGAAGGTTATAATGAAATTAAACTACTGGATCAGCAAGGGAGCATGATTACATTTGCTTTTGAAGGATAAAGTGAAACATTTCTATTTCTCTCTGGTATATGTAGGCCGCTTAATGGAAATAATTTGTGTGTATCCGGGGGGGGGGGGGAAAGGCTGAGAGCATGCTCCACTATGGAAAGAAAATTCCACTCTTGACTAAAAAACAAAATAAGAAATGTCGCCTGATGCCTCCTCGCACACACCAGATCTCAGAAACCAAAATCTATAAACTGTTCCTCCTGTCCCCTTCCAACCAACAGTTAGTGACTACGTGGTAGGAACAAAAGTTATTCTATATGAATATCTCTCAATAAAGTCCTGTTTCCTTTTGTGCTTGACTAAATGGGATTGTAGGATAACACAATGCTTTCTCCCAAAGTAAAATCAAGTTCATTCAGGCTTTTCTTGTATGTGCTTAAACATTCATTCAGCACTGTTTATCTGTAGGACATAACAAGAGCATACTTTAGAAAACATGTATTACGAGGCAGCTCATTATTGAAGCTGATATTCTGTAATAACAGTTACCTCCTATAGGGCATGAGCCAAAATTCGTAGTAATTACTGGAAATACTCCTATTGGCTTCAGTGGACATTGGATCAGTCCAACAGCACTTTTCATTCAAGCATCTCCAAGAGTCTCGCAAACATTAATGAATTAAGTAAATAGTAAAAGATAAATAGTATAAAATCCATTATATTGATGGGTGAACTGAGCCACAGCAGGCTAGATTCATAAGGATTTAGGCGCCAACTGCCAGAATTATGCTCCACTGGGTTCACAAAAACCTCTCTCATTTTCCACCAAACCCTGTAAGCCCCTAAACTCATTTGGTGCTAGGCTTGCCAGGCTTCTGGTTTTTGACCAGAATGCCTGATCAAAAAGGGACCCCGGTGCTGACCGGGCCATTAAAAGTCCAGTTGGCCACCCGCAGTGGTGCAGGGTGCAACTCTGCATGGCTCCCAGGAAGCTGCCGGCATCTCCCTCTGGTTTCTAGGTGCAGGAGCAGCCATGGGGGCTTCACATGCTGCCTGAGCACTGGCTCTGCAGCTCCCATTCGCCGAGAACTGCCGCCAGTGGGAGCTGCGGGGGCAGCCCCTGTAGGCATGGGCAGTACAGAGCCACCTGGCTGCTCCTACACCTAGGAGCCGGAGGGAGATGCCAGCAGCTTCCCACGAGCTTCCATGAGGTAAGTGTCTCCCGAAGCCTGCACCCCAAACCCCCTCCCATGCGCCAACCCCTTGTCCCAGCCCTGAGCCTCCTCCTGCACCAAAACTCCCTCCTAGAGCCCTCACCCCACACCCCCTCCCACACCCTGAGCCACCTCCTGCACTCTGAATCTTTCGGCCCCAGCCCATAGCCCCCTCCTGCACCCCAAACCCCTCATCTCCAGTCCCACCCCAGAGCCTGCATCCCCTGCTGGAGCCCTCACCCCCTCTCATACCCCAACCCCTGGCCCCAGCCTGGAGCCCCTCCCACAACTTGAACTCCTCATTTCTGGGCCCAGTCCAAAGTGCGCACCTCCAGCCCAGAGCCCGTACCCCCTCCAACACCCCAACCTCCGGCCCCAGCCCCCTCCCACACCCTGAACTCCTCATTTCTGGCCCCACCCCAGAGCCTGCACCCCAAGCCGGAGCCCGCACCCCAAAACCCTGCCCCAGCCTGGTGAAAGTGAACAAGTGAGTGAGGGTGGGGGAGAGCAAGCGATGGAGTAAGGGGGAAAGGAGTGAACAGGGGCGTGGCCTCAGAGAAGGGGCAGGGCTTGGCCTTGGGGAGGGGCAGTGCAAGGGTGCTCAGTTTTCTGAAAATAGAAAGTTGGCAACCCGACTTGGTGCCTAAATTTTTTCAGTAAATATTCCCTAAGTGCCTATGTTTCTGCCTCTGTGCATGCGTACTGCAGCCCCCACACCAGGCATCCAGGTGCCTAAACCCCAGAATTGTTCACAAATCAGGAAAATGATAGGTGGTTCTTCCACCTAACTTGCCTGCAGGGCCTGCTCTGGTAGGCATGCGCAGAGCTGTTCTACTTTGGATGAATAATTTTAAAAAGTCATTGGAAAAGGGGGACTAGATCCTGGGTCTCCCACGGGAGTGCTCCAACAACCAGGCTATAGAGTCATTCAAGCTTGTGCTCTCGCTTTGTGGCCCAGTGATTCTTTCATTATTTATTCACAGTGGAACAGCTTCCGTAGGAGAGGCTGAGGGAGCCCCCACCTCAGAATATCCCATAGGTCAGTGAGTAGGGAACTCAGGTGGCAGAGCCCTGTTCAAATCCCTTCTCCCCCTTAGGCAGAGGGAGGACTTGAACTCAGGGGTCTCCATGTCCCAGATGAGTACTCTGACCACTGGGCTAAAAGTTGAGGGGTCCTCCTCCTCCCGCAAGCTTCTTGCAAAAGTGGCATGGGCCCCTCACACCAAGAGGGGTTTGCAGATGAGAATGCCAACAGGGACATGTCTCCCTGCAGCTTGGATATAGGCATCAAACTCCCTGAGAGGGAGGAGGCTTAGGACACACCCCTCACCTTGGCATATACCATCAGCTAGCTTAGGTGAGGAGCCAACTATTCTGGCTTTTGTGAATCCCATTCTGAGGTGTCCATCTCTCCCCATTCATTGCTTAGGGAGCCTGGATGATAACTCAGGCTTTGTGAATCCCAGTGATTTTCTAGGCCCCTAAAAGTTTGGTATGGCAATGCTCAGCATCACCATGCTTATGTTTTTGAGAATCTGGCCCAGAGAGATCTGACTTGCCTAGGGTTAATCAGTGATGTAATTGATCTGGGAATAGACCCCAAGTCTTAACTCTTAGTCTCCTTCAATAACCACTAGACCATATTCACATAACCAAACATAGTGTTTTATATCTGGACCAAATCATATGCAAAAGGCAGCTATGAATGTTGCATTTCAGGCAAAGGGAAGATTCTCATTTTATTTAGTCTTAAAGGAGTGAGATGTCCTCAGTACATAATTAAATTGAATGACTGTCTAATACATTTTGAGATCATTTAACTGAGTTACATGTTTTCTCCCAGCCCTCTTTATTTCCTCTCCTAAGTCCTGTTACAATTTTAGTATCAGTTTATCTGTTTCTTGGGGGGAGAAGCATAAGCCACTTAAAAGCCCTCCCTAAGTATACTCACATAAAATAACCTTTCTAGTATATCACTTGCTCTTAACCATACAGTTGAAATCATTTTAATCATTTTGGGGGGTTTCTCTTAAACTATGACCAGAAGAAATAAAAAACACTTATAAAAATGTCAATTCAGTTTTCTCCTTCTATTCAAATGATTCCTCAAAGAATATCCTAAAATATCTTTAGCCTAAGTCAGCTCCTTCCCTCACCAATGCTTCTTTACACTGTTCTGGATGCATGAAGAGACCTTAAAGTAGGTATGAAGTTGACCCTAAGGCTGTAATTTCAAACACCACCACCACCATCTGGGGTGGGGTTTGAGATAGGAATGGAAAGATTCTCATAGCTTACAAACAAAAATATACTGATGATTATTTTGGTGTAAGAAGTGGGTCTGGAATGGCAGGGAGAGGATGGTTAAACCTCCTCTGCAGCACTGGAAACCAAAACACAGTGGGGAAAGATTTCAAGGGCATAAAGGGCAGTTAGGTGTCCAACTCCCATTGAAAGTAAATGGAACTTGAGTGCCAACTCCCACTGTGACTTTGAAAATCTGCTCCTTTAGCACCATGCTACTGCATGAGTAGCAGAAGGTGAAACTTCCTTGAGTGGAAATATGGTCCAGTGTTTAGAATAGCCTGGGATTCAGGAGGGGATTGGACTAGATGACCTCCTGAGGTCTCTTCCAATCCTAAAGATTCTATGATTCTAGGATGCTGGTTAAATTCCCTATTATGTTGGACCTTAGCAGTGTGAACATTGTGGCATTGGCAGCAGTTTAGACTATCTGCTTGAGTCCAAGCCCTGCCTGACCCCTGGGGTCTGAGCTTGGGCAGCTAGCCCAGCTCACCACATATGCCACAACATCCATACTGCTATTTTTAGCATACTAGCTTGAGCTTAGCTAGTGCAAGTCTCTCTACCCATGCTGGGAATCACACCTCCCAGCAGCAGTGCAGACATACCCTTAGTCTCCCTGGTAGTCAGTTCCATCTGTAATTAATTATTATTATTTATATTGTGGTAGCACCTAGGAGCCCCAGTTATGCACCAGGACCCAACTGTGATAGGATCTGTATAAACACAGACTAAAAAAGAGTTCATGTTCCAAAGAGCTTACAATCTACATATCTGTAAAATGGGGATAACAGCACTTTCCCAGTCATAGGGACATTGTGAGGATAAATACATTATATACAGTGAGGTGCTAAGATACTACAAAAATGGGGGGCAAGATAAGTATCTAACAAGTACTTACGAGTTTACACTTGTCCAAGCTGAGTAAAATGGATAAAATAAACAGAGACCAAGAATACTGAAAATCTACGTTTTAATTATCGAAGGTGTTACCAATAAATCAGGAATGGACTCTTCAAAATATACATTTATTTTGACAATATCCCTTTGAGATCATGAGGTCACTTTGGATGAGGCCATCTAGCAAGGGGATATGGTTGCCTTTCAGTGCTATTCATCCTTTTTTAATTTTAATTTTTAATTTTATTTGTTAAAGAAGTGGACGTTTAGGTTTTTGGGGATTTTTAAAGGAAAATACTAATTACAAATCAGTGAAGTGAACATTTAATAATAATATTGTGAGATGGAAAGAGGCTATTTGACCTACTTGCTGTATTAGGTTCATACCTAATATCGGGGAGGGAGAAGAACCTGTTTACAAATGTACTTCACAGTATCATGCAAGGGTCTGATTGGCTGAGTGCCTACTGAAGTCAGTAGAAAGACTTCCATTGACCTCAGTGGGCTTTTAAACAGGCTTCTGTAATGTATACTAGCATCCTTTTAAACACATAGTGATGAAACTTACATTTTCATGCATTAGGTTAGTCTGAAGAATTACATCACTCTTGGGACCTGGAGGGTGGGAGTAAAGCACATTAAAAATAAACCAAGGAGGCATTTTTCTGTGTTCTGCAGAACTGTTCTGTGGTCTGCAACAGTAGATTCCTTGTAAGTAGGGGCAACTCGTTCAAATAAAATACAAACCAATCATTTTTCATTGTTCTGCACTGCACTTTAGCCAGGAATGGAAGCAAAAAAATACCACAAGAAAAGCTGTTTTCATGGCCTCTCTCACCTGAATGAAATAAAACTTAGAAATCTCAAAAAGAGCCTGTTCTCATGTTTCCTGTATTCCACAGCAAAGAGGTTTAGAGAAGAGGAATCCCCCTCAACTCCATCACTGTTTTTGGTTTGTACTGTATGTGAAATGCAAATTTTGTGTGTGGGGAATGATGATGTGCTACATTAAGTCTGTTGCTCATCCAAATAAGAAGCATTTGCACAACCCTATCTGACAAACAGGGAAAATGGGAAAGTGCCTTAATACTTCAGTCCAGCAAGACACCAAAGGATTTAATGCATTTTCATCGGCTTTTATATAAAACAGCATGTAGAGAGGAGCCATTCAATCTTTAAAGGGAAACAGGCACAGCTAATAGGTTTCTTTGAATATAAACATCAGTATATGTTTTTGTGGCTCAACTCAGCATATTCTGTATGGGTTGTAATTTTAAAATTAGTGGTTGGAGGGAGAGATAAGCACCGTCAATAAATTAAACTGTAACCCAGCGGTTTAGTCATGAAAGGTTAAAATAAACTTGCTTGATTGATTATGAATTTTAAACAGTTTTTCTTCAATGTAATCAGTGCTCTACCAATGTCATTGCTCATTAAAGAAAAGATTTTCATTCCAACATTTGATTGAGGATGTTTTTTCTCATTTGCATTTTGCTTTCTACAGAGTAAGCATCCTGCCTTCAGAATTATTAGATTTTTTTTTCTCCCTTGTCTATCCGTAAAAACCATACACTGGGAGGGAACAGTGATTTAGGGGGATAGTCCATAAAGATTGAATGAAGATATTGACTACCGGGCCCTAATACAAACAGGGCTGTCTGATGGCCTGCCTTTGACAGAATGATGGAAGGGGGCCTGGTGGCCTACTTAGCTGCCCTTCTAATTGGCCTTTATGAATATTTAATGAAATCAAGATGAAATTCAATCAGAGCTTTTACCTGCTGAATCTTAGGGAAAATAGCAGGATATTATTAGATTTTCCTAGCCCTTGTACACAATAAAACTGTACTGAAATTTCTGTATGTTAGTCAGGTGGCTGAGATATGCTGCTTTATCCAGGGACTTGGTTTCTTCCAAAGGAATTAACCTTTTTACCACAGAAAAGCAGCACAATTTTCCATTTGCATGCATCAGTGGTATTTTATTACTGGCACAGTATAATGTTTAAGCCATAAACAAGCAACAGCTATTCCCTTTGAAAACATACCCTTGGCAGATGCTTAGTCTATGCCAATTTGAAGCCTTTTAGGGAACTTTAAGGTCATAGAACATTTTTTTAGACCTACATAATGTTGTTGTCTAATATTTTGTGCCACATTGGTTGATGTATGAGAGAGAATTTGCACAATCTCATTTCTCAAACATAATCTAGGTTGCATCAATAACATTACATTATAGCAATGAGGTATAAAACAGGCTGACAGGCTCCTGCTGTAGTACACTTTTACGTTCATTTAAATGTAGATTTTGTTTTTCTGAGTGTGAATGCCAGGAAAGCTTTTCACAGAGGCACAATGGACAGATTAATCTATAAATGGTAAATTCAACAGTGAAGAAGGTTTTCCCCATTTTTAGTGTTGTGAATTTTATCTTTCTCCCCCAAGATAAGCTGTTTATTCACAGAATGTTGCTTTTATGTGTATTTAGTGTCTTTTTTAAGAGAGAAAGGAGGTTGGTACTCAGAGATAAACTCACCATGTTAATATGAAGAAGTGCATGAGTAAAACTTTGACACGTGCCTACACTGGGAGGATTCAGTATTGTTCTGCAAAGCCTTGATTTCTTTTTAAAAAATTACTTTTATGAGCATCAATAATTCTCCTGTGGGTCTTAACAGTGATATCACAATGCATATAATGCATACTTGATGAGACAAAGTCAGCCTTGACAGTTATAAGAGTGGTGGAAAGCAGATATATGAACCCTAGAATGGTGAATAGGAACCCTTTCCCCTATGAACTGAAGAGGTTACCTCAGGTTAACTAGAGACACCTGAGTCCAATTAAGGGGGAGAGAGAGAATTTTGTGCTAAGGAAAAATACAGGATTGACAGCACTAATGGCTAAATTCTTTTATTTATCCACAAATCAGGTATAGCACAGGTAGTCAGGGCTACACTGCCCTGTTAACTTACCCGGGGAAGGGACCTTTATATGGGTGATATATAGTTCAATCTCCATGCCCACTAATCGTTCACCTCACTGCTAAGACTAACAGAAAAGGTGTCAATTGTGGTGGTGTTTTCTGTGATGTGAACACTTCTCCATGCCCATGTTATCCTGGTGGTTTCCTCATGTGTGAAAGGTAGAGGTAGCTTGCATCCTTATGTCTATAGGAAAAACTAATCTGTACTAAGCAGTAAAACTCAATATGCATTCCACATAATTTCTTAGTTAAACTACACAAAAAATATCTTTCCTTTCCCTCCAAAATCGCATGTGAAGTTTTCTTTAAAAGGGCCATGAATATTAACTTCTCAAATTTACCTTGAGCATATTGAATGAATATGATCACATAGATGCCAGACAGATTGAAGACTGGCTATAATGCCGTTGACAAAATGAGATTGCTCATTTAATCACAAACTTCAGAGGTGACAATTAAAAAAAGTCTTTAGAGTTCTACAATAATGATTGGTTGTAAACAAAGGAAATATTAATACATTTAGGGCAAGATTTTCAGAGAGAAAAGTGTTGCCTGCTTTCTTGGATGGGATTCATATGAGATATTAGTTTTTGCACAGTGAAAACCACTTTCGTGAGTAGTGGGTGTTCTGAACAACTATTAAGAGCTCATTTCTGTGCTCCAGTCCATAGAATATCAAAGATGACATTGCATCTTGATTTCATACGAGTCTGCACTGATGTTTTTTGGAGTTTCATCCAGCTCATGCTCTTACACAAAACCGCAGCAATATTACAGTAGAATGGACCATGTGACAATCAGATGCATCAGTCTGTTGGTAAAAGAGAAGGTGAGGTTACCAGTAAAGTTCTGTGTGAGAATGAGACTTGGATGAATTTGGGGTATGTACTGGGGTTTGATGTCTCCTGGAGATAGACTGGTTTCAGAGTAACAGCCGTGTTAGTCTGTATTCGCAAAAAGAAAAGGAGTACTTGTGGACTGTTTTACTGACAGAATCAGAGGTATGCAAAACTGGCAAGCTATGCTCTTTTCCCATACAATAAAGGTTTTGGGTGGGTGGGATTTTGTGGCAGTGAGTTCCACTGTTGCCTATGTGGGATGAGTCCTGATTCAGCCTCAACTGTCACCAAATAAAGTTTTGTGAGTGTTATACACAGAATATAATTCTACCATTATTTGTCTGAGGGAACTTCAAATACCTGTACTGACAGATAAGCAAGAGACCCAGTAAGGTTAAATATGTGTGTTCTGTTCAAAATGATGTGATTGGTTGTCTCTGGATGTAGGGCAGTGTTCCAGTTCTAAAAATAGAAGTTCCTGAATGAAACACACTTTTGTTACTGTCACTTATCAGTGATAGTAAAGGAAGTACCGAAATGTCATTCCGCTCCCAGAAAAAGTGCCGGAACAGTGTTTCGGAGTGTTCTGGCATGAAACCAGCCCTGGTATAGGGTACTTGTTCAGCTCTTGTGTCAATAAAACAGCATATCCCATTAAGAAGTTGCTCCCTCTCAGTTGTAACAATTGATTAAAATAAAATAGAATATGAAAGTGTTATATTGCAAAATGGGAAATCAATGGAAACTGGAGGTCATGGACTTGATGTGAAATTCTATTTATCCTGGATAGAGGATCAAATTGTAGCTTATTCCATGGCAGAGAGGTTATTACTTTCTGTTCTAGAAAGAGTTGAGACTGGTGGGGGACAACTTAATAGACAAATGAAATAATACATTAGGAGCATGTAAATTTAATTAACAAAATGTCTGAACCTCCCAAAAAAGCAGGAACTTTTAAAATAAAATAAATACTATTGTTTGTTTGTTAATTTGCAGAATTACAGAGCAGGTAGTGTCAAGTAATTAGCCCGTGAGCATGGGAGATATGCTGTGACAGACAGTTCTAAGATAGATTCACTATGTCACCTTCAGTAAATCACTCTTGCCTCATTCTACCCATCTGTAATAGAATTGCTATACTAGGTCAGACCAATGGTCCTTCTAGTCCAGAATCCTATCAGTAACAATGGATAGTAACAGATACTTCATAGAAACCCATAAGAAAACCCATAATGGATAGTTATCGAATAACCTGTCTGTGGTGGAAGTTTCTTCCTGACCTCATCACTTAGTGACTGGGTTCTTCCTTAAAGCAGATGGGTTTTCTCTCTATTTCTTTCCATCTTGTCTAAGGTAAATGTTTGTTTTCTCATTATCAATATAAATGTTTAATCCTCTTTGAATCCTACTAAGCTCTTTTCCAGTGATATCTTCTGGCAGTGAGTTCCATAGGTTGGCTATACATGACATAAGAAGCATTTCTTTTGTCAGTTTTAAATGTTTTGCCTTTCCATTTCATTGAACTTCCTCTTATTCCTTTATTATG
Source organism: Eretmochelys imbricata (assembly GCF_965152235.1). Taxonomy (NCBI): domain Eukaryota; kingdom Metazoa; phylum Chordata; order Testudines; family Cheloniidae; genus Eretmochelys; species Eretmochelys imbricata. The sequence continues at coordinate 99,999,926 of NC_135579.1, forward strand.
AAGAATGGCAAATAGAAGGGCTCTATTAACCAACTGTATACCATTCATTAGTTTATATGGCTAGAAACACTCCTTCTTGTACTATTTCTCTCTAGACTAAACAGTCCCTATCATTTAAATCTCTCCTCAAATACAACACTCTTCATGTCCATAATCATTTTTCCATCCACCTCTGAACCTCCTGTATTTATGCTGAACAGAGTATTTTCAGGTAAAGGGCATAATTCATATAGTTTTATAGTGTTTTAAGTATTATTTGCTGTCAGACAATTATTTATTATTTGTATTAAGGTAGCACCTAGGAGCTCTAGCCATGGACAAGGGCAAATAAAAGGGCAAATATAGTGCCCATCTATAAAAAGGGAAATCAGGACAACCCAGGGAATTACAGACCAGTCAGCTTAACTTCTGTACCTGGAAAGATAATGGAGCAAATAATTAAGCAATCAATTTGCAAACACCTAGAAGATAATAAGGTGATAAATAACAGTCTGCATCCATTTGTCGAGAAGAAATCGTGTCAAACCAACCTGATAGCTTTCTTTGAAAGGGTAGCAAGCCTTGCGGATAGGGAGGATGTGGTAGATGTGATATATCTTGACTTTAGTAAGGCTTCTGATACTGTCCTGCATGACCTTCTCATCAACAAACTAGGGAAATGCAACCCAGATGGAACTACTACAAGGGGTGCACAACTGGTTGGAAAACCATTCCCAGAGAGTAGTTATCAGTGGTTCACAGTCATGCTGGAAGGGCATAATGAGTGGGGTCCCACAGAGATCGGTTCTGGGTCCGGTTCTGTTCAATATCTTCATCAGTGATTTAGATAATGGCATAAAGAGTACACTCATAAAGTTCACAGAGGATACCAAGCTGGGAGGGGTTGCAAGTGCTTTGGAAGATTGGATTAAAATTCAAAATGATATGGACAAACTGGAGAAATGGTCTGAAGTAAATAGGATGAAATTCAATAAGGACAAATGCAAAGTACTCCACTTAGGAGGATCAATCAGTTGCACACATACAAAATGGGAAATGACTGCTTAAGAAGGAGTACTATGGAAAGGGACGTTGGGGTCATAAAGGATCACAGGCTAAATATGAGTCAACAGTGTAACGCTGTTGCAAAAAAAGCAAACATCATTCTGGGATGTATTAGCAGGAGTGTGGTAAGAAAGACACGAGAAGTCAGTCTTCTGCTGTACTCTGCGCTGAGTAGGCCTCAACTGGAATATTATGTTCACTTCTGGGTGCCACATTTCAGGAAATATGTGGACAAATTGGAGAAAGTCAAGAGAAGAGCAACAAAAATTATTAAAGGTCTAGAAAACATGACCTATGAGGGAAGATTGAAAAAATTGGGTTTGTTTAGTCTGAAAAAGAGAAGACTGAGTGGGGACATGATAAGTTTTCAAGTATGTATAAGGTTGTCACAAGGAGGAGGAAGAAAAATTGTTTTTCTTAACCTCTGAGGCTAGGACAAGAAGCAATGGGCTTAAATTGGACGTTAGGAAAAACTTCCTGTCAGAGTGGTTAAGCACTGGAATAAATTGCCCAGGGAGGTTGTGGAATCTCCATCATTGGGGATTTTTAAGAGCAGGTTGGACAAACACCTGTCAGGGATGATCTAGATAATACTTAGACCTGCCTTGAGTGCACAGGACTGGACCAGATGACCTCTCAAGGTCTCTTCCAGGTCTATGATTCTATGATAAGGACCCCATTGTGCTAGGCGCTATACATACAAAAAAACAGTCCCTGCCCCAAAGAATTTACAATCTAAGTATAATTCAAGAGACAACAGATGGATACAGATAGTCAGATGAGTCAGTACAAGGAAACAATGGGACCATGTTGGTTAGCAGGATAGGCACACCAGCAGCCTAACCATTCTCAAGTATTATTGTAGGAAGCATTGCAAAGGAGAGTTTTTTAAGGAGAGTTTTGAAGGAGGATAATGAGTTAGTTTTGTGGATGTAGTTTTGTAGTCTTGTAGTTTTACAAGAAGCTTCTACCAAATATGAGGGGCTACATGGGAGAAAGCAGGAAGGTGCTTGTTGAAAATTTAACAAGTGGGCAATGGAGGCTGACATTATTGGGTGATTGGAGGCAGAAATCGACCTCTTGAGACTGAATGAGATATGATGGGTAAGGAAGGTGGGGATAGACACTAAGGGCCTTAAAAGTGAAAACAAGTAGCTTATGTTTTATCTTATCTCTACCTACTTCACAGAGCATTTGTGAGGCCTAATGTTTGTAAGTACTTTCAGAAAATTCAATAAAATATGATACATAAGAGCAAAGTACTATTAAAATACTTATCCCCTACTTGGAACACATCCAGTTTCTGGATCAAACAGAAATAAAGCAAAATCACTTCCTGTGAATGATCTGCATACCTATTCAGAGTAGCCTTTTGACACCTAGCTATCAGAATATTGCAAACAGTCTAACCTTAACAAATGTTGAGTTTGAGGAGATAATCAGTGGCTAATGCTTGCATCACTGGATTTATAATCTGTGGTCATTCTAACTCTTGTGCCAGATTTATTTCTCTAACTCTGCTGAATCAATGGAGTTTCACCAAGGATTAATATAGATCCCTATTTTTTTACATCTTGTAGAAACTACAGAGTCAACAAAAGATATTTAATAAGGTTTTATAATTCAACCCAGAATTATTGGAGATCAGAATTGTTATTTGTAATGACCAGTGAACTTTTTCCTTGTATAATGCAGATAAATAGGGTGGTTTACTGTGTTGGTCTTCCAAGACTACTTGGCATAGTTAAACTTGGTGGTAAAACTCTATATAGATCTTCAATGTCTTTTTGCCACATGGAAATTTTAAACTCAGTACATTATCCCAGCAGAATGCTCATTGAAGTTGAAGTGTACCTTGGAAATTATGTACCAGATCCTCAGCTGGTGTAAATCAATATAACTCCACTGAAGTCTATGTCAGTTAGCCTCTGGCTCGATAGCCTTGGCCTGGGACCAAAACAAAAGGTAGTCCAGAATTCCAAAAAATTGAGTTTCCGCCACAGTAGCCAACACCAGAGAGAGAAAAGGACACTTAAAAGGGGTTAGTGTGAGGTTAATAAGAATGATATAACAAAGTAACCAGTATAAATTAGTGGCTGAATCCAGGGTACAAAGTTTTCTTTGTCATGAATCAAAGAATGAAACCAGAACGCATTCAAACTAGAATGCATAGAAAAACAATTCTATTGATGTATGTACATTATTGCATTGTAAGGAAATAAATTAAACCCTTAAATTATTACTAAATAGCTATAATTTCCCTCCCCCCCCATTCTTGTTTTCTTGTTTTATCAGGAATAGTGACTGTGTATGTGCCAAAGGAAGGCAAATATGTATTAGTCAGACTGCTGGTTCAGGATTCAAACCTATGACAGTATCTCTAATAATATACAGTCTATTTCATATCCGCTTTTTTGTGGCCTGCACAACTTATAATTATTGCCAGCAGGCAAAAAAGGGAACAGTGAGAAGGAAAAAAAATTACAGGAAAAAAATCTTTTTTGATCTCTAACAAATGGTATGAAAAAGATAGGCAGCGTGTATTAGAAACAGTATTTGGATTAAAGCTGGTGGAATGAATTGTACATATAGTGAGAGACAGGAAAATCTTGGGAAGATCTTATAAAACCTCCATTACATCACATTATATGGAGGTTTTATAAGATCTAAAAACCTAAAGCAGAAACAGTTTCAGCCTTCAGGGTCCCTTGGAACTGGACTGAGCAATTACAGGTGCTGTAGATGGTGCAAAGCTGAAGGTGCTATTTATTTTTTGGTGGCAGACCAACAGTAGTAGCTGCACAGATGAAAAAAAAAATGCTTCTTATTTCGTTTACTCTGTGTGCCCTCAACGGTGTGTTCTGTGATTTCTTAGAAAGTCACAGGTTTTAGAAAACTGACTCCAAGATCAGTGGCAAAATTATCTGTTGGTGCAACTCCACCAAACCAATTGTATTAAGTCAATAGGAAATTTGGCTCCAAATGCCTTCTGATTGGATATTCTGTCATAGATTCTGGAAAGTGCAGAAACTTTCAGTCTGGTTCAATTCAGGAAGTCAGAATAAAATCTGAGTTTGGGCTGCATTTTTCATTATAAAATAAAAATGGAGATGCTTTGAGGTCCACAGTAGAACTGTAGGATTTATGTACATTGGTAGCCTTTCACTTTTGGAGGCCCTGGTGCAGAGTTGCACCAGGTCACAAGTAAAAATGAATTTGACAGTACACTCTTTTACCCCCAGTGATTGTAGTAGTCATCAGAAAACCAGCATATAGCTTGGCACAATTACTGAGGATTCCATTATAGATATCTACTCAGTTGAGAGCCCAGGCTGGAATAGAAGGGGTATTGCAGGTCAAATATGAGACATTGACAGTACAGTGGTGGAAGAGAATTTTCATTGATGGCTGTCCTGACTCTATAGCCTGTCATGTTACTGAGAAATGTGGCTCCTCTCTTTTCCTCAGTGCTACCATTCCTGGCTCACTTTGAGGCTTTAAACTTCTGAACAAGGCTTGTATATTTTGGTTCTCTGTGAACCTGGATATTTCCAGACTTTATTTATGTTTATTTTCATGGGCTTTTTGTTTTTTCCCCTCAAGGAGCTGGGAATAACAAGATCTCTAGTCTTTTAATATGTTAATATTATTTCAATTCCTGGATGTTCGTAACACTAGTGCTATCTTTTGAAAAAGTGATTTAGGCATTTTAGAAGCCCTTTAAAGTGTTCCTTAGACTCCTAAGTCACATAGGCACTTCTGAAAATTTAACCGTAGATCTTGTTTTAGTTTGGTATCATAAAATGGGTCCTAAAAGAATTAAAAAGGCATGAAAAAATGTAAACATAACCACAAATACTTCAAATACATGTAGGTCTTGTCTACACAGTAACTGGAACCAAACTAAGTTTGTTGTAATTCACACCTGTAGTTATTTGGATATAGATCTGTGAGGACACCCACATTAATAGTGTCCACACTTAGACTTGCATCCAGATAACTAAAAGTGTGAATTACAACTGATGTTTATTTTGTTTCCATTTAGACAAACTGCTACTAGACCATATGTCTGCCCCTAACTAAACTGATCTACTAAGAGGCTTGACCTGGACTATTTGGTGAAATACTGTTTCTTTCTCCAATCTTAATATGATATATCCTTTCAATTCTTTCTACTTCTATGAAATTTCTGTAAAATACATAAATTCCTTTTTTATTATTTCACCAAGAGCCTCAGAAGTGAATCTAAAGACAGAAATACAGTGAGAATCTTTCCTATCAATTACAGGCACTACTTCTCTCACTGTGTTGTTATTGATGTGGACACCAGCTCCAAAAGCATCTTTAGTAAAAGGACTGATGTGAGAAAAGAAAACCCAGTGGTTTTCACAGGCAAGCCAACACTCATTGGCAAGTTTCCAACAGATGCAGTTTCACTGGCACTGATGCCCCATAAGCACTGAATTCATTTTCGGATACCAGTGCTATTTATGATTCTCATGTGGGAAACAACATTCATTCATCTTTCTCTCAGGACAAGTAAATAGGCCAAGACCAATACTAACATTGAGTTTGTTACCATTACTCAGGACTCAGGATTATTGGCATCATATCTTTCAAAATAACAGGAGGTAGCTCAAAGCTTCCCTCTCTAGCAACTGTTTAATAAAGCTTCCCTCCCAGTCTTGCCTTCATAGTCTAATCCCTAATCAACCAGTTTGGGAGAAGAGCACCACAGGGAATATAGAATCATATTGAGGGATATAGAACTGATTACATGCCTTTCAGCTTTAGCCAATATTATTGACACTCTGTCTAAAGCTATCATGACTCCAAGTCTCCATCTCCTATGCCAACTGAATCTACTCTTTATTTTTCAAATACACTTATGGATCTACGAGCAGATGATGCTCTGATGACTCATGGTGACCTGGGACTCCAAGCCTTCCATTTTTAAAACCTGGACACAAAGAGATCTTAAATCTTATTGTTTGAGAGAGACTGTCTGTAAAAAGTCCAGTAATCTAAATATTGGAAGCCTAGAAACCTCATTTAAGTAAAAATTGGGGAACTGCTTTACTCCTTTCCTTAAAATCTACCTACATAAAGTACCAGTAGGTTCTCTTTCATCAATACCTGACCCTTCTGAGTAACATCCTCTTTTTTTAAACAAACAAACAAACAAACAAAGGATAGGATCATCAGGGGCCAAACCTGCAGTCTCCTGGCAATTTGAGTGCACCTGGTCATGACAGAAACTGTCTGATTGCACCACCTGATTGGCTGAAGGAGTCAGCAGGCAGATATTTCAGTTTGGTAGCAGCCACAGTCCAGTGGCTTCTCAACGCATTCCTAGCCCACAGTTATGAAGTATGGCGCCAAGTATGTGTTAACTGTCGAGCTCTGAACAAAGTGATGGTCTGAAATTGCTACCCTTGCCACTTATTAACAAACTCTTTGAGAAGCTCTGTTCAGCCAAAACTTTTATTAAGTTGGACCTCAATGGGGCCTACAGTGTAGTCTGAACTAGGGAAGGTGATGATTGGAGGATGGTGTTCCGCACCAGATATGGACATTTTGAATATTTAGTTATGCCTTTAGGGTTGTGTAACACTTCAGCGACGTTTCAGCACTTCATCACTAATATCTTCCGGGATGTATTGGACCAGTTTGTGGTTATTTATTTAGACTATATTCTTGGCTTTTCCAAAAACCAGGCACTACATAAGCAACATGTACTCTATGTTCTCAACAGACTCTATCAAAGCCATTGTTATGCCAACCTCTAGGTCCCATGGCATTCACAAAACACTTGCTTAGCTGCCGCCTAGCCCCATAAGCACCTAAGTTTTTGCTGTTAAAGTCCCTAGGATGCCTAAACATTGGCAGCTGGGCATGCACATAGCTTCCTAAATCCTAACACTGCCTAGCAATTTGCTGCTTAACTCATGCCTAAGCCACAGCAGAATTCACAAACTAGGCATTTCCTTGACTCTCTGGCCTTTGGGGCTGGATCGAATAGACATGTTCAGAGCATGTCTAAATCTAAACAAAATGGCTAAAGGTGGTTGAAATCTCCCCTCTGCCTTATGTTGAGCAGCAATTTGAACTTGGGTCTCCCACCTCCCAGGAGAGTGCTCTGACTATTGTGCTATGGCATATTCTGCCAACATGTATCTCTCAGTATCTCCTGGTGAAGCGGCTCCACTTTGTGTATTATAATGTATTAAATATACTTTGGGTCAGAGAAAGAGTGAGAGTGACTCCCAGATTTAGATGCCTAACTCCCTTTGAGGGGTGGGGCATACACTACACTCCAGTCCTCAACTTTTCCTATTGGCTAGCTTAAGCAGCTCCCTGCCAGATGTGCTGGCTTTTGTGGATCCCACTCTTAGGAGGCTAGCTTTCCCTATGCATTGTGTTGGGAGCCTGGGCACCTAAATTAGGGCTGTGAATTCCACTAGATGGCAGAACACCTAAATCCCCCTTGGGAATCCCACCCAAAGTGTTTATCTTTTTTAGGAGTAAATCTGAGGTTACTATCAGTTGTCATCCTGCAAATTCACCATAGATGTCCAAAGGTTTTTCCACACATATGAAGAAATCTCTTTAAGAACAAATTATTTCAAAGAACAAACTGATGTTCAAGACCAACATAGTTACTTCAGTCCTTTCATTCCTCAAGAGACTTCACCATTCCAGAGCGATATCGTCCATGCCAAACATTAATATGGAAACAATTATCATAAACCCCATCACCTCTTAAATTAGGTACTTCCCTACACACTGGCTATTTATATACCTATGTAAATCTGCAAGACCCCACTCACATCCAACACTCCCATATCCTAATAGTGTTTTCACCTTTCACCGTCTCTGAAAGCTGTTCAACTCCAGACTGTCAGGAAGGAATGAGTGTCTTTCTTGCATAATTGAAAGAAATATAATGCACCCGAAGGATGTGAGGTAGAGAGTATATAAAGAGATCAGCCTGTCCCTTCAGTTTAGGTGTCTTCTCCATAGTCATTTTCTCAGATGTGTTCTTCAAACTTCTGCTTCTCAAATAACTTAAATTAATTGTGTTTCAGAGAATAAACAGTGTGTATTCAACCCTCAACCTTATTTTTTCCTTTCTATCTTTTCTATTTAGATTATACCCATTAATGTTGACTGACATTCCAGTTGTTAGACTCATCTTCCCAAGATGGTCATATTATGTATTTAGTATGATTTCTAATTCGTCTTGCTTACTTCCCATGTTATTTGCATTTGTGCAATGTGACTTAAGTACATGAATACTCCTTTTTTTATTCTGTTTTTCCCTGTTGTATCTTTTGAGATATGTTCATCACTAAACAGGGTAGGCACTATGTCAAAAACATATGAAGCCAGGGACTATGCAGGATAGGACTTTTTTTTTTTTACAGGAGCAGGAGCTTTTTACAATGAAAGCACCAAGTGACAGCATTATTCCCCTGCACAGGTCTCTTAGCACCTGAATATTTACCGCTTGCCTACTACATAATATACTAGGCATAACAGAGTGAGGACACAATGCAAAAATCACATGCATCCCCTTTGAAGTGTTGTCACTCAAATAACACTGCTGCACAGTTTATAGTTTTGTGGCTCCGTTTTTATTATTTTGTTCTGAAATTACTACTTAACTATGATGTAGGACACAAATATGCTACATGTGCTAGGCTGCTAATTGCTAAGCCATTTACCTTGGTTGAGGATCTGGCCCACAGCCGTTAACATGAGTAAAGTCTATTTTCTGACAAGTTTTTTAAAAATAGATTTTTTTTTACATTTTCTGCCTAAATTGTTCAAGCCCTTCAAGTGACTATTTTAAAAATGGCCTGGTCGTAATATATTCCTGTGTACTTGGGATCAAATGCACTTTCTGCTTGGAGGATTTAAAAGCAATTATTTTATCCAAACTCCTTCTCCCTTTAGCCATTCTAACAATGCCGAAGTTTATTTTAGACCAATGCTGATAAAACTCATTTTCTGATTTAAAAATAAAGTCTGATATCAAACATTCTATATACACTGTTTCAGAATAGCAGCCGTGTTAGTCTGTATTTGCAAAAAGAAAAGGAGTACTAGTGGCACCTTAGAGACTAACCAATTTATTTGAGCATAAGCTTTCGTGAGCTACAGCTCACTTCATTGGATGCATTCGTAGACTCCCAGTATGACAGAATCCATATTGTCTTGGGTTGATAGGTCGTAGTTTCTGCAATATTAATTTATGCTGCAATATGATATACTCCTGTTTCCCCTTGCTTTTCAAATCTGCTCATATATAATCATTTGAGAGATGTGATTTGAATGGCAACAAAAATGTTGATCTCTACAACCACCAATGAATGTCTCCTCCTTTAAAAGCACAAAGCAGTGAGTTGTTTTGGACTCATCTTTACTCTGAGACACCTAAATAATATCGGCCATTTATCAACCATTACCATCATATTGGAGCTTATGAATTTATAATTGGGCCCATATAAATATCTACAGATGAGGAACTAAGTCTGCAACGTGCAGAAGATTACACAAGAAGTCCACGACAGAGCTGATAATTAATCTCCTGAGCCCCAGTCCAGTGCCTTAAATACAAGACCATGCCATCCCCCAGATTTGACTAAGCAGAAGTCTGGGCTCCTTCCTCTCAAATATGGACCTGGCCTCATCAATCCATGCCTTTGTCACCTTGAATCTAGACTACTATAATGTACACTACTTAGAGGGGATGGGGTCTTTCTACAATGAAAGAAAAACAAACAATGAGATGTCATTGTCATTAAATCAGGGCTCTACTCTTGCTGCATTGTTAAAAATAAAAATATATATTATGAGATCTAATTCTGAATGGAAGTATATGTGACTGCACCAACACCATGCAATCGTAAATAAATTTAGTTCTTACTAAAGGTCAAAATCATCAAAGGTCAAAATCTTCTCTCCAGTACATATGTATGTGTCACATTGAAAACTTGCCAAACAAGGGAAGAATCTGAGCCCAAACAAATAGAACTGTTTAGTATTATCACAGTAAAATCCTCTTAACTGGTGCCTCCATGGAGGTCCTTTTGTCCCGATTAAGTGAAATTCTCATAACAGAAGACTCCCTTTTTATAATAATGCTGCTATCCAGGGAGCTGCAGATCTGGGTCAAATAAAGGGTGACTTTCTCAGGCAAACCTTTTTTCTGGCAAAAAAAAAATGCAGATTTGGTGGCAACTAAACATTTTGTGAATTTGTGTTGATTTCACCAAATTCCTTTGGTTGGGGGAAAAAAATCCCCAAACCCCAAATGTTTTATTTTTACTTTTTTTAAATAAAACATTTCAATTTTTTTATTCAGAACAACTTTTTGTTAGGGGCTTATTCCTTTACCTGCTTACTTCCCTGGTCCTTCTTGCATGAACAGAGAGCAACAATACCTGAAGTCCAAAGGTGCAAACAATTCGATGTTTATTGGGGTGAACTTCCAGCAAGCATGATTCCAGTTTCCTTCCTTAGTGTCCCCGTTCCCAGCTCTGACACCACAGAGCCTTACACCTGTGTCCCTGTTCCCATTCCCCTCCTTAGCAAAACATGATTCCAATTTCCCACCCCCATTCCCTGTTCCCATTTACCCCTTTAGCAAAACATGATTCCAATTTCCCTACCCCCATTCCCTGTTCCCATCCCCCCCCTTACTTCCTGATTGACTGCAGACTATATAGTAAAACTTGAGTTCTGCTTAGCTATACCTTAATCAATCATTTTACTGAAATTTAACTAACCAATCCTAACATATTGTAACATGATTATTTAACCAATTATATCCCACCACCTTAATTAGTTTACACCCTGCAAAGTTAATTATACAGCAGACAGAAAGAATCACAGAACCAGACAGAGATTATGCAGATAAACAATAGGGAAATGGGGACTACAATGATAGAACAACACAGAAATGAGGATTTCACAACTACATCTATAAAGACATAAGGGTTTCCCAGATGTGTCTATTAATAAGTGAGTTCTTGCCAGACAGGATGCTATCAAACTAAGTTTCCTTTTACATTTTCTAGGCACTTTCCTTTCTCTGGGGGCGATAGGCATTATCAGGACAGGTCTGTATTCCTAACAGCCCAATAGCACCTTCTTTCAATGTGACTAGTTCGGAATGTGAGGAGGTGACCGTTCGCTTCCCCGCTTATGGCTGCCTCTGCTGCTTAGCCAGAGATCTTAGCCTAAGAACAGGGCCTCAGACTGTCACAGTAAGAGAAGGCTCTTACACCGGCAGACAGTGATTTTGATTCTTTCTTTTATACCTCTATAAACTAGCTAAGTGATAAGAATACACCTAAATTCTTAGAGTATAAGCCTTTACAGACAGGCCTGAATATCTATATCTTAACACTTTTCATTTAGAAATGTCCTTTAATTTTATTTGTAAGCATTTTGTACACTTTTTCCTCATATAACACAGCTGAGGAAAGAGAGAAAACTGTCGGAGAAAAATCAGAGTCAACGTGAGACATACAAATCACCAGAAAGCGTCCCCATTAAGTAGAAGTGCTGTTGCCGTTTATAAAAGGATTGGGGCGTATCTTATAGCACCCTCCTCCTCCTGGACCAGGGTGTGCTCTTGCTGAGTCAGCTCACTCCCTGGCTTAATTCTGTCTCAGCTCTCTCAAGGAATCCAGGGAAGTAGTTTCCAGCCTTAACAAACAAACCAAAACCTTGCAGACTCTTCCCTCAAAGTCTGTATAGGCCGACTAGTCCCTTCCCCGCATCTGTCCCTCACGCCAGTAACTTCAGTAACCAAAATTTCCCGCCTCTTACCTCAGAGCCTCAGCAATAAAAGAATCCACACGGTCTCCCTTCTGTCCATGTGGTTTCTGGAGCAATTCCTCTCCGCTGTAGTTCCAGTAGTAGTCCATTGGGTGCACAGCCCTTCTCCCCTCAGTTTCATGAAGTGTTGCAGTCCTCTCCTCTGTTTCTTTCTTCCCTCCTTTATAAGGATCAGCTAATTAAATTCCCGTTCTTACTCAGGTGCAGTGGGCAGAGCTAATCAACCAACCAGCTGCAGACCTCTGACTTCAGAGGAATGGTATCCCTTACACCTTCGCACTGTTAAACAGCGGCTATTGGTGCTTCATATCACTTGAGTTTAAATCAGTCCCCTCAGAGGCATCTTGATTGAGCATATCCTTTTGAGACAGAGAGTTCTGTAATAAATGATGTGCAGTACTTATCTGCATAGTGCTCTACCAACTTTAATGGGCACAATGCCCCTGTGAGGTACAGTGTCATTCTTCATTAGAATAGGGGGTCTGCCTTTGCAGAGGTCCTGAACAGCTGACAAACTCGTGGTCTGCTCTTGGAGTTCTGGGTGCCCAGCACTTCTGAAAAATAGACCCTTTGGTTTTTATGCTTTTTAAGTAATAATCAGTTGTTTCTTTAGATTGTGGCTGGTCACCCTTGACCTCCTCAGTGTCTCAAGGTGACGCTTAAATTTGAGTCTTCTTCATTTAAATCCATTAAGTGGCATCCAGTGGTCCAGAAGCTGCTCTCCCCAAGGCAGTGTCAGACATCAAGGTTTGCTCCATTGACCTTGCTGTTGCTATGGTTAGATTGCTATGAGCAACCTTATGGGATTCAGAATCGTAAGGAGCACATTGTTTTGACTTCCTTACATTTTAGGGCAATTTTATAAAATGCTTTAAAAACTATTCTGACCTGAGAATGTATGACACATTCAAAGAGGAAAACAAAACAAGACAACCAACTATTGACAAGAAAAGAGAGAAACATATAGAGGAGCTCATTGTTTGAACAAGTAGAGAGTTGCTTCTGAAAGGGGGGAGGGGTGTCTGTTTTTCTTCAGAACTGCACAAATGTTTGTGACATCCCCTGAACTAACAGTGCTCTCTAGTATCTTTTGGTTTTGGGGGAAAAGGGAAAAAAATGAATGACATTCTCTTTTATTGCTGAAGAAATTCACATTCCTGATCTTTTACCAGAATTCAATAGCATCTTCCCCAACCAAATAAGACTTACTATAGAAGTAGAAGAAAACCATCAAATCCTATTTCTTCATACCCTGCTTCAAAGTTACTCTGACAAATCCATAAACGCATCTTGGTATCCGAAGGACACAACATCAGACGGTCTATGCTGTTTTTATCTGCTCAAGCCCTATCACCGTAGGGCCTGGAAGATAGCTTCATTAAATATATGAAACCACACCAAAAAAAAAAAAAAAAGCTGAAATAACACGAAAGCTCTACCCTAAACCCATAAAAGCAAGGAAATTCAGAGTTAAGGTTGCAATGCTGTCTTTGACTTTCCCTGCAGTGCCTATATAGTTTTGAACTTCTGACTAGGTGTTTTTTGTTCTTAGCTTGCTATCTAAGAGACAAACAAAAGATATGATGAGTTGCACTGGGAGGCCCACAAGAAAGTATTAACTTAGGCAATTGTTTTGTTTGCATCTGACTGACATGGCTGGATGCAAGTGGGACTTTGGGAAGGGGGTGCACTGCATTGGGATTGGGAAATCGCTCGTGTTTATGGGTCATTCTGCATTTAGGAAGTTGTTGATACATACAGGTCATTACCTCCCAGGAGAGGGAGAAGGAAGCAAAGGTGGCATCAAGGTTGACATCGTTAGTGGAAATCTCCGGCTTCCCTATGTAGGGAGTGACTTTTCAATCTTAGTGCACTACCTCACATTCACTTCTTTTTGGGAATCCCACAGACCCTGTCACATCAGTCCGATATGGTCTCCATCTTAACATTTCAGAAATTCTCCATCTGGGAAGTGGCACAGTTTGCCCCCATGGAACAGGTCTCCAGAATGGCCCCCAAGCTGTGTGGATTCACTGTGGTGTGCATGGATCAATAATCAGTGGGAGGTCAGACATCTATATGGAGGCTTCTATACAGACTCCAGCACTTCCTGGTAGCATGGTTAAGAGAATTCTACAGATAGGAGCTGTCCCCATGACTTATCTGTCAATCACAGGGTTTTATGCTGCAGCCCATCACCACAGTATCTCAGTGCCTTCCATATAAAATCAATAGCAATAACAAAGTCCCACATGGACTTCATGGAGACTTTGGCACTTCTCCCTTTTCAGAGTAAAATCTCTGCTAGGGGAAGGGGTTTTGTTTATGATTTTTAGGCTTTATTAATATCCTCATTTGTTGCTTTGATTGGGGGTGTCAATGTTGTGAATGTCATTCTTATGGTAAAAAGACCCTCCATTAAATGGGGCAACAAAAATATAATACAACCCAAAGCAGTATTAACATTACTGAGTAAGGGCTGGGAGGTGGGTGAGGGTGGCAGGAGGAGAGGATGTAGGGGATCTTGGGTGTATTCCCAGCCCACCCTTGGTCTGTCTCTCTCAAACATGCAAGAGCCCTCTGGGGACTTTAAAAGAGGGGGACATGGCCACAGAGGTGGATTTCATTTCCCTCTCCCCCCATCACTTGATGCAGTTTTAATATAACCACAGTGTTATATAAAATATAGAACAGATGTTGACTCTAATGAAGGATTACTGAAAAGTCAATATTTGATTAAATACTTGTATTTATTGAAGGAAAATAATATGTAGATACATATGTACACAGATAAATAGATATGTTTGACCATGTATGTTATAAATAACTCGTGTGTGAAAGTCCTGGGTTGCTGAAACTACTAGCATATTTGTCAGAAGCAGCTTTTCATTCTTTCCATTCATCTCTCTCCTCTTCATTTTTTCTGTCTCCCTGACACACTGATAACTGTAAAGTTAATAATACTTTTGGTGTCATTTTTTAAAACCGAAGAGATCTTTATTGTGCCTGCAGCCAAATGCAGAACACTGCGTGCATGAAAACACGGACACAACAGTTATGCAGTGTTTGGAACTGTGGGGGTGGAAAAGCAGAGCTCATACACAGGAGCTGCCCCTTGAAACATAAAAGTAATTTGAAGATCATCAGATTATTTGGATGTGGAATGAAATGTAAGAAAGGTTATTGCGTTGTAGCTGCCACTACAATGAAGGCTGAAGAAATGAAGACTGTTAACTTTGTTCAGGAAAATCTAGGATGTTGTATATCTTGAACAGCAGTAACTCTTTGCAGTGCGAACTTACCTTGGTGGCGTCTGTATAGCACATTAAACATAAACCATAAACTTTATCTTCCATTGGAGTTTCACCCAGTAAGTTAGATGTGGCAAGAAATAGTACGATCGTGGGCTGCATGGAATAGGTTGCTTTTCAGGGGCTAGGAGTCTATGGGAGAGGCTATGTCTAAACTAGGAAAGTAGGCTTGTTTTAAAACATTATCACTTAAATGTTCCTAAACACTGTGTAGAAAGGAGTTAACATCTTTGAAAACATGTTAGCTTGGTGTGGCCATCTCTAGGCAGGAGCCTAATGTTGCTAAGACTATTTTTTCTAGACCATTTAGCCCATTTCTTCTTACTGACGAGGGTGTTTGGCTCCACCACAGAAGATGTCGGACTAGTAGCATTTAATGGTGGCCGCATGAGAGGCAGCCTGGTCCTGTCAGAATGGACACTGGCTGATTCTTTGACAAATTAAGTTTTAACATAGAGTCCATGTTAAGACTAGTCTGTCTAGACATATATCACTGCTCATCACCATAATATATACTTACAAGGCCTTCAATAAAGGTCTATAACATACTGGATTAACTTCTCTCTTTATGTGCCATGTTACTCTTTGATGTCAGAGGGTCTCGTTCTCCACTCCCTTGCCCCTTGTGTTGTTATTTACACCTTTTCAAAAGAGAGTATAAGACTACCAAATCAGGAGCTGTTTACACTCACTTAGCATTTACTTTGCACAGGCCTTAATGACAACACAGCCAGCAAAATAGTACAGAATCAGGGCATAAGTCTGCTCATATTTTGACATGCCCTGAATATAAAGTGGAACAATTTTAAGGCAAGAGCTTTTAGTATTGACCTTGTTGAGCTCTTTCTCAGCTGGCCCTTGTTGTACAAACCCAAATCTTCACAAGGGTAGACAGTAATACGATTTTTTATGCTATTTTAATACTAGTACTAATTCCAGCCAGCACACCATTTCCAACACACATTCTTATGAGATTTGAGCTGAGCCCGTATTCCTGCCAGCACTTTACAAATTGTACTGCTCTTACCGTGATATGGCAAAGAGGAAGAGTACATCTCCCATAGCTATCACTGCATATTTATTAATTGAGCATTGTTATTGACAGATAAGTAACACAACACAATCCCCACCCCACAGAGCTTATAACTAGTTTATCATCATGCCATTACTGAGTGTGTGGTTGCCAAGGGAAGAAACAAAAAAACAAGGGGAAAGGGAGAAATATTCTATAAAGATATGATGATATAAAGGGCTGAGATAATAAAATGTGTAGTTTTGTTATCATCCTGAAGTTTTTGTGTGTTCATAATTGTGGTTTTATTTAATCTTTAGTTTTTGTTTAATATTGTGAAATGAAATAGACAAGCACAAGAGAGGGAGTACAGATGAGACTCAGAAAGCAGGTAGAGAGAAGGGAGAAATGAGGAGGGACTTGAAGGAGGAGTAGAAGCTTGCTTGACCATTGCTTGCATAGTGTACGGAGACATTAAAAGATCGGAAAGTTAACTGTGTACCATCCTTATAAAAGGGTCCCGTGAGGGTTTCTGAATTTATACATCAATTTTGCTGCCTGATAAAGAGGTAATTGGATGAAGTTTGCCACTTTTAAAACTTGAAGAATTTTTTCAGTTCAACGAACAAAAACTTGTTAAAGAACTAAAACATGCCCTTTTTGTGTTCCAGCAACACTACAGCAAAATACCTTTTTTCTCTCCTTGTCATTAACATGTTTCCTTTATTCATGTAACAGTAAGTGTCATTTTTCTTTAATTATGCCTAACTATTATATGCTGCTTTTATTTATGGAAGATGGTAGTTTCAGGGAAAATAATGTAGACAGTTCCATTTTTCAGGCAACAATACACTAAATCCTCTGCTTACAAATTGCAATTAGATGAGAATTCTTCATTCTACAATTGAATCTGGCAGTTTCTTACTGGAAAGTAATGTAAATCAAACTTTTTAGTGCAAAATTGAAGATCAAAGTATTCAAAGAAAATGTAATGAAGAAAACACACTTTTTATGGCTTGGCATTTTAAATGTCCTCTGTTATATATCAGTGTGGCAGCATACAGTAGTATAACTCTTTGGGAATGAATACAGATTAATGCAACCTCATTTTCTATACCAGAATTTACTTCCTAATGTGATGATATCTCCCCCCTCTCCAAAACTCAAAGCACTTTAGACATGTTTAGCCAATCAATGAGCTTTGCTAAAGGGTTTTGTAGCCCTTAGTAATGACTTCTAATTTACATGACTAATTGTCCCGGGATAAATAGAGATGAGGCATTGCTCCTGGATAAGGCTAATCTGCATGTCTGCTGAAGGCTCGAACTGTATGTTTTATATAGATACAAAGCTTGGCATTTCAATATTAACACCGTGACAAAAGGCAGGAAATTCAAAATGAAAGTGAATCGTCTTCCATAACTGCTGCAATTGGGTGTGAGGGAAAGGCTGGTGGCATGGTATGACAATGAAGGATTTCAGCCTTTACCGTGGATGGTATTACTTGGGTTTATACTGCAGTCCAAATGAGTTTTGCAGATACTGTTTTTACAATCATTTTTAAAAACAAAAATAATTGCTCTGCCTTTCTCCATCATCCAGTGTGTGGTTTGTCTGGAGTGAATGGTCAGTTCAGAATATATTGGTTGGCCATATGTTCAGATAAACAGAAACTCTCTCCACCTCACTATTTACATTGCAGTAGTGCCGAGAGGTGCTATATATATACGTGGTAAGAGACAGTCCCTACTGCAAAGAACTTAGAATCTGAGGTCATGATCCTGCAACTTGTTGCACCATGTGGAACAAGCCTATTCAGAAGAGGCAGAAAACGTGGGGGAGCAAGGAAGTATTATGACAGATTCCCCATTTGACAGGTCATGGACTGAGTCACAGAGAGATTAAGGGTGACATTTTCTAAAGAACTCTCCCACTTAGGCACCCAGCAAAACAAAAAACGCGGCAACAAGTCTCAAAGCCTGGGTCAACTGATTGGGGCTCGCGCTGTCAGGTAAGAATAGCAGTGTAAATTTTGGGGCTCAGGCTGGAACCTGGGCTCTGAGACCCTCCACATATCTGGATTTCAGAGTCCAGGCTCCAGCCTGAGCCCAAACGTCTATGCTGCTATTTTTAGCTCCACAGTAAAAGCTCAAGTCAGTTGACCCAGGCTCTGAGACTCGCTGCCATGGGATTATTTTTTGCTGTGTATATGTACCCCAAGTGACCAGACTTCCAATGGAGCTCAGCACATTGGTGCTTAGCTGTTTGAAAATCTACCTCCATGTAAAAAGAAAAGGAGTGCTTGTGGCACTGTAGAGACTAACCAATTTATTTGAGCATAAGCTTTCGTGAACTACGGCTCACTTCATCGGATGCATACTGTGGAAAATACAGAAGATGTTCTTATACATACAAGCCATGAAAAAACGGGTGTTTACATCTTCTGTATTTTCCACAGTATGCATCCGATGAAGTGAGCTGTAGCTCACAAAAGCTTATGCTCAAATAAATTGGTTAGTCTCTAAGGTGCCACAAGTACTCCTTTTCTTTTTGTGAATACAGACTAACACGGCTGTTACTCTGAAACCTGCATGTAAAGGGGGTTGTCTGGGGATTCTGTATACTTTTTTTCATCAGATTCTCCAAAGCACATATGGGGGATACGCTGCATCTGACTCTCAGCCCACTCTTCTCCATGGGGATCACCTTGCTCTGAGACCTCCACAGAGTTCAGAGATAGGGAGAACAGTACCAAAGATTCATAGATTGCAAGGTTAGAAGGGATCACTGTGATAATTTAATCTGACTTCCTGTATACCTCACGGCACAGAACTTCCGCAAAATAATTCCTAGTGCATGTTCTTTAGAAAAAATATCTAATCTTGATTTTAAAATTGCCAGCGATGGAGAATCCACATGACCCTTGGTAAATTGTTCCAATGGTTAATTACCCTTACTGTTAGAAATGTACACCTTATCCCTAGTCTGAATTTGTCTAGCTTCAACTTCCAGCCACTGGATCATGTTATACCTTTCTCTGGTAGATTTCAGAGCCCATTATTAAATATTTGTTCCCCATGTAGACACCTATAGGCTGTAATCAACTCACCTCTTAACCTTCTCTTTGGTAAGATAAACAGATTGAGTTCTTTGAGTCTATCACAATAAGGCATTTTTTCTGATCCTTTCATCATTGTCATGGCTCTTCTCTGAACCTTCTCCACTTTGTCAACATCCTTCTTGAATTGTGGGCACCAGAACTGGACACAGAATTCCAGCAGTGGTCACACCAGTTCCAGATACTGATGTAAAATAACCTCTCTACTCATACTCGAGATTTCCTTGTTTATGTATCCCAGGATCAAATTACCTCTTTAGGCCATAGTGTGACACTGGGAGCTTATGTTCAGCTGATTATCCATGACCCCCAAATCTGTTCCAGAGTCACTGCTTCCCAGGAGAGGGTTCCCCATACTGTAAGTGTGGACAACAATCTTTTATCCTAGTCGTATACATTTACAGTTACCCATATTATAAAACATTGCTTGTTTGAACCCAGTTTACCATGTGATCCAAGTCACTCTGAATCAGAGACCGGTCCTTTTCATTATTTACCACTCCTCCAATTTTTGTGTCATCTGCAAACTTTATCAATGATGATTTTATTTTTCCAGGTCATTGATAAAAATGTTAAATAATGTAGGTCCAATCCTTGTAGGGGAAACCACTAGAAACATACTGTTTAAGGGCGATTCCCTGTTTATCATTACATTTTGAAATCTATCAGTTAGCCAGCTTTTAATCCATTTTATGTTAATTTTATCTCATTCTAATTTTTTAATCAAAACGTCATGTGGTACCCAGTCAATACCATACAGAAGTCTAAGTATATTATGTCAACACTATAACCTTTATCAACCAAACCCATCAAAAAAAGTTATCTAGCTAGTTTGACAGGATCTGTTTTCCACTAATTACATTACCCTTCTTTAATTGTTTATTAATTGAGTCTTGTGTCAGCCACTCCATCATCTTTCTCAGGATTGATGTCAGGCTAACAGGCCTATGATTACCCATGTTGTCCCATTTGCCCTTTTTTAAAATTGGCACATTAGCTTTCTTCCAGTGTTCTAGAACTTCCCCATTGTTCCAAGACTTATTAAAAATAAGTTTTGGAGTACTGGAGTATGTTTCTCTTGCATCCATTCTGCATACGTAACCCACTAATGTGTGTGTCACAGGTCTCCCTCTGTGCTGATATGCAGACAGAAGTGGGGCTGCTTAGCTCAAACTGTAACAACTCCTGCTTTGAGGTCTGTGATTCAGTCCATGCTGTATCAACCAAAAGGGTAGCTGTCGTATACAGCCAGAAGGAGATTTGCGTGCAGATGGGCCTTCCCAGTATGAGTCCAAATGCACAATCTATGTATATATGTTTAAAACAATTGCAACAACAAATCTCCCTTATATTTCTTTGAAATTGGTATTTATTTAGACCCCTGTGTGATCAGCTTTATTAGAAGCTTTAAAGTCTTTAGGCTGCCAAAAGAGGGCGCCCTAACAGAGTTATATATATTCTCATCCATATTGTTCCTAACTAATGATTCTCCGCAAAAGAAATATGTGAGCTTAACAAAGGGTGCACTGCCATTACAATATTTATGACATAACATTAATGGCCTTTCAGTTCCAAAACGAAAGTTTATATTTTAAACAGTGTGAGCCAGGAATACTGCAATATGTTGCCCTCTTAGGGGACACACTGACCTCAGATCACAAGGAAATAAAATAAGCGTTTCATTCTCCGAGTTATTAACTCGGCTGATGTTATCAAAGTACATGATATGGTTTCATTAAAACTCAGTGCCAGAAATAATGATCCTGCTAAATCGGACAATGCTCTCCTTTTTGGATGTATAATAAACTTGTTCATATCACATACTTTGCACCCTAGTGCCTTTTACACATACTTTATTTTGGGCCCTGTGCTATCTTCTGCTTCTGCAGAGAGTACCAAAATGCTGTGGATTTCTGATATGCAGGCCCCTTTCACCAACCATCCTGGAAGCTTCCTAGAGGAACTAGGATGCTGATGGGGATGGAGAGAACGACATTTGGAAAGTGGGGAGTGACTTTCCAGGTTTGTGGAGAGTAAGATTGTACGTTAATGCCTACCTCATTACTAATAACTTGTATAGTGTCTCCCACTATACTGTCAGACTGTCCTCTGGAGGGGCTTGGACAAATATGTTAAGAATCATGCTCTCCTAGGACCATATCCAACCCCCATTGACTTCAGTGGAGCTGGATTGCACTCATAGTGCTGGAGGAGCCAGCAGGTATTATACATTAACAGGTCAGCTAGTGAATATTTTAAGATTGAGCTTGATAAGTTTATGGAAGGGATGGTAGGACGAGAATCCTACAATGGCCCATCCATGACTGCTATTAGCAAATATCTCCAATGGCCGGAGATGGGACACTAGAGGGGCTCTGAGTTAATACAGAGAATTCTTTCCCAGGTGTCTGGCTGGTGGGTCTCACCCACATGTTCAGCATCTAATTGATCACCAGATTGGAGGTCAGGAAGGAATGTTCTCCCAGGTCAGACTGGCAGAGACCCTGCATTTTTTTTGCTTTCCCCCTGCAGCATGGGGCATGGGTCATTTGCTGGTTTGAACTGGAGTAATTGGTTGATTCTCTATAACTTGAAGTCTTTAAATCAAGATTTCAGTAACTCAGCCAGAGGTTATGGGCCTACTACAGCAGTGGGCCAGTGAGATTCTGTGGCCTGAAATATGCAGGAGGAGGTCAGACTAGATGATCATGAGAAAACCCTGAAAGTTTGGAATGAAGGCATTTCCCTGGCATTCTTACATTAAAAGGGCAGCAGAGGGTTTCACCTACATGCAAATAATAAATGATAACAATAATAATGGAAGTGGCACAGCACTTGACATCTGAAGAGGTCAACAAGTGTTCTGCAACTTCCATGAGGAAACCTCTTCAGATGTCAAATGCTGTGATACTTCCATTATTATTATTCTTAACATTTATTATTTGCATTTGGGTGAAAGCCTCTGCTGTCCTTTCTAATGTAAGAATGCCAGAGAAATGCCTTCATTCCAAGCTGTCGGGGTTTTCTTCTTCATCTGTGAGAATCAACTGTCAGAAACAGTGATGAAAATGGTCATGCCTAGTGGTCTGAGCTGGGGCAGTCGGGCCTAGTGGTTGGAGCCAGGGGTCAGAGCTGGAATCAAAAGTCCAGAGCAGGGCTGGAACAAGGCCAGAGTAAGAGCAGAGCTGGAGCAGTACTAGGAACAGGACTGGAGCAAGCTGAGGCGTGTGGAGTCCATTACCACTTTCAGGCAGGGGAGAGTTCCAAACCATGAAGTGATATTGAGCAGACTTAGCTTCTGTTTCTCCTGAGAGGCTTATCTGCCTGCCCTGAAAGTCACCAAACCAGCTCCTGTCTTGTGGATTGGCTGGAACCTAGCACAGGAATGGCTCATCAACACATGTGGCTTACTCAGGCTCTAGATCAGGAATTACTCACTAGTCCCATGAAGTACAAGGACTTTGCAGACATATTCGATAAAAGAAACTCTGATGTTCTGCCCCGACATGGACCTTACGACTACCAAGTAGATCTCCAGCTAGGTGCCAAAATACCCTTCGGGTGAATTTACGCTCTGTCACAACCTGAACTCAGGACTCTAAGGGGATGAAAATCTTGCAAAGAATTATATCCATCCTTCTGCGTCCCCTGCTGGAGCCCCAGCCCTGTTTGTCTAAAAAAAAAGATGGTACCCTGTGCATTTCTGTAGACTATTGAGCGCTGAACAATATCACCATCAAAAGTAAATATTCTTTGCCATTGATCAATGAACTACTGGAGAGGGTTGGCTCAGCTTAAGTTTTCACTAAACTTAACCTACACGGCACCTATAACCTGGGCTGCATCCAAGACGGTGATGAATGGAAAACAGCCTTTTGTACTCATTGTGGATACTTTGAGTACCTTGTCATGCCTTATGGTCTCTGTAATGCCCCCACCATGTTCCAGCACCAAGGATATCTTCAGGGATGTTCTGATCCAGTTTGTTGTAATCTACCTACATGACCTTATTTTTTCAGAGAACCAAACCTTACATAACAGCATGTCCAGATAATTCTTGAATGTTTTAGAGCAAATGGTGCATATGGGAAACCTGAGAAATGTGAATCAGCTGATACCACTGTAGACTTCTTGGGTTTTACCATATCTCCCAGTGGAATAAGTATGGATCCCAAAAAAGTCTCTGTGATTTTGACTTGGGCAGCACCTAAGCACATCTGTGATATCCAGTACTTCCTAGGGTTTGCAAGTTTTCCAACTGTGCTTCGATCAGCTGAAGAAAGTGTTTACTGCTGCCCCCATCCTAGTCAATCTAGCTCCAGTGAAACCCTTTTCATCAAAAAAGATGCCTCCGATTATGCAATCGGGGCAGTGTTCTCAGCAACATGGGGCCTTAAATGACCTCCACCCTTGTGCCTTCTATTCTAGGAAATTAACACCCAAAGAACAAAATGACAAAATCTATGATAAGGAGATAGTGGCCATCAAGGCTGTATTTCAAGAGTGGTGCCACCAGTTAGAAGGTACATGCTTTCCAGTCTAGGTGTTCACAGATCATAAAAACCTGGAACATCTACAAACTGCTACATCCCTCAACCAATGTCAGATATATTGGTCCCTCTTCTTTTCTAGATTCAACTTCACTCTCACCTACCAGCCCAGAACCCTAATCTGCAAACCTGATGAGTATCCTGCAAGGGGAGTACCTAGATGCAGGGAATAAAGTTCCTGAATCTGCCACTATTTTGAAGCCTTGCTATTTTATAAATGTGTTGGCCAACACCAAGCTTTTGGCCTTTGTTAAGTCCTCACTGCCCAACAATCCACTTATGGGGACATGGATGTTAGCCAAGTCTGACCCAAAGTTCTTGGTCAAAACTGAGGTACTCTGGTTCAAGGATCACGTTTATGTCCTCACTGGAGCACCCCATGTAGCCATACTCCAGCTATGCCATGATTCCCCACTGGCAGGCCACTTCAGATACTGGAAAGCTATCTCTTACCATTTTTGGTGGCCTAAACTATTCTCATCCATCAAATTTTACATTCCTTCCTGTGAGGCATGTGGCCGGACAAAGACCTCCAATGCCAAACTCTAAGTGCCGTGATCCCACTTCCAACCTCACTCCCATCCTGGACCTCTAACTCTATGGATTTCATCAGTTGATCTCCCCATTTCTCAGGGCTGCATTGCTATACTGGTCATCATTGACTTCCTCACCAAAATGGTGCACTTGTCAGAAGATCCCCACTGCAGAAGCGACAATGCAATTATTTTTTGATTACATCTTCAAGCTCCATAGGTTACCAGCTGACATTACATCTGATCATGGTCCACAACTTGTCTCCCACTTTTGAAAGAGAATTGTTCAAGCTCCTGGAAGTCATTCTATGCATGTCCTCGAGATACCACCCCCAGGTAGATGAAGAATCAGCATGGCAAACCAAATTCTAAAACCATATCTCCACTGCTTCATCAACTACCACTAAGGTGACTGATTCTGACTTTCACCTATCACTCAATTTACTTATAATAACTTAGATCACAGATCAACCCACCGAAGTCCCTTCTATGCCAATCATGGCTTCGTAGGGCTGATGTCCTGTGTCCCTGTGACTATGATTTGGTTCAACACCTCCGCAACATTCAAGAGGAACTAAAATCACACTTAAACTCAGCCAAGGAGGACTACAAATGATATGATGACCTTCATCGAGAGGACCATTCTCCCATAGCAGTTGGAGGCAGAGTATGGCTTACAACTCAACACTTGGATACTTCTCAACCCTCAAGAAAACTTAAACCACCATTACTTTGGCCCATTCTGGATCATTCAACAGAATAACTCAATGGTCTTCAAGCTCCAGCTGCCCCATACCATGAAGAAACATCCAGTATTCCATAAAGAAAAGGAGTCCTTGTGGCACCTTAGAGACTAACCAATTTATTTGAGCATGAGCTTTCGTGAGCTACAGCTCACTTCATCAGATGCATACCGTGGAAACTGCAGCAGACTTTATATATACACAGAGAATATGAAACAATACCTCCTCCCACCCCACTGTCCTGCTGGTAATAGCTTATCTAAAGTGAGCATCAGGTTAGGCCATTTCCAGCACAAATCCAGGTTTTCTCACCCTCCACCCCCCCACACAAATTCACTCTCCTGCTGGTGATAACCCATCCAAAGTGACAACTCTTTACACAATGTGCATGATAATGAAGTTAGGCCATTTCCTGC
This sequence comes from Eretmochelys imbricata, assembly GCF_965152235.1. NCBI lineage: Eukaryota > Metazoa > Chordata > Testudines > Cheloniidae > Eretmochelys > Eretmochelys imbricata. The sequence continues at coordinate 100,025,504 of NC_135579.1, forward strand.
ACAAATCCAGGTTCTCTCACTCCCTCACCCCCCTCCAAAAACCACCCCCATACACACACAGACTCACTCTCCTGCTGGTAATAGCTCATCCAAACTGACCACTCTCCAAGTTTAAAACCAAGTTAAACCAGAACATCTGGGGGGGGGGGTAGGAAAAAACAAGAGGAAATAGGCTACCTTGCATAATGACTTAGCCACTCCCAGTCTCTATTTAAGCCTAAATTAATAGTATCCAATTTGCAAATGAATTCCAATTCAGCAGTTTCTCGCTGGAGTCTGGATTTGAAGTTTCTTTGTTTTAAGATAGCGACCTTCATGTCTGTGATTGCGTGACCAGAGAGATTGAAGTGTTCTCCGACTGGTTTATGAATGTTATAATTCTTGACATCTGATTTGTGTCCATTTATTCTTTTACGTAGAGACTGTCCAGTTTGACCAATGTACATGGCAGAGGGGCATTGCTGGCACATGATGGCATAAATCACATTGGTGGATGTGCAGGTGAATGAGCCTCTGATAGTGTCAAACTGGACAGTCTCTACGTAAAAGAATAAATGGACACAAATCAGATGTCAAGAATTATAACATTCATAAACCAGTCGGAGAACACTTCAATCTCTCTGGTCACGCAATCACAGACATGAAGGTCGCTATCTTAAAACAAAGAAACTTCAAATCCAGACTCCAGCGAGAAACTGCTGAATTGGAATTCATTTGCAAATTGGATACTATTAATTTAGGCTTAAATAGAGACTGGGAGTGGCTAAGTCATTATGCAAGGTAGCCTATTTCCTCTTGTTTTTTCCTACCTCCCCCCTCCAGATGTTCTGGTTTAACTTGGTTTTAAACTTGGAGAGTGGTCAGTTTGGATGAGCTATTACCAGCAGGAGAGTGAGTCTGTGTGTGTATGGGGGTGGTTTTTGGAGGGGGGTGAGGGAGTGAGAGAACCTGGATTTGTGCAGGAAATGGCCTAACTTCATTATCATGCACATTGTGTAAAGAGTTGTCACTTTGGATGGGCTATCACCAGCAGGAGAGTGAATTTGTGTGGGGGGGTGGAGGGTGAGAAAACCTGGATTTGTGCTGGAAATGGCCTAACCTGATGCTCACTTTAGATAAGCTATTACCAGCAGGACAGTGGGGTGGGAGGAGGTATTGTTTCATATTCTCTGTGTATATATAAAGTCTGCTGCAGTTTCCACGGTATGCATCTGATGAAGTGAGCTGTAGCTCACGAAAGCTCATGCTCAAATAAATTGGTTAGTCTCTAAGGTGCCACAAGTACTCCTTTTCTTTTTGCGAATACAGACTAACACGGCTGTTACTCTGAAACCTGCCAGTATTCCATATTTCCTTGTTAAAGAAATATGTGGACAACTCTTTTCCTGGGTGCACACAACCTCCTCCACCCCCTATCATGGTTTAGGGGCAGGAAGAATACCTGCTGAGACAAATCTAGGACCCTAAGCTCCTCTGAGGACAATTGATCTATGTCGTGGACCGAGAAGGGTATGGGCCAACTGACCATTTGTGGGAACCAGCCTGCAACATACATATACCCGACCTCCTTCAAGAATCCCATCTGTCACATCCCAACAAGCTGAGTCCAAAGATGCTGTGGAAGTGGCTGGAGGTCTGGGGGAGGGGGAGGAAGGGAATGTAATGTAAGGTGATGAGTCATCCCTGAATTAGAGCCTGATTAAGCCACATGCATTGATGAATCATTCCTGATCAAGCCAATCCACAAGCCAGGAGCCAGTCTGCTGACTAAAGGCAGGTATATAAGCATCACAGGAGAAAAAAGAAGGTCAGTCTGCTCAATGTCACTTCATGGCTTGTAACTCTCCCCTGCCTGAGAATGATAACAGACTCCACCAGCCTTAGCCTGCCCCCCCCTTGCTCTTGCTCCATCCCTGTTCCTAGTACTGCTCCAACCTTGCTCTTACTCCGGCATCTTTCCAGTTCTGCTCTGGGCTCCTGCCATGGCTCTGACTGACAGGCCCAACTGCAACAGCTCCAATCACTATTCCTGACCATCCCCATCACGGTTTCTGACACCAGTACTGTTCACAACTCTGATCAAATTTACTTGTGAGTGTCTGTGCTTCTCCATGTCTTAAGTATGCTTCCCAGAATTTTGTCTTTTATGTGTAACATCTACATCATCTGCTAGGGTGCATGTTTATGAGCAATTATGAAAATATGGTGTTTCTTATCAGCCAAAACCAGGAAGCACTGGCTAAACTCACACGAGAACCTGACCTCATGAGACCAGTATCTGTACAAAAGAGGTTTAAGAGAAGCATCTCCATCAATCTATTAAGATCCACCCATCTTGACATGGCCCGAGGGATGTGCTGGCTGCCGCTTCCCGCAGCCCACATTAGCATGGGACAGTAAACCGCGGCCAGTGGGAGCCACGATCGGCCAAACCTGCAGAAGCGACAGGTAAACAAACCGGCCTGGCCCACTAGGGGGCCTACCCTGGCAGGCCGCGTGCCAAAGGTTGCCGATCACTGCTCTACGCAAAAGAATAAATGGACACAAATCTGACATCAGGAATCATAACATTCAAAAACCAGTAGGAGAACACTTCAATCTCCCTGGTCACTCAATAACAGACCTAAAAGTGGCAATTCTTCAACAAAAAAAACCTTCAAAAACAGACTCCAATGTGAAACTGCAGAACTGGAATTAATTTGCAAACTGGACACCATCAGATTAGGCCTGAATAAAGAGTGGGAGTGGTTGGGTCATTACAAAACCTAAACCTAATTTCCCCAAGACTAATTCCCCCCTACTGTTACTCACACCTTCTTGTCAACTTTCTGAAATGGGCCACTCTCATTACCACTTCAAAAGTTATTTTTCCTCCCTTGGTATCCTGCTGTGAATTAAATTGTCTCATTAGACTGACCTCACACTTGGTAAGGCAACTCACATCTTTTCATGTATTTATACCTGTTCCTGTATTTTCTGATGAAGTGGGTTCTAGCCCACGAAAGCTTATGCCAATAAATGTGTTAGTCTCTAAGGTGCCACAAGGACTCCTTGTTGTTTCATCAGGTTTTAAGTACTATTGACCTCCATAGGGTGTCAGTGGCACCTGTCTTTCTCTTCTTTTTCAGTATACCCTAAAATAAACAAGCAATCAAAAAAAGTGGAAGATCATCCCTAAAATAACTTAATGTATTAAAATAAGGAAATTCAGAGCTGAGACTGAAACATCCAAAAAACTGGTAATTCTGACATTTTATGGAGTCTCTACATAGGTAGCATGCCTTCAAATATTGGATGCTCCTATTTACCATATGTGCTGCAATTCCTAAGCACCACAGCAGATGTTTTAGGCTCAGTTCACAACTTACTGGCTTTGTTTAGATTTCCCCACATCTCAATTTTATATGATGTGAATGTGCCTGTCATCGTAAGCAGGGGAACAATTCCATATTTAAAAACTCATGCATAATTCAGTTAACACAATGGCAACAATGCAACATTCCCCGATACAGAAAATTAGAGACTCTCCCCAATTCCAAACACCCTGACTGAAAAAGCCAGGACCAACAAAAATGGGCTTTGTCTGGCTTAAAACAGAACGTTACCATTATTTGAGTATAGTTCGTTGTATAGGCCAGGGCATAGGATGGAAGTTCATGGTTCTTCCTTCTCATCTCTTTATGAATTACAAAAGAAAAATTCCCTACAACTTTATCTCATTTCTATGTAGGCTCCTGCAAAGCTGCCCTCCTAATCACACCTTTTGTATCTGGCTCCAATTCTGCGCTTCATGCTGTCTTCTGCGATTCCCCATATGCACAAAACTCCCTCCACCTCCTTGTGTGCCAGACTGCCTTCTCCATTTCATTCAAGCCCCCCTCTGAAACCAGTCCCTCTTTCACAGAGCCTTCAACAGTAAATCACTAGTGGAAATGCGTCTAGACTGTTGTCTGGTCTCCCAGACTGAAATTCAATGGGATTTGGACATCCAACTCCCTTAAGTTCTATTGGAAATCCCAGCCCAAGTGCATTGTCCACACCATAACCATCCATTTATTTTAGAATGCAAAATGGTTCCCATTCTCATTTCATTTATTTTTAACTGAACACATATACACATTGGATGCATGCAGAGACTTGCCTTTTAGAGTACTCTCACCTATTCCGTAACCTGTGAAGCACAAACTACATAGATATTAAGGTACGTCTCTCCGCCTCAGAGAAGCATGTGACTCTCAGATGAAAAGGTCTGCTATATTAGTGCATTGACCCGTCATGCCAGCACCCTCAATTCTTAACCTGCAGGACTGTATTGGAACCACATTTCATAAGGAAAATTCGTCTCTTTCTTCAGTGCCCAAAAGAACAATTTAAACTCAGTGGGAACAGAAAGGAGTCTGACACTTAATTTTACCTCTATAAATTGAAACATTTACATTTGTGTTGGCCTTTTAAAAAAATCCCCAACTATAGCTGTCTGACACAATGGAATTCATGAACAGAATGAGGATAAATTTTCCTCGCCTATTCACATATAGAAACTTTGTTCACCTTTCCTGCAACTGTGAAATTGGTTTGAAATGATGGACTGATATTTCTTCATGAGTCACTCTTGACACACCAGAGCTGTTTTACTAAGCACAAAATGTGCACTCGTTGGGGAAACAAAATGCTTTCACAATATCTATCTGTAACCGTTGGTGCTGCTGGTATCCTGAGAATGAATTTATTAATGCTAATAGTCAATGAGGATTTGAAGACCACATGGTTTTCTCCCAGTAAAAAAAGAACATAAAATCAGCAATGGAAAAGGTTTAATTTAGAACTGTTTTTTTTAAGTTGAATTTTCAAAGTATGACACTATTTCTTGAGTAAATGCAGCCTAATTTTAAGATACCCACATATATGGCTGGTCTGAAAACATGAAAGCCTATTACTAGCGATAGGTGGATGTATACCTATTTACTACTAGCCTGAGTAGAGATTTGTCACACAAACACAATTAGATCTGTGCTTTTGGCCTGGTGAGGTCTGATTTTGTGAGATGTTGTCCATCTTCAAGTCTTTTGCAGCCTATAGGAATTGAGGAAACTCAGCCCCGGTCAGGAGGATTGCTCTGAAAGAGCAGTAGGATGCACTGAAGGGGAATATCCAACATAGTTTCCCTCTAAAAGATATTTCTAGATGGCATTATCCTCTGTCTAGGATCTTTCTCCTTCCAGGTTGAGGGATTATACCTGCAGGGGAAATATGCACTGGAAAGGGAGCCGGCAGAGTTGTTTCATGAAGATGTCTGTACTGCCTTGTCCACTGACTGTGGCTGTTGTGTAAATCTGTAATGTTCTGAGTCGGAAACTCTCTTCTTCCTTGTTGTAGGAATAAAAATTAATCATTGACATGTCTTGGTCTGTTCGTGTGATGTGGGAATGAAATTAGTTTTTTGACATTAGATGAGTCGGCTATACTTTATGAAACTTACTTCACCCTGAGATACTAGCTGAGTTGGAGATTAGCTTTTCCCAGTTGGTCGCCTAAAAGATTTTCATGATGCAGTGGAGCGTGCTGGCTTCTGTGAGAGCAGGCACCACCAACTAGCCTGCTACTGGGCTCTGGCTGTTTAACACAAAGGAATTATGGGAGAAGTAGTCCTCAGAGGGACCCTGCCTTAAAGGACTGAGCCCCAGTTACAGGCGGGCTAGGGGCAACTGCACTATAAATAATCATAGCAATAGTATTGTAGAGCTTCAAACTTGAAGACCAGCTGCCATTTTCCCTCGCTCCACCCCCATGTCCCCACAAAACAAAACAAATAAAGCCCACCCCACAAACTTTTTCCATTTGAAATATCTCTGAGACAGAAGAGTTTGTGCAGGAGCCTGTGATCTAGCCAAAGATCCGTGAAGGACAAGGGCCCTGTTCATACAGGAAGTGGTGCACATAGAGCGGCTTCAGAAACTGGGCTATTGCCTAATGAATATGGCCACGTTTTTCCCTTGGATAGTCATATGTTATGCTAGCGGCGCATTCAGTGCGAGCCCTCTGTGCATGTCAGAGGATTGACTTTGGTCCAGAATTGTTTCTCAAGCTATATGAAGAGTTATTTTGCTGTTAGCATGATATTGGAGATAAGAGATTGGCATATTTAAAAACCACTGAGCCAGCCTGAATGTACGGCAACAATACCAATGTTGAGCTTGCTGGGCGGGGGGCGAAGAGAGCTGATTCTGTTATTGACAGCACTCTAAAAATGTCTTGTCCTTTTGACATTTATATAGTTATTGAAATACAATTCCAAAGGCTGTTGCATGTTATGGGTCCATTCTGGAGAGAGAAGATATTCTACGGCCTGACCGATGAGAGGTTGTATCTTTATTTACAAACTAATAATTGTATTTTTCTCCTCCTAAGCAGCCAGACGAGTGTTCATCCTAAACATTCATCTTTAACTGCTGGAACAAAACATGCTGCCGATATTTTTTGCTAACAAGGCAGCAGGTAACATCACTGTCAGTGTTTCCTTAGATTTTCAGAGAGCTTTTTATTACGAGCAACAGCACTGACTGTTGGATTAAACAGAGAACCAGCAGCTCCTGAGTTGTAATCCTGGCTCTGCTGTGGACTTTCTGGGTGGCTACAGGCAAGTCGCTTAGCATCTGTGTCTGTTCCTGCATCTGTAACATGAGGATAACATTGCCTGTCTCATATTGTTACAGTATTTTCATTTATCATCTCTATTGAGGTCATGCGTAGAATCCCCATCCATGAACCAGAACCCCCAATGTGCTAGGTGTTGCACAAACACAGAACAACCTCGCAGGGAGTTGTTAAGATTAACTGATCAATCAATAAGTAGTAAGCAGTAAGGGTTTGTCTATACAACTTGTGTAATTATTTTGCAGCAAACTGGTGTTTGAATCTACCCCACACTAGCCTGTCCAGAATAACTGTCCATGTGGACCCTGTTGAAACGCATTAACAATTTGTTAATATTCTTTGATCTAGTCCCATTTCAAAGATTACTAGGTCAAAGGGAATTAAGCAAAAGTTAATGTGTGCTGGCGGGGCCCACATGGACGTTAGTCCATTGCAGGGTAGTGTGTGGTAGATTCATGGGCCAGCTTGCCGAAAACTAAATGGTCATGTAGACAAGGCCTAAATATCTGATCCTGCACTACTAATGTCATTGGGAGTTTTGCATTGATTTCAATGGGAGCAGGAGCAGATACCAAATGTTGCTATGATTCTGTAAAGCTCTAATACAGTGACTTTTAAAATTAATAATTTGGGTTTGGGAAATAGAAAATTACCATTAATTGCTTCAAAATAATTTAAATCAAAGGAATTAGGTGCTATTAAGAGAAATAAGATTGGTTGTTCATCTCTTTTACATCTGGGATAACCCAGACTCGATATTTTCATATGATTTCTCAGACTACGCTTGTACTCATGGTAATTAAGTATGTAGCTTTTTGCAAGGGTGACATTTGGAACCATTCAAAATGATTTCTAAAATGAATTTAACAAACAGCAGCCTTGGTTTTCAAAAATTCACTTTTCTTGAGTAGCAGGAAGACTAACCTACTTCCATGAACTGTAAAAGGAAAGCAGAACAAAACATGAAGCTTGAAATTAGATGAAAGCATAGTAGTGGAAGATACGTTTGTATATTTGCCCAGGCATATTGGATTCTAATTTAACTTTTCACTATTATTTTGATCACATTGTCTTGGCTTATATACAGTAAATCAGGAGCTTTACACACAGTGAATAAATATAGTGACAAAATTATAGAGGGAAAGATTCTTAGATAAATTATTTTCCCAATTTAAAATGTGGGAACACTGAATAACAGTCTTCCCCTAGAGGTATCCCAATTAACTGGATGCATTGTTACCTTTTACAGCAGGGCTCGGAGAGATTGAATTGGCTGCCCCCTTGCTGCCAAGAAAAGAATATTTTCTTTCTTTTCTTTCTTTCAACAGTCTGTTGGGAGCAATTGCCGTCCAGTCTATTGATTCACTATCCAATAATTTGAGTAGATAGGAAATTTGTATATGAACACAATGAGTAGTACTTCGAAGAAGTTTGGGATGGAGGAATGTTTCCCTTCTTCAGGTAATCTGACTGGAGTGAAAGGCCTTGAGAATTTAGGGAAAATACAGAAGGGTGTAAGATAATATGGTTTGGTCAGGTGCTTTTAGAGTGTCTGATTGGGAGGCTGGAGATCAGAGTTCTATTCCCAGTCTCAGCGCTGACTTGCACATTAGAAAGGTAAGTTTCCCCATCTGAAATATACGTAATGCTACATGCTTAACACAGGTGTCTTGGGGCTTGTTTGGTTGATATTTACACGGGTTGGGACATCTCTGGTTTGTCTTACAAACGTTTATACGGTGATGCTTTGGTTTCTGCAGAATTTAAGCTTTCATTTAAAAACAAAAAGACAAAAATTCCAGTCTTTACTGTTACAAGGATAACCTGCTGAAAAAGAACACATTAAGTGTTATCTTTCTGAATCGTTAAACACACTGGATTTATAAATATGGGTAGTATGAACTGCCCCATTAATCTCAGTGTTGATTCTGGATCCTAATGATGACAATTATAATGAATTATGGAAGAAAAATAGACATTAGAGATATAATAGGCTATTTAGATCATTCATCATCTCCAGTTTACAACATTTACGTTGCTAACTTTTCTCATCTGAACAATCTAGCAGAAATATCCAACTACTCAGGGTTTATGGGCAGAGGTTTGAATTGTGGGTGGAGCTACAGCATCCAGCCCTGTTTTTTGTCCACATTTTTACTCTTGAGTATTGCTGTATATTTTATCAGTATTTTTCATTCTATTATTTTTATTGCTATACTGTTTCATATGTAAAAACAGGAGCTGTGTTTCTTAAGAGTTCAGGTGTGTGTTCTAACCATTACCTGGCTAGGTCTGTTTCATTGGTTGGACCCAGGTGTGTCAAGAACTGAATGTTATCAAAATTATAATTCAGGGCTTTGATTTTCAGTGGTCCTGATAAGAAATTGCATCCAGAAACTGATCCAAAATGGTGGAAATTGGAGCTGGTCATAAAGTATTTTCCATTAACGTTGTCTAAATAAATTATTTTTATTGATATTGTTGGTGGTCCTTTTCTGATTTTTAAACAAAAATGGGGAGAAGGGGGATCAGGAAATTTTGAAAGACACACCTTTCATGAAAAATGTCATTTAAAAAATACAGAAAGAATATTTTTTGTGGAATTTTTTGTCAAGTTTAACATTTCGACCAGCACTGCTAGAAACCTCACAATAACAACTCACTGCAAGTGTGCAGTAGCTTCCTGGAGTTGTCACAGCAAAGGATGATGTGAGCAGCAGGGAAAAGGCTGGGCTATTCTCTACTGCTTCAGACCTGTGTAGTGGTTGGCTTATTTACCACCCACTGGAAAACCTCAGTTAGACTGAAGATGGGGAGCATGACTCAGATCTGGCAGCCCTGTGTCCTTATATGTGGTGGTAGGAGAAGAGTCTGGGAGAGGTTCCCTGTGGGTTCTCCTGCCAAAAAATCACAGTGGTCAGGGGAGGGAAGAAGGGGCTACCCCAGAAGCTGAAATTGGCCTTTTTCAGGTTTTCTGATTGGATCCCAAACCAAAAGCTGGATCTGGACACATTATCTGAAGGCACTAAATATATCAGACAGGATTTACAAACTTATATCTCTTTGGAACAAGAAACTGTAGCTATAGAAAGTACAATTAATAATTTAGGATCCAAAGTGGAGGTGAAAGAGGCCCATGTGTTGTGTCTTGAACAGCCAGAGGCATGACAAATAAAGATCGCAGCTGAAATGACAAGCATGGAAAAAACATCTAGTAATCAGGTAGTTCTGTCCAATCTGAGCCACCATTGCTTTCCTGCTGTGAGTTCTGTGCCTAGAGGAAGTACAAAACACTGTCTTAACCCGTACGTATTTGCTTCTTGAGTTTTAAAATTGTATATATTAAAAAAGAAAAGAAAAAGCCCTTTTTCTTTTTCTTTTTATCTATAACAACTTATAAAAACAACTACTAGCTGGTCAATATCCTATTACTCTTATAAGTAGATATGCTTGTTTCTAATTAAACATTCATTGAATAGCATTGACGACCTCCCCCGACAAATGGTGGACTCTCAGTATTCATAATTACTTTTGCTAATCTATACTTTTTCCTGTCTCAATGCTTTTCCTTTTATTTAGTAATAGTTACTGTTGGACAGACTCCCAATTAAGGAACGGCTTTGAAATAACCAAGAAATGATCCCCATCGTGTATAGATTCTTTTCTCTTTGTTAATAGCACTTTGTGTGGTTTTTATTGTTTTTTTCCTGTTTCCTGTTTCTTCAAAATAAATAAAATTCAGAGAGAGCATTTATTAGCTCCTGCTGCTTATTTTTCACTTGAAGACAAAATCCTCTGTTTGTGACATTACAATAATCTCTATAGACATTAGAGTAACTGATGTTATAAACAAAGGATTATGACCATGGCTATGTAATTTACATAATAAACCCCCAAACCGTGAAAACCTGCATGGCTTGGTTACCAAAACAAAACTCTTAAATTTTTTTAAGAAAATCTAAGAAGACCAAGGCTCCCATCACAAAAGTTCAAGCAGTTGCTTTATTATAAACACATGAGAAACTCCACTGACTTCAGTGGGACTACTCATGCTTAATTTAAGTGTGTACGTAAGTGTTGACCTGTTGGGGGCCTACGTAGCCCACCCCCCTACTCCTTTTAGATCTGTAGCCTACTTCTGGATGGTCCAGTCCTTATTCATCAATCTTTCGTGGGGCACCAGGTAGGCTGCTGTCAAGCGCCCACCTATGTAAGAGCATTCTGGATGGATGGCAGGTTTAGACAGTTTTGTGTAGGTTTGTTCCAGATTTTCATGTTTGTATGTACCAGATAGACCATATGGAATTGTGAACCCTAGTGAGTTGAGTCTGCCAGCTTGGGTTCAGTGAAGTAAGCAGGTTTGCATACCCCCGTTATGACTTTGGTGTGGAATATCCTGCAGGAGTAGGTGAACTTTTAGGAAACAAGTTTTTATTGACATACATGCTTGCTTAATAGTAGGCACCTACCTTATATAGCAATGGTTCTCAAAGCCAGTCCGCCGCTTGTTCAGGGAAAGCCCCTGGTGGGCCGGACCGGTTGTTTACCTGCCACGTCCGCAGGTTCGGCCGATCGCGGCTCCCATTGCCCGCGGTTCACCGCTCCAGGCCAATGGGGGATGCAGGAAGTGTGGCCAGCACGTCCCTTGGCCCGCACCACTTCCCGCAGCCCCCATTGGCCTGGAGCGGCGAACCGTGGTCAGTGGGAGCTGCGATCGGCCGAACCTGCAGACGCGGCAGGTAAACAAACCGATCCAGCCTGCCAGGGGCTTTCCCTGAACAAGTGGCAGACTGGCTTTGAGAACCACTGTTATATAGCATGTTTCATCTAATATGAAGAAATCTTCACAACATGTCAGTGGGGTTATACAATTGTGATCTGATGGAGAAATTGAGCATAGAAAAAATTAGGTGACTTGCCCAAGGCTATACAAATCAGTGGCAGAGCGGGGACTAGGACTAAGGAATCCCTGCCTGTCTGCCTAATCTAGTAAATTACTCTGCCTCAGGGCATGATTATAGTACAAATGGTGATTAATAATACATGTTGGCGAAGTGACCCGTGGAACATATTTATAATGTAGATAAACAGAATTATGGTAAGAGAACACTTCTGATTAATTCTTCAAAAGGCATCAGTGAATCTTTAAGGACTTGCCTGGGTGTGAGCACTTTTAAAGCAAACAAGTATAGTGAATGTTAATGCTCGTTAGTAACACATTTAAACCATTTCTTATCTGATATATGGGCAGGAGTTCAAGACAGAGCAACAAAAAATCAGGGGCGGGGACAGATTGGCCTCCAATGAAAGATTAAAAAATCTATATATTTATAGACTGGCTGAGAGATGACTGGAGATTGGGGACGCATATTAATAGTTGTGCACTTTTGAAGGATGTAAACACCAATGAGAGGGAAGGCTTATTTAGCTAAAAACTAACTGTATTTTGGGTGGTACACAGGGCTAGAACTGGGAGTAATGAGCTGAATGAAAAGTAGGGGAAAATGTTAATTGAACACCAGGAAAATCTTCCTGACAGTGAGATGTATTAAGCTGTGGAATCATAGAATCATAGACTTTAAGGTCAGAAGGGACCATTATGATAGTCTAGTCTGACCTCTTGCACAACACAGGCCACAGAATCTCACCCACCCACTCCTGTAACAAACCCCTAACCTATGTCTGAGCTATTGAAGTCCTCAAATCGTGGTTTAAAGACTTCAAGATGCAGAGAATCCTCCAGCAAGTGACCCGTGCCCCACACTGCAGAGGAAGGCGAAAAACCCCAGGGCCTCTGCCAATCTGCCCTGGAGGAAAATTCCTTCCTGATCCCAAATATGGTGATCAGCTAAACCCTGAGCATGTGGGCAAGACTCACCAGCCAGACACCCAGGAAAGAACTCTCTGTAGTAACTCAGATCCCACCCCATCTAACATCCCATCACAGGCCATTGGGCATATTTACTGCTAATACTCAAAGAGCAATTAATTGCCAAAATTAGGCTATCCCATCATACCATCCCCTCCCCTCCATAAACTTATCAAGCTTAGTCTTGAAGCCAGATATGTCTTTTGCCCCACTGCTCCCCTTGGAAGGCTGTTCCACAACTTCACTCCTCTGATGGTTAGAAACCTTTGTCTAATTTCAAGTCTAAACTTCCTGATGGCCAGTTTATATCCATTTGTTCTTGTGTCCACATTGGTACTGAGCTTAAATAATTCCACTCCCTTCATGGTATTTATCCCTCTGATACATTTATAGAGAGCAATCATATCTCCCCTAAGCCTTCTTTTGGTTAGGCTAAACAAGCCAAGCTCTTTGAGTCTCCTTTCATAAGACAGGTTTTCCATTCCTCGGATCATCCTAGTAGCCCTTCTCTGGACCTGTTCCAGTTGGAACATGGGAGACCAGAACTGCACACAGTATTCCAGATGAGGTCTCACGAGTGCCTTGTATAACGGTACTAACGCCTCCTTATCTCTACTAGAAATACCTCGTCTGATGCATCCCAAGACCGCATTAGCTTTTTTCACGGCCATATCACATTGGCGACTCATAGCCATCCTGTGGTCAATCAATACTCTGAGGTCCTTCTCCTCCTCTGTTACTTCCAAGTGATGCATCCTCAGCTTATAACAAAAATTCTTGTTATTAATCCCTAAATGCATGACCTTGCACTTTTCACTATTAAATTTCATCCTATTACTATTACTCCAGTTTACAAGGTCATCCAGATCCTCCTGTAGGGTATCCCTCTCCTTCTCTAAATTGGCAATACCTCCCAGCTTTGTATCATCCGCAAACTTTATTAGCACACTCCCAGTTTTTGTGCCAAGGTCACTAATAAAAAGATTAAATATTGGTCCCAAAAATTGGTCCCAAAACCAATCCCTGAGGAACTCCACTAGTAACCTCCTTCTGGCCTGACAGTTCACCTTTCAGTATGACCCATTGTAGTCTCCCCTTTAACCAGTTCCTTATCCACTTTTCAATTTTCATACTGATCCCTATCTTTTCCAATTTAGCTAATAATTCCCCAGGTGGAACCGGATCAAATGCCTTACTTAATCGAGGTAAATTAGATCCACTGCATTTCCTTTGTCTAAAAAATCTTACTTTCTCAAAGAAGGAGATCAGGTTGGTTTGGCACAATATACCTTTGTAAAATCATGTTGTATTTTGTCACAATCACCATTGACCTCAATGTCCTTAACTACTTTCTCCTTCAAAATTTTTTCCAAGACCTTGCATACTACAGATGTCAAACTAACAGGCCTGTAGTTACCCGGATCACATTTTTTTCCTTTCTTAAAAATAGGAACTATATTATCAATTCTCCAGTCATACGGTACAACCCCTGAGTTTACAGATTCATTAAAAATTCTTGCTAATGGGCTTGCAATTTCATGTGCCAGTTCCTTTAATATTCTCGGAGGAAGATTATCTGGGCCCCCCGATTTAGTCCCATTAAGCTGTTCGAGTTTGGCTTCTACCTCAGATGTGGTAAAATCTACCTCCATATCCTCATTCCCATTTGTCATCCTATCATTGTCCCTAAGATCCTCATTAGCCTCATTAAAGACTGAGGCAAAGTATTTGTTTAGATATTGGGCCATGCCTAGATTATCCTTGACCTCCACTCCATCCTCAGTGTTTAGCAGTCCCACTTCTTCTTTCTTTGTTTTCTTCTTATTTATATGGCTATGAAACCTTTTACTATTGGTTTTAATTCCCTTTGCAAGGTCCAACTCTACATGGCTTTTGGCCTTTCTCACTTTATCCCTACATGTTCTGACCTCGATAAGGTAGCTTTCCTTGCTGATCCCTTCCATCTTCCACTCCTTGTAGGCTTTCTGCTTTTTCTTCATCACCTCTCTGAGATGCTTGATCTCTTAGGGGGAGTTTTAGAAGCCCCGTCACTTGAGATATTTCATAGAATCATAGAATATCAGGGTTGGAAGGGACCTCAGGAGGTCATCTAGTCCAACCCCCTTGCTCAAAGCAGGACCAATCCCCAATTTTTGCAGGACCAATCCCCAATTTTTGCCCCAGATCCCTAAATGGCCCCCTTAAGGATTGAACTCACAACCCTGGGTTTAGCAGGCCAATGCTCAAACCACTGAGCTATCCCTCCCCCCATAAATTTAAAATGACACTGAACATAACACTAGAAAATGCGCTGTAAGGAACACTCCTACATTGGCAGGAGAAAGGCTGGATGATACGACATATGGAACATTTTCTCTTGCTAACTTCTGTGAGTATAAACCTCTCTAAGGGCCTGCTGTAGCTCCCATTACAGTGAATGGAAAGTCTCCTCTTTCCTTCAAAAAGTGGCAATTGGATCAGGTCCCAGTTCCCTTTGTATTTTTTCTCTGCACTCGCTCGTGCGCTGTCCATTGTTGAGGTACTCTATGAAGTTGATTAATATGTCATTTAGTCCCTTAGTACTACAAACCCTGCTGCTGCATCTGATCAGGATGTATATGGATGGTCTGCCATGGCTCTGCTTGGCACAGCACCCAGCCTGCATGTTGTAAGGTGCAGGACCATAGCCACAGATATTGAGAACTTGTTCACATTTCTTTGCCTGCTGTATGGTTCTCTCTCGTGCTTAGAGAGATCTGTGTTATAACTGTTGTTTTTATTGCTAATATGTCAATGAAAACTCAGATGCCCCATGTTATTGAGAGTGCTCTGTCTATATATATGTAAATAGTTAATAGAAAAGGTGCTGGGAGATGGCACTTGAGAACATGTAGCCTGGTTCTTAAGTTTTGTAGGACCAATAAAAGTTCTTGTGTGCCCTGCAAATGGCTTTTTTTGTGCAGCTCTTTAAATCAGCTTTTCAATCAGTCACGGCAGAAAGCTGTGCATTAGCACAGATCTTGTAGGGGGCCTTAATAACAATGTTGGCAGCACACCACAATTTTGCTTTTCTCATCTGCATTTATTATTAGTCCCTTTAGGACCCCTGATATGGCTAAATGCCATAGAGATGTCTGCAGAAAACGTAGAGGCTCTTTCCATTTATCTTCAGTTTGCAATAAAATTTCCATTTTTTTTTATAGATTTGGAACATGGCAGGATCCCAAGAAGCAAGGAGGAGCCTGTTAATAAATATATAGATGCCTAATTCCTGTGTTCTTGAGGCAAATACTTTCCAGGAAAAAATTGTTCCGGTTAATTGTTTGGCAAAGGTTCTAGAAAATAAGAAAAGTGAATCTAACACCAACACTTTAGTGAAAAAAATACTCAGGTGCCAGATATTAAATTGAAATGGAAAGATTACTAAAGTAGTTTAATGGCTCAGTACTGTCTTTTATCATTTGGTCTTGGTTTTGATTCTAAACCAGAATTGAATTACCAAGTATTGCAAAGATCAAATATCTACAGAAGTCACTGTTAAAATGGTTTCAGATGCTCATTATAGCTCTTAATATGAGTGATAACATATCCAAACCACTTTATAAATGTTCCCACACACCTATATTATCAATAATTGATTCCAGGTAGTAGGCTACAGCAGATGCAATTTACTAAGATCCCAGCCAAGTGTCAACAAGATGACTGGTTCATTTTATCATGATACAATGAAATATTAGCAGCTAATAATAAAGGAAGCAGAAAGTGTGAGCTCTTACTTCATTGTATGAACAAAAGCCTGTGGTTTCGGAATGGAATCATAATGTGATTTTTTAAAAAAAAAAAACACACCCTAAAATGGTCAGTTTATCCAGTTTAAAAGGATTTGAATTAGTACACTTTTTGATCACTCTTTAACTCCAAATTCTGCACTTTGAAGAGAAGGAATATACAAGCAAGAAAACCTCACTTGTGAAACTAGACAGAACTTTATTGCAATAAGATGGAAATAGTCAGTGTAATGTTTTTTCCTGGTAGTCTTCATCTTTGGGCATGGCTCTCCTTTATTTACGACCTCTTCAAAACATTGATGTTCCCTGAACCCTCTTTCAGCTGGACTGTCCAACAGCTTTTGCAAGTTACCCTACAAGCTCCCAGCAGTTCTCATAGGTAAACTTCATAACTAGAGCTGGGTGGCATTTTTTTGAATAAAAGTATTTTTAATAAAAAATTGTCTTTAAAATTATTTTTTAACAATTTGTTTCATTTCTTTTTTAATATTTAAATTTAAAACATTATCAAAATATTATAAAAGTGGTTATAAGTTTGTTGTTGTGGTTCACAGAAAAGAGATCCCTGGTAAACAAGAAAATGTCAATAACAATTTCAATACGCATTTTGATGAAACAAATTTCACTAAAAAATCTAAAAATCCTCCAAGTGGGTCCGCTTCGCACCATGTGAAATGGAAACAACTTCAAAATGTCACGTTCCACTGTTGTTTGGCTTTTGGGGGAGGGGTGTTTGGGGTTTTTTTGTTTTCATTTTCTGACCAGTTGTATTAATGACATTTCCACCCTCTTAGTACAGTGCTGGGTTCTATGTTTGGTGGCATCAATATACAAACACTGCTACCTCAACTCTTCTTCTAGTTGACAGTGTACGATTTTGTATCCCTGTTTCTGGGGGAACAAAAGTAGCTCAGGAGAAGGCTCCATGACCATCGATACTGGTCTTCCTTCAGTGTCATATCAATTAAATATATAACATACCTAATATCTTTATCTTTCCACCTTCTCGGTACATGTAACAGTTTTGTAGCATCTAAAAGTTGGCTTTACAAAGTACGGTATACAAACGTAACAGAGATGCTGCTCTGAGACTTGTATTAAATATAACTCAGTCTGTCCATTCTGTTCTTTGTAGGTTCTTATACCACCCTTAATAGCTGAGTGCCCTGCATTTAGCGACACGATTATCATTTGCCATGTGTGTTTTGCTCGCTCTTGCTTATCCTCTCCCCTGTGCAAGAATTAGGTGTGTAGTGGAGTGTTTTAGTTATGTAGGGTTTTGTTTTATGTGTAGATGTTAGAGAAGGCAGGTTGAAGAAGTGCATGTTGCACACTGAGCAGAAGATGACGAGGTTTGTGATGGTCCCTATGAGTATCTTGTGTGCCATCTGAACAGTACCTCTTGTTCTGCTTGGACTGTCTGTCCTGAATTTTGATCTTTTTGACTGGTTAAAACTTTTGGCTTTATGAGATACTACCCTGCAACAATTTACAAACGCACTAACTTGGCCACTCATTAGACTAAGAAAAGAATATTGAAATTTTAGGCCCCAATCCTGCAAACACTTAAGCACATGCTCAACTTCATGCAGGTGAATAGACATGCTGGCAGTTTAAATGGGACGATTCACATGTGCCAAGTTGAGCACGCACTCTGTTGGTCAAATCAAGCCCTTTCTTTGCAAAAAGTTCAAGGATGGTACAAAAATAGCCGCATGGTTCTGCAAAGCCTCTGAAATAATGAAAGAATGCACTTGATTTCAGTTTGCACTTTCTCAAATGTATAGTAAATTGAAGATAATCAAGAGAGACTCCCATTCAGGTCAAATAAAAATCAGATGGAAGAGGTCAGTAGGAGAGCCTGAGCAAGGTGAAATATAGTTAGGTAGATGAAACTCCCTTAATTGTTGCTTTGAGAGCCAGTGGAGTATGGGGATGGGAGCGAGTGGTTGTTGTGCCTGAGCCTTGCTGGAGGGAGGCATTGTGTCTTCAGAATGCTCAGGCAGGCAGTAGGGGTCATTAGGGAACTCAAACTCAGCAGTGCCACCTACTGTACTGTTTTTAAAGCTTGTGCTGCCCTTAGCCCCGGACTCTGAGCGTTAGATGGCGATCAGAGGAGTGGGTTCATTCTAGACCCCTGCTCCACCCAGAGATGTCTCCTGCAGGCCAGTAAGCATCACAAACAAAGCTAGGGAATCTCAGATGGTGCAGAGCTAGTGTATTTGCCTCTATGTCACCAGCATCTCCTGCTTAGTGGTCACGTTGGATGTCAGGGACAGGAAGATGGTGTTCTGAGCTAGAAGGGGGAAGAGTCATGGGGGCCTTTTGGCTCATGGCTGGCCCAGGATGGCAGGAGTGAAAAGGTGGCTTTGAATTACCTTTCTTAGTCACTCTCTTCAGCTGTGCTAAGTGTAAGCTTGGCGCCACTAAGGTTCTGGCCAATGAAATCTAGATCCATTTGGAATTGGGTACAATTAGGTTCATTTCTATATATAAAGAAAATTCTCAATTGCTAAAGAAGCAATACAGTTTGTCCCATGGGACATCTTTGCATCTGGCGTCTTTTTTCTAATTTGAAGACAAGAGAGTCAAAGCTTGCACAGTACGTTTCACATCTTTGTATAGGAGGTTGGACAATTTGCGAACAACTTGCAGATAATCTAAATTTAAAGTAATTTGTGAATTTACACAAAAATTATTTCTTTGAAATTTCCCAATTTAATTTGGGAGCAAATTAAATGAAACCGCAAACATGTAAAATGGCATCAGTGTGAAGGAAGAAAAGAAATTTCGCAGAAAGTGAGCTACTAGAAGAAATGTTAGGAAACCGCCTGGTGGAAGATATAGACTCTACATTACCAAGAAGTGTAATGGTCTTCTAAGCTTAGTAATGGTCTTCCAAGTTTAGTAATGGAAGCTCTATAGCTGGATATATCCAAATGGCTAGATATAGTCATAAATGTCTGTGAAGCAGGGACCATTCTGTACTTTTCAAGGGATTAGACTGGCTCACAAACCAGGTCTTTTCAACTCGTTCTCTGAAGTAGAATTTATTCTTGATGCCTCATAGATTAACGTTCATTAAATGAATTAATGCTTAATTTATTAACGATTTGCCTTCCATGTGTTTAAATATGATGTATTACTCTTTATCAATGTTTATTGCATTTATTAATGATTTATGTTAATGTTATGCAAGTTAATGTGATTAATTGATAGAATTCAGGGCCAGATGCCCTGCAAGGTCTGTGCCTCTGAACAGCACCAAAGGTAGAAAAATCCACAATATGGGAAGCTGCTGTGGTTCAAATTGGCCACAATCTCCCCTTGGCCCTGGGGCCTGTGGGGAACCAGCATGGTCAAAATAGCGGTTTGTGTTCTTTCAGGATGGGCAAGATTAGAGCAGTGAAGGATGTGCTGACTCAGTACCACCTCTGAGGGACTCTTATCAGGCTGATAAAGACTCTAACAGATGCCCTCCATGAGTGGAATTACTGGCAGCAGGGGTGTGGGGAAGGGAATTCCTCCAGTACCTGGGCCCTGGGTGGTGCATTTGCACATCCCAGTGCTAGAGGGGAGTGAGTCTGGCCCCACAGCTGCGATGATTCTGTTGTGATTATTGAATTATTGTTTGAGAAATTTGGAAAATCCCTTGTTAATTCAGTTGCTTTTAGAATTACTTATATATTAAATAATGAATTTAAAATATTAAACATTAAAAATATTAACTTTTTCTTTTGGGTTACTAGTTTGATAACATCAAGCTGGACCATGGGAGGGTGGAGTTGCAGAGGGCCTGGCCTCTGAAATCTGGAAATGCAGCAAAAGTTTGGGGCCACGCTTGCATCTGCAGGGGATGATTTTCTGTATGTTCCACAAGCACAGTTTAGGAACACATTTTGTCTCCTTTCCTTGGAGATATATATGAAGACTAGATATATATGAAAACTTACACTTTAGAGCAAATTCTGGGTATCCCAGCTAGAGGCCCTGAGAGGAGAGGGCAGAGGGAGCCCATTCAGAGTCCCTATACCAGCACAGGCAGCCTATGTAGTGCTGCGGCATGTAGTCCTTAGCCAAGAGCCTGGCTGCTGAATCTCAAATCTTTTGGAGCAGTTAGTTGCTAGAAGTGAAATGTCAGTGCATTATCCCACTGGTTCACTGGAAGTCAGTGGGACTACTCATGCTTAAAAGTAAGCACATGCACAAATGTTTGCAAGATCAGGGCTTAATTTTGTTGCATTCTGGACCAGTCCTCAGCCAATGTTCAGATGGAGGATAACAAATGAGGATCTGGCCTGTGATTATTTTCCACTTTATTGAACCTACCTCATAAGATACTGTTTTCTTGCAAATTGTTATTCTTTTGTGTATTTTATTATTTGCCTGTGTTGCCAAGGGGCTCAAATAAGAAGCAAGGCCCAAATTGTACTAGATGCTATACAAACACTTACGTGCTCTGCAGTTTGCCTTCATTATACTTTGTATAACCTGACCTTCTTCTATTGCCAACTTTTTTCCAATATGGCTGTTTTTACAGATGGTCACAGAATCATAGAACTGGAAGGGACCTTGAGAGTCCAGTTCCCTGCACTCGTGGCAGGACTAATTATCTAGACCATTCCTGAGAGGTGTTTGTCCAACCTGCTCTTAAAAATCTCCAATGATGAAGATTCCACAACCTCCCTAGGCAATTTATTCCAGTGCTTAAACACCCTGACAGTTAGGAAGTTTTTCCTAATGTCCAACCTAAAATGCCCTTGCTGCAATTTAAGCCCATTGCTTCTTGTCCTATCCTCAGAGGTTAAGAAAAACAAATTTTTCTTCCTCCTCCTTGTAACAACCTTTTACATACTTGAAAACTGTTATCATGTCCCCGCTCAGTCTTCTCTTTTCAGACTAAACAAACCCAATTTTTTCAATCTTCCCTCATAGATCATGTTTTCTACACCTTTAATAATGTTTGTTGCTCTTCTCTGGACTCCCTCCAATTTGTCTACTGTCCTTCCTGAAATGTGACACCCAGAACTGGAAACAATACTCCAGTTGAGGCCTAATCAGAGCGGAGTAGAGCGGAAGAATTACTTCTTGTGTCTTGATTACAACACTCCTGCTAATACATCCCAGAAAGATGTTCGCTTTTTTTGCAACAGTGTTACACTGTTGACTCATGTTTAGCTTGTGGTCCACTATGATCCCCAGATCCCTTTCCATAGTACTCCTTCCTAGGTAGTCATTTCCCATTTTGTATGTGTGCAACTGATTGTTCCTTCCTAAGTGGATTACTTTCCATTTGTCCTTATCAAATTTCATCCTATTTACTTCAGATCATTTCTCCAATTTGTCCAGATCATTTTGAATATTAATCCTCTCCTCCAGAGCACGTGCAACCCCTCCCAGCTTGGTATCATCCACAAAACTTTATAAGTGCACTCTCTATGCCATTATCTAAATCATTGATGAAGATATTGAACAAAACCGGACCCAGAACCGATCCCTGTGGGACCCCACTTGTTATGCCCTTCCAGCATGACTGTGAACCACTGATAACTACTCTCTGGGAATGATTTTCCAACCAGTTTTGCACTCACCTTGTAGTAGCTCCATCTAGGTTGCATTTCCCTAGTTTATTTATGAGAAGTTCATACAGGACAGTATCAAAAGCTTTACTAAAATCAAGATATACCACATCTACCACTTCCCCCCATCCACAAGGCTTGTTACCCTGTCAAAGAAAGCTATCAGGTTAGTCTGACACGAATTGTTTATGACAAATCCATGTTGACTGTTACTTATCACCTTATTATCTTCTAGATGTTTGCAAATTGATTGCTTAATTATTTGCTCCATTATCTGTCCGGGTACAGAAGTTAAGCTGACTGGTCTTTAATTCCCTGGGTTGTCCTTATTTCCCTCTTTATAGATGGGCACTACATTTGCCCTTTTCCAGTCATTTTTGTATATGGCTGACCATTCCTTTTCTAACTTGGCTATTTATTGTACATTTTGAGTTCAAATTACATTAAACAAGAATAAGCTATGCTGTTGGCCATGTGGCTGCTAAAACAATTTGCTATTGGCAAATCGTAGCTTCATGGAAATACAGCTTTAGGCCCATAATGTATATCTAATATAACTCACAATCAGAGTATTTTCTTCATATACACTTAGGAACCAATTGTGCCATTTAGACACAGCCTTCCATGGGAGGAGTGAACCCATTGCTACACACCTTCAGATATAGTAGCTTTACTATGATGCTTCCTTTATGTCCACAAAAGATATGGGGAATGCAGACACTGTAGTCCCTGGAAAGCAGTCTACAACTATGCCTGGGACTTAGGGAGGTCACATAAGTCAGGGAAAGGTTCCTTCCCGACTCCCACCACTATCCTGGCACATCAGTTTAAGGACGGAGCACAATCTGAACCTTGGTGTTTATAATAAAGTGACCAAAATAAGTCATATTCCTTGTGCCATACATGGGAATGTATATTCAGAGTTGTCAGTACTAGGAATACAAGTGAAACTGTACCCATCAAAAGCTTTTACACTATTCAAAAGAGTTAAACCACATAAGTAGGCCATAAACACACAACATAAAGAGAATGCTACAGAAGATTACAGCTCTGATGCTACTTCCTGACACCCATGCCACCTGTGGACTCAAATCCAGAGTCTTGTGCAGACAAAGCATCCAATGCATCCAGTTGTCCACTGATATAAATGGGTATACGGCTCAAGGAAGTTCAGTAAAGTTGCACAGACGAACAGCAATGATGAATTGTGCTCATTGACTTCAGTCAGTAGTGTTTTGCCTGCAATTTTGGGCACTCTGAAGGGGAAGGTCTTTAATCAGTGAGACTTTCTGGAGAAGAATATCCACTGTAGGGATCACTGACACATAGTTTCCTCCTCAAGGACTTTCAGCTGTCACCAGAAGAATAGAGAGAGTGTAATGATGTGAATTAGATTAGAAAAGGATCAATAGGCCTGACAATAAATGAAAGTAACACAGACATTATTGAGCAGATTAGGAGAGAGAAATTAAACTGGACAGTGTATACTGTGAAGCCAGCTAGACACACAAATGTTGGCCATAGAGAGTTTTAGAGGAATGACAACTGTTAGAAAGTGCAAGGAAAAAATAGACAATAATAAAATCCACTTGTGAGAAGGAAAGTGTAAACTTGCCTAGCCACCATGGAGGTGGAAAGCCCGATGCAGTAGAAATTTAGGCTGTGCAGAAGCTGAAAAGGATAATATAATAGGAACATAGGAATTTCCATAATGGATCACACTGGTGGTCTGTCCAGGCTAGTATCCTGTCACTGCTGCTACCACCTGTTTCAGAGGCAGGCAGAGAAACTGTGCCGTAAGCAGTGATGGGATTATATGCCTCCAGGGATAGATTCTTCCTAAACCTCACTAGTTAGAGGCTGGCTTATGCCTCAAATCATGAGAGTTTATATCTCTTCCAAAACCCTTGTTTCTTTTTCTAATATTTACTGTTAACTCAGGGTAGTCTTGTTATCCATATAAATGTCTAGAATACTACTAAGCTTTTGGACTCAGTGAAATACTGAGGCAATGAATTCCACGGGCTAATAGTGCATTATGTGAAAAAGTATTTCCTTTCATCAGTTACTAGTTTATTATACTACTAACAATTTTATTTTACACTTTCATTTCACCATTCATCCAAGGCTCCCAGAGCAGTGTTCAAACCATTAAAGCTCAATCATGCCCACTTTACAAATATAGAAACTGAGACTCAAATATTCAAAACCAGATAAGGTGATATGAGTGCCGAAAGCCCATTAAAATGAATGTAAATTGGTCATTCATATCCCTTTAGGTGTCTTTGAAAAATCTCCTCCCAGGGGAATATAACTATTTGTTTAACCGAGTCCAAACTGTGAGGCAGTGACTTAGTCAAGAAGAGAATCGTAGAGTAGCACAGCTTGGTGCCTTGCTCCTTCTCTGTGAAGTCAACGATCCCTTAGATTTGAAGCAGCTAGTTACAAGTATGCATGGACACACACATTTGCACTTTTATCCAAAAGCCCAATTCAGAAATGTAAATAAACCCCCCCTGAAGGGACTGACTAGATTTCTTTCCTTAGTCGGAAGGTACATATGGCTTCCATCCAAAATAGTTGCTCTGAGCCGTGTAACTTGTAATTTATTCCAGTGTAAATGTCAGAACACTTTCTTTGCATGTCTAAGATGACCCACTGAAATTAGTCCCCCTTTAACAATTCCTTTTCTAATTTGCTTTTCAGCAACAACGGCAACTTGACCTCCTGACTATAACCAACCCTGGTGAGTAAGCTTACAAGGCTTGGCTTTTATCTTTTCTTAAAGAGACGGTTGTCTAAATGTCTTTTTCCCCCCTGTCTCTGGCATGCAAAATGAAAAACACTGTTCCCCGGAAAATCTTTCACATAATAACAAGTGACAGCTATATTGTGCTTGGCAAAGCCCCGGGTAGTCATCCATTCACAGAGCTGCCTCTTCAGACCTTTACTCTATGAATTTGAGTGCTGATATTTCTTTAAGCCTCATGGGGTTACAGTTAGTGATATGTCTGCAGGGTAGATGCCCTAGAATTCACAATGGATGTTCATGTATCACAGAAATGTAAGTTTTACTCTTTTCAGTGCTAAATACATTTACAGGTGTAAAGAGTCAGTGGCTTTCAGCGTGCACTGTTGGTGGGAAAATATACAGGTTAATTCTGGAGAACCTTAAAGTACATGAGTTAGGAAATATCTAGGTAAAAATAAAACACTTTCAAAACAGTCTTCTCAATAAAGACTTTTGGTTTTTGTCTGTAAAGGAGAATCCCCCAAATGTGTTGTAGGTTGAATTTCTGGTCACTAGTCATGAAAGTATTTTAATATTTTTGGCATAGTGTTTTTGCGGTTGGGATTGAAATGCAGGCCAGATGAATGAGATTTCTCTTTGATCTAAGCTCTTGTTTGGTTTCTTCAGTAAGACTGGCTCAATTTCTTTTCATTAGCTCTCCTAGAGGTCTACTGTCCACCAGCAACAGAGAAGCACCACACAGAGTTGGTACTAGCTTTGGTAACCAGTATTTTTCTGTCCCTCAGCTCTAAATGCATCTTTATCTTTTTGTCTAGCTTTAACTGGGAATATGTTAACAAAGTGAGCAGGTGTTATGGGAAAGTGGGCAGAATGCGACACATTTTGCTTGGATAACAATTTTGCATCAATAATGGTTCCAACGTTGTAAATGGAGATATCTGTGACATGACTTCTCCTTCACTAACCTTGTTCAAATAGTAATCATTAAAAAAAGGAGAAGAAGAAACACTTTGTTGGTACAGATGTTTGCGGCTACTGGCAATTGCATCGCATTTTTGCATGTTCATTTTTCATACAGTTTGCAATTATGTTAATATATGCTTGGGGCACTTGCTGATAAAAGCAACAATACAGTGAGAAAGAGCAATTGTCACACCACTCTGACTACAAATTCAAGGGCAAATATGACACATTTTTTCCATATTTTGTATCTTCAATGTCTCCTGTTTCTAAAGAAAAAAAAAAGAAAAAAAAATCCCTGAAGGTCGTGATCAGAATAAACACTCAGATCGTGGATAAAGTTACTAAAGTCCGCGCTTTTTTTATAGGAGAAAAGGAGGGTTGGTGGGGGGGAAATCACTTAAATGTGTGACATTTGTTTAAATTGTATTTATGATCCCTTCTTTACTGTGATGACTGATGTAATGTTCACTGGAGCAATAAAAGAGTTGATTAAGTTGAGTTTGTACATAGTTATGATTACAATAAGTATCTAGCACTGCAGATCTTTCAGTTTTGCACAGCAACATAGCAATTAGTTAGAAGGATCAGCATAGGTACATACTAAGACAGTTTCCACTGATTATGTAGGTGGACATGCTGTGTTCCAAAAAAAAGACTTCCTTGCCAGACATTTTTCAAGATGTGCATTTTTTGTATTTTTGTGTGTTGATAGCCGGAGATCATAATCATTGATTTTATAAAGTATTTAAAAATATTGGGCCAAGATTCATGTAGCTTAGAGTTTGGCTGCTAGATAAGTTTGGCCTCATTTTCAAAATGGCTGAGCATCCTCAGGCCAAACTTATTCTGGAGCCTAAAATTTAGATTTTCTAAAGAGTTTAAGGGAGTTAGGCATTCAGCTCCTTTTAGGGTCCTTTGAAAAATCCCAACCTAAATATGGATTTAGGAGTCTAACTTCGGGTCACACAGATTTCAAAATTTTAGCCTTGGAAATTATTTATCTTTAGATATGGTTACTTTTTTATATTTTCATTTTGGAGGACTGTCTTTATGATTTGTTAGCAATGGACTCTTTTTACAGAGACATGATGTGACGAAGTGGGACTGTTCTTAATGATTCCTCTGAATAGTGTGGGAGTGCCTCAGTTTCCCCTGTGCAGTTCTTAAGTATCTAGGTGGTGGGATAAGGGTGTATGATCATTGCAGAGCCCTAGAGGACAGGTGTGTGCAGGGGTCTGGACACAGAGAATGGCTGACACCCTGTTTCCTGGCAGCTGATGGCCTGGGCCCTTCCCCCGTGCCAGGTGAGAGCTAAAGGGTTGGAGAACAAAGGAATCAGGTACCCTACTGGCCCCGGAAAGGGACAAAGCCCAGAGGAGGAGGGGCTGGAGGGAGTTTCAGTTTGGGGCTGGCTGGAGACATGGAGTGAAGGGCAGATGTGGTTGTCTGGCTCACTGCCCCCCAAAATGGACCCAGCTGAGGGGTCCTGTTCTCTGCACCTACAAGCTCTGTGTTAGACCATGTTCCTGTCATCTAATAAACCTCTGTTTTATTGGCTGGCTGAGGTGAAGTTGGGGGGCAGGACCTTCTGGCTTCCCCAGGAGTCCCGCCTGAGCGGACTCTCTGTGGGAAGCGCATGGAGGGGCAGAGGATGCTGAATGCTCCGAGGTCAGACCCAGGAAGGTGGATGCTGTGTGAGCTTTGTGTCCTGAAGACAGGCTGCTCACAGGAAGGCGACTGCCCCAGAGTCCTGACTGGCTTCATGGGGAGCAGTTCCAGAGCATCGCCCAGGGACTCTGTGACACATGATACAGCTTATGACTGAGTACTTTGGATGCTCTGAATTAGGGGCCGAACAGTTTGTTTTCAACTGCCATTTCTCTAGAAATTCTTTAAGTTTTCCATCCTGTATAAAGGCAGGCAGCCTCCTGTACAGTGGATGTCACTCAACTAGTCTTGTCTACAATAGGAAAATCCCCTATAGCTTGACAATGGCTGGCAGCAATGAGTCTGGCATGGTCTAACTGCAAGTATACGGCAGGACAAAGTGAATTCAGTACCATTTCAGAAACCATGGTGGCCTTTGTAAACGGCACACCTGTCATGAGATAACATTAGAGAGACATAGTAGGTGAGGTAATATCTTTTACTGGACCAATTTCTGTTGGTGAGAGAGAAGCTTTTGAGGTACAGAGAGCTGTTCTTCAAGTCTGGGAAATGTGCTCAGAATGTCATAGCTAAATACAAGGTGGAACAGATTGTTTAGCATCAGTAGTTAACACATATTTCAAGAAATCATTCAAGGTGAAGTAGCCCATTAACACCGCTCCAGCCAGAGAGGGGAAAGGGAGAGAAAAAGCTGGGGGGGGGCGGGGCTTAATTGGGTTATAGATTGTTGTAATAAGCCATAAATCCAGTATCTGTATTCAGTCCATGATTTTTAGTATCTAGCAAAGTTATGAATTATGGCTTGTCTTTTAGAAGTGTTGTGCAGGTTTCCTTTGAGGATGAGGTCTGAGAGATCAGATATAGAGTGATCGCTTTTTAATCTGTTCCACCTTGTATTAAGCTGTGACATCCTGAGTACATTTCTCAGATCTGAAGACAAGCTCTCTGGAAAGTTTGTGTCTCTCACCAACAGAAATTGGTCCAGTAAAAGATATTACCTCATCTGCCGTATCCTTCTAATATCCTGGGACCAACATAGTTACAACAACACTGCATACAACATGAGGTAACGTTCTCTCTCTCTCTCTCACATACATACATACACACACACACATACACCTGTTATCTGTGTTTTTAGTCACTGAGGTGTTGAAGAACCGTGCAGGCTGTAACTGTATTTTTTCTTCAAGACCCGCTGTGCATTCCCACTTGGGGAATGGTACCTCCTGGCAGTGAGCATATTTGGAAATGATACTGAACCCTTTCATTCTGGCCTGCACTTCCAA
Organism: Eretmochelys imbricata; assembly: GCF_965152235.1. Lineage (NCBI taxonomy): Eukaryota > Metazoa > Chordata > Testudines > Cheloniidae > Eretmochelys > Eretmochelys imbricata. The sequence goes on from NC_135579.1 coordinate 100,054,063, forward strand.
TCAAACCATATTCAGAATTGGATCAACTGCACCCACTGGTGGCAACAAATGTCAACAACGGATAGTTTTCCTAGAGTAGAGAAGGCTTTTAATGGGCATGGTTGCAAGATAACATCATGTCATTAATACTCACTTATCAGTATTTAAGGGAATTTAAGCTGCGCTTCCTTCATGTTGGGTAACTAGAAGAAAGAGAAAGTTAAATTAGTAAATGTTGTTACTACACTCCTTTCTTCTGCCGCTTGGCATGTGAGTTACAAATGGGGTTCTCAAGGCCTCAGTGACTAAAAATTCAGATAATAATTCAAGAGCTATCACAGGAACCTTAATATTATGTCATGACAGATGTGCCATTCAAAAAGGCCACGGTTGTAAAATGATTCAACAGAACTTAAGTGTTGTCTTAAGTGTTGCCCATCTTTTATTATTTAGTATCACCTCAATCTGCTGTTATTTTGAACCCACATTGTGGTGCTGCCCAGCCATCGTCTGTCTTGCACTCACATTGCTCCAGGTGGCCTCCACACAATAAGCAAAGTGTATAGTGCTGCTGTATACTAGGACGAGCAGGTATGGTGAAACAATATAGCTGAGCCCTTGACAGACCAACCATCTCCTGTGACTTTCCTGGCTATGACAGAGAAACTGTTCTGCCGACTGACCAAGTGTTTTTTTCAGGCTCTAGTAGTGATGAAAACCTTAGTTTTGACTTAAAAGTAGCTTTGTAAGTCAGAACGAATACTCATTTGTCCCTGACATGGATTGAGTGTATTCTGGAAAAATAGTGATGGAGGAAATGTTGGGATTGAAAAATTGGTACTGTACATGTACAGAAATTAAATATTGTATGAGACGTGTATGTATATGCCAGCGGATCCCATTTCAAAGTTCCTATGGAAATGGCTCAGGAAATGTTCCATGGGATGGTTGAAAAGCAGAAGCTGTTCTACAGGTGATGTAGGCTTCATTGGGTGCTGGATCTCCTTGATGTGATTGAAACTCACTTATCAGTATTTAAGGGAATTTAAGTTGCACTTCCTTATAGGTTGAGTAGCTAGAATAAAGAGTACGTTGAATTAGTAAATGTTGTTGCTGCACTCCCTTCTTCTGCCCCTTGGCATGTGAGTCACACCATCTTAGACTCTGTAAAACTCCATGTGATTCAGTGAGTCAAATTCAGACATGATGTGTAAAGTGGGGAGGGGAAAGAAGTTTTGCATTCATAAATGGGTGTGTGTCTAGAGCGAGTCCAAATTGAAGTAACATAAACTTTGGTGAGAGGAGGGGCTTAAGGAGGTGAAGTTTCACTAACGTATATTTATTTCCTTTACATTTACTTAGCCTTACCTCTGAATTTCATCTGAAGCACTCCCTGAGCAGCAATTTTTAGTAGGCTCAAACTTTAGGGCTAGTGCTTCCTCTGGCATAAATTGACTTAGCTTCACAATGAAGATAAGCTGGTTTATACCAGCTGAGGATCTGCCCTTCATTTCTAGCTGGCTGTTTGTGTTTTTGTGAATACTCACTATGCTACAGTATCATTCAGGAAGGTGAGTTCAACTCCCACTGCATTTTTTTTAAATTATTGACAGTGTAAACGGATGTGTGATTGAACTCACTGGCTTTAAAATTGGCTAAGATGTTAGATTGTCCAAGAACCTCCATCACAAATACTCCTTTGAAATTCTCTTTGATTCAGCCTTCTTCGGGGCTTGATCCTTTCCTACCACCCTCTCTATTGCAAATGTAAAATAAACTTTTCTTGGAATCAGTGCACTGTCAGGAGATACTCGTCAGCACTGGAGGTGTATGTTTCCCAGATGTGTATAAAACTCATTCCATTTGGCAGCAGTAAATTGAATACATTTAGAAAACATGGGGTAATTGAATGTTCCATAGTGCCCAGCTTATCTGCAACATCGAATATAGAATGTTTTAAGTCTCTTTCATTTCCATTTTAAGAGAAAAATAAAATAAGAGCTAAATCCTTAGTTCATTAGCCATGATTTACTTAGATTTTTCTCAGAGCACTTTGGGAGTTTGCACCCTATACTAGAGTAAAAAAAAAGTATAAATTCTAAGTTAAGGGCTACAGGATTTGATCCTAAAACTGTAGAGATTTCTGAGCATGTCCTTACTAATAAAGGATTGCACTTGTATGAAAGAAAGAAGGCTTGATTTTAAAAAATATTTATCAGACTGAACTTTATGGAGCTAAACCCTATCATTTAAAATATTCTTTCCCCTGTAATATCTCCTGGGCTGTGCTTTAAAAATGTCTCAATTTCATTAATTTGTGATACGCTGAATTCTTGTAAGGGGGCTCTGGTTTCTTTCATACATATTTTACCACTTTAAATCATAGATATAGGACTGTTGCCTAATTAATTTCCTCTGGTGAGAAAAATATATTTCTACTTTCCTTCCATGAACAAAGTGATATGTGGGATTTACTGTACTTTTTAGCTGATTAAGTGTTGCATTTCCACACACCATTGCTTATGAGACTCCCTAGTAAAATTAGGTGAAGAGAAGAAAAGCTTTAAAATATGATTTTGAAAGTTACTTAAGAATAAGCTCAACTACTGAATGCCCCCCTGCAAGACATTTCCATTACCGTCCTGAATATTCTGACAATCAACTTCTTACTAATTGAACCATGAAAATAATATGAACTTGAAGTCATGAAGCTATAATACACCTATTAGTAAAAACGATACAGGGTAATAAAATGTGACAGAACGTTGTTCACTGTTAAAACTCATGCACTAACTATTCTTGATAGTCCATGCTAATTAATCCTACATTGATTTTGATCAAAGTACATGTCAAGGGATACTGGCTGAGTTTTCAAACAGCCTAACATAATTACGGTTCGTTTGTGTTGGTGAAAGCTTCATATGCTGTTTTGTTTTGTGGGGGGGGAACCCTTTCAGTCTTTCTAATAATAACTGATTAATCTAAAAGGAACAGTCAGTGAGGCCTGGGAGCTAAGCTATTTCTCATGTTACATGACTAAGATGTTGTGGGTTTAATCACCTTTGTGCCCACAAAGGTTTAAAAAGGATCCTGAAAATGTTAAGGGCAAAAGTCCCACCACATACACGGGAGAACAGACTCCAAAGGTTTGGTTTGATATTACTCTAAATAAATTGATATGTCTTACACATCAAATAAAGAAACTGGAGCCTCAGCCAGCAGCCAGTTACAAAATTATCAATTGCATCTGAGCGTTAAAGAATTAGGAAGGAGTTTGTTCTAATCTTGATGGAGTTTTAGAGACATTATGTGGTAGCAAAAAGTGATAAGAAAACATTGGCTTTCTCCCTGCCCCTTTCCAGCAGTAGGGTTCTGGCTCTCCAAGAGCCTATCAGGCAACATGGCCTTTTATACAATGAGGATTAAGGATGAAATATATGTTCAAAAATAAGAATTTCTCATTTACAAATGACAAAGGTGTAGCAAAGAAGAGTGACATTGCTGCATACCCACATTCTAGCCCTACATACTTATGAGGCTCAAAAAAAAAAAGGAGGACTTGTGGCACCTTAGAGACTAGCAAATTTATTTGAGCATAAGCTTTCGTGAGCTACAGCTCACTTCATCGAATGCATCCGATGAAGTGAGCTGTAGCTCACAAAAGCTTATGCTCAAATAAATTTGTTAGTCTCTAAGGTGCCACAAGTCCTCCTTTTCTTTTTGCGAATACAGACTAACACGGCTGCTACTCTGAAACCTGTCATTATGAGGCTCAGTGGCTTCATAACCCTAACCCTCACCCAACCCATATCCATACCTACATGCTGGCTTGGTGGCTGCAGAAGTGTCACATTCTGCCCACTTTCCATCGTCTCTGTCCTGCACCCAACAGCCCACTCACTTTGGCCTTGTTCTGAGAGAGGTGAATTTACCTTTATAATCACTTTCCTGTGTATCTATTGATGTACATATATATCTATATAAACCCCAAATTACCAACATGTAAAATCCTGTTTCCAATTGAAATGAAGGATAATTTTAGATTAAATAACAAAATGAGATTTTTTTTAATCTGTGTGTTTGCTAAATATTTAGCTTTGGTAAGTCTGTTTTTGTTGTTGGTTTTATTTCTTGCGTAAGAAACCTGACTCTTTTGTATATCTACAGGATAAGTGGTGTTTCATCAAGATTAAATAAGACCAGAGAGAGGGCATTTTGAAGGCTAACTCCATTATTTTTGAAGAAAAACATCAAGCTTTTTCACAATACCTTATTATTATTCTGGGTCACCGTGATGTTTCCATGCACCTTGGCATGTCCCTTTAATTGGATCCTTGTGTACGAAGGTCCAGTACAGTTGCATTGAAAGCTGACATTTCTAACTAACTGACCTTTTCAGGCCCAGTGATACTCCTATAATGATTATCCTCTAGCATTGTTTGGACACAATACCACATACTTCACAGCACATAAAGAATATGGTCTCTGAAAACTATTCAAAATTCCCAATCTCAAGTTAGCAAAATAAGAAAATTGGGTGCAAACATTCATCAGACTGTTATTGTGCAGATATCGATTTGAATGCCCTTTCATTTCTCTGGGAAAAAGTGTTGTATTATGGAGCTCTAAATTAACTTTTGTTCTGTTATTTTTTTCCAGTAACTATAAAAAGGTCAAATTCATTCATAAGGCTGAATAGATTTGCTGGAGATAAGCAATAAGATAGCAATCAACCTTCAAATAACCTTTAAAGAGACAGTATCTTCTTTTCTGAACAATAATTGATCTGTTCATTAAGGTGCTGCGAACTCTTTGGGGCTCATGTAAGCAAAATGTATAGGACCCGTGGCCAAAGGATGTAATCTAGAACAATAAGGAAATTAATTCTGATGTTAGAAATATATAAAAGTAGCATATTTCAGAGACAGCCAGGTGATAAAAGGAACAATATTGTGGTATGTGGTGCTTGATTTGATTGTCCCCCAAAAATGTGAACAAAGACAGAGAGAAGATCTGAAAGTTTGATACTTGATTTGTTTTTGTTTCACCTATGCCAGAAATCTGAATCTCGCACTTCTCTCCTGAATTTGATGGCTAGTGTATAATGATCTTCAGAATTTGTTTTCTTGGTACATACAAGGGAACCTCAAATGTAACAATTTGGGTTAAACATCAGCTCTGCACGGAGAATGTGTAAACTTAGGGTGCCTCTTTTAGTCTCTCCTTTAAGACAAGTCAGATTTGTAGGTTATGAGGGGGTTGTGTGTGTGTGTGGTGTGTGCAGTGAACTTTGTGGAAAAGGTTTTTTATTTAGTTAGTTCATTGATACATACTTCCCAGTGGTTTCTGCACATGAAAAAATGAAACCTTGACCAGTTCATTAGCTGCAGCCAAGGAGTCCATAGCACAGCTGTAAGCATGCCATGATCCTTGGCCAGTTGTGTACCAGTTTACTCCCCAGGCAAAAGTTAGAACAGACTGAGGGGTGCTGTAATTGTACCAAGGAGCTAATGCATAGCCAGGAACTGTCTAAGTCAAGGGATTACTGTATATTTAAGATATCAGTCCAATGTTTAGCATTACACCCATGTTCATATTTCATTTGTGTGTGTAAATCCATGTTACATACTTCATTTTATTTTTATGAATTACACATACACCATGGACTAGCAGTGCATAATTGATTACACGAAGTTGTTTTGGTTTTTATCTTTGATCAGAGCTCTTAGAAGTAACAAGTATCCCAGGTGACAAAGCTTTTTATATTGAATATGTTTTCAGACAGTTATTTTTGTTGAGTCATATTGCGCTCCTTTTCTTTATAAATAGGTTGATACCTCATGGAAAACTTAGAGAAACAATCTATGTAGAAACCCTTCTTGGTTATATATATATATTGTAAAGCAGAATGGAAAGTTCTGTCCCCAGTTGTTTATTTTTTAATTAGTAAGGGCATTTCCATGGGAACAAAATCTCAGTCACTTAGAAGTGTGGTTTTTTTATAATTCTTATCTGTCATCTGGTCTGAACAAGAGTCAGTGAAAATGAGAGTCCCTGCCACAAATAGCTGACGAACAAAAAGACAAACCCAGAGAAGATAGGATTATTATATAACCTTTATATTACAATAGCACTCAGAGGTCCCATTCCACTGCCGGAGGGTATTGTGCTAGGCGGTGTACAAATGCATAGTATGACACCATCCTTATCCTGGAGAGTTTACCATTTAAATGGACAACACAAGCCGTAATAGACAACATAGAAGGAAAATTTCAAAACTAGTTAATTTAAATTTTTATTTATGCAAAACCATCTCCTCTCAATCCCCAGCTAAGCTATAGCAGGGAAGAAGATAAATACTAATTGTTAGAGATTGGCAAAAAGTTTTTAAAGTTTCCCGGTGGGAGTGGGGGCTATCACTGTGCAAAGAATTATTATTTTATCAGATTTGGTTCCTGAAAAGATCAAATCACCAGTGAGTTCATCTTTGGCGGTCAGAACATTTGGTGCTGAAACAAGCAGTCATAGAAGGGCACTGGAGAGGATAACTTAGAGACTTTATTATTGTTTTGAACTCACTTGAAGGTATCAATTAACAAGTGAATTTTTAGGGGGGATCTGACTGAGGAGAGAATGGGGACTTTGTAAACCAGGTCTGGGAGCATGGGACGGCAGAGTGGGAAAAAGGCTCAGACAGGATGTCCAGATGGTCAATGTTGACAAAGAAGCAAGGTCGGGAGAGGGGAATGGTCAGAATACCATGTGAGAAAAGGTCCTCCTGGCTGCTCTGAATTATGCTTGACTGCAGCAGCTCCCCCAGGCTACCCTCATGTCTTTACTACCTCTTCACAAACCCCTAATGCTGGGAGCTGTGTGAGAAGATGGCACAGCGGTCTTTCAAGGAGAAGTCTCATCTAGTCAATTAGGCCAGTTTTAAATCTGCTTTGGGGATGAGGATCAGACCCACAGTATCTGAAACCTTAAAAATAAAACATTACAAAAACAAACCCGTAAACCTCACCAAAAATGTCCCATACTCACCACCCACGGGCACACGCCTATAGTGAGAAAGCACATGATCATATGGGTGAGCCCCTCGTCCTTCCTGGCCCCCTTCCTTCGCCACTCTTTGTTATGCTCTTGTATGTTTTGTTTAGGGTCTGGGTAGTGTGTTCATTAACACTTTGGTGTCACCTCTAAAATTTAGTCTGTACACTTTTTAGGGCAGGGACATTTATGTGTGTGTGTGTTTGCACATTGAGGAAATTTGGATGTTATAAAATAATACTACAATATATGTTAACATGGTCCCGCAAAAAAGTACCACAACCAGAAACAAGGTGACTAATAATCAATACTGTGGTGTTCAAGAACTAACTGCTGGAGTGTTAATCTCTTAAACTTGTGTGTTAGAGTTATGGTTTCTTCACCTTTAACCCAACAGTGGAATATGGCTCTACTTTCTCTTATAACTAATTGTTCTTCTGTCCTTTGAGAAAACAGATTTGTGTCTTTTCATAGCTTTCTGCAGAGGGCTAATAATGCATGGGGAAGCTTTATTGCCCACAGGAGAGTTTGCCAGGTTGTAATAATAAGAAGTGCTGTTGAAAAGTCATGATCAATGTTAATTCAGTTATTTTTCATTTTCTTTGTGTTTCTTTTAAATGAAATCTTGTGTTTTGTACATTTGCTCCAGCCCTACCCTATGGATTGCTCATTGGAGAGAGTGGTGACTGGTTGTTCAATGAATTCTTATTTGTCCTCCCACAGAAATAGCTGCAACATTTTTAAATGATGAATTTAAGGGAGAAAAAAATGGAACTTTGGATGTACAAAAGATGTAAATGTTGTTTTCCAGGTTTTATGGTTCCCAGATGCCTCCTCTAATTGCATAGCTAACCCTGAGTTTATTAAGTTATTTTCCAGAGTCAAACTCATTTGTATACATGTCAGAGTATAAACTGAATTTAAAAAGTAAGACCTCTGGATTAGAATTCAAGAATGATAAACAAACTCATTTAGAATGCATTTGCATGTAATTTCCATGTGCCAAAATGCAATTGCATGTGATTTGTAAATACAGGTCTTGCATCTATTTAACATTACCGACTAGCATGGAATAAAATATTGTAACTTCTTTTTTTAAAACAAATAAATAAATGAATAAAACCTTTAAATGGCCCATGTTTGAATGTGATTCAGTATTCAGAAACTGGTGAGGAGAGATAAGCATGCCGAGAAAGCTGTAAATTCTATTTGCAACATCTGTAGTAAGTTAGAATACTGTGTTTTATAGCAACCCCCTACCTTACCCCACGGACATTACCATAGCATGTGGTATATTTATTATTCACTTCCCGCAAGAGCTGTTTTGCCTAGTGCAGCTTTAAAAATAGTCTATTTTCTCCCTTTTAAGTTCAAACTAGTAAGAAAACAAAATAATTGCTTTCTGTTTGAAGTGTATTGGCTAATTTGGCCTACAAACTTTGGCACAAACTAGCATTTTAATTATTATTAATAATAATTTTTATTAAATAGCGCCTAAGGACCAACCAAGAATGGGGTCCCATTGTGACAGTCACTCTGCAAATGCAGAATACCAGAAAGTCCCTCCCCAAAGCACTTACAAACTAAATAGTCCAGACAGACACAGGGTGAGGGGAAGGGGTAGAACACACAAGCAGAGTGACCAATGTAAGGGCAGCAAACATCCTGTTTGTACCATGTTAGTTAGTTTTGAGGATGGGTTTCGTTAGGAGGGGATTAGCTGAATGGAAAGAAAAGTTAAGAGAAGACAGGAGATTGAATGGAAGAGGGGTGAGGAGGACAGGGCTGGGGAAAAAAGGGACAGGTGTGCAGTGAATCTGAGGTGAAGAGACTCAGGGAAAGAAAGGGAGAGGTTTGGAGCAAACAGTCAAATTGCAAAGGGCAGTCCAGTCAAAATTGGAGAAAGTTCTCTACTTTGGCTGTTTCCACTCCTATTGCCAGGAATCTCTGGCCTTGTCTACACTCCGCGGAATCTGCTGACACAGCTGCACTTGTATAGCTATACGGCAGATCCCCCTAGTGTAGACACAGCGTATACTGACAGAAGGATGAGTTCTGCGTGTGGAGGAACACCAGTCTCCCTCAATGACATTAGCTACACCAACAGAAGCTAGGGTTACCCTCTTCGAAATGCAAAAAACTCGGCACCCGCCCCCCACAAGGCAAGCCCACTAAAACCCCAACCACAGGGTAACTCCACAACCCCACCCCAACAGCCACGTATAGTATCTAGAGAGAGAACACATACAGATAAGATTGATAACATCACCCGTCTTCTCAGTCTCGCGTGACTGAAACCCTCTCACACACACACGGTGCATATGTGTGTTGGTGGGCAGACAGCTGCTGTATTTTCAACAGTGTCAATCTGTTGTTGCTTAAACTGTGGAAATGGGAACACTGCAGCACCTTTAGCTGGACATAGAAACTTTAAACATTAGATATCTCAGTGTATTATGATAATAATTCAGATCTTTAGACCCATGTAAACAAAACTGCCTGATTAAATTATTTTTCTGGCAACTGGAAAATCTATTAAAAAAACACCAAAAACCGGCCAGGCCAGTCAAATACCAGCCAGGTGGTAACCCTAACAGAAGCCCTCCTTTGTTGCCATAGTTCTGTCTACACTCCAGATTTTGCTGGTCTAGCTCTGTTGGAAGAATGTGTGGTTCTTTTCATACCCACAGCTGACATAGCTATGCTGATAAAACTTTGTTGTGTAGACTGGGCCTCAGACTGGTACTTCCCTACAGTTTTTCCCCAAGGCTGCATGGCAGGGGAGCGGGTGGGGAAGGAACATCTTGAGTTCTAGTGACCCTCAGAGTGTGCAAAGTGGGTCTCCCCTGCACAGTTCTGGGTTTGGGTGTGCTGGGCAGGAGAGGTGGTCTTGACTGGGTCTCATTTTACCGCCTGCCCCTCAGTGCAGCAATCCTTGTTTTGGCTGCTTCTGCCGCTGCTCCTACTGGTTTGAGTCAAGGATTAAAAATGCAGTGTGTGTCTCAAGATTAAAGAAGCCTGTGGCTTTGACGGAAAAGGTAATACTGTTTGAAAATAGAGGTTGGGGGTGAATTAGAATTTAAGGAGTGAACACAGTGATGCTGAAATGCATTAGTGGAGTTACTGAAATCATGCTTTATTTAAATGCATTGGTTTTTTAAAACAGCTTATCCTGAAATACCGAGCAACAACCATTTTTATGTCCATTGCATAGCAGCAAAGCCTCACATACAATGAGAGACATAATAGGGTCCATAGAGCTCATCAACCTTGGAGCTGGTTTACTGTCTCACACTTTGCATACATTAAATATAAAAATAGGGTTCCTTCCCTCTTCCTAATATTGCTGTCATTGATTCCAACTTGACTCAATTCTGAGGAGAGCCATAATTTTCAATAGATTCTTTTATAAAATATGGAATTCATTCCCTTTTGTAAAAACTGAGCCTTTCCATATAATAGCTTCATTTCACTCTTGCACATTGGCACCAGTATTTATCATCAAGGAGTTAGAGATGCTAGGTGCCTTTCCATCTTTTATTTCTGGCAGAATAGACTCCTTTTTGCACACATGGATGAGGGATTAAGTGTTGTAGCATTCTGTTTTTTGCTTGATCTATCAAGAACTCTTATTTACTTTTTGGGTTGTAATTCAGTTTGCATACCTGGTTTAAATGTTAATTGCTAATTAGGCTTAAAAGGTATTTAGATAGTGGTCTATATTAACCTCTTCAACTGTCCACTTCTTCCTAAGGAGGCAGCTGGCTGAAACAAAACAAAACAAAAGCATCATTATGTGGATGATAAATTACCCTCTTGTCCCAGGAGAAGACAGTCCCTCAGCACCAAGGTTGAGGCATTCCAGTGACTGGAATAAAAGAGCCTGCAGACTGTCTGTCCACATGGTGTTTGATACATAATGTGATTCTTCTAAAATGGCTTTTATAATTAAATCATCAAGGGTAGTGGGAGAGGGAACATCATTCTTGTAACTTCGAATTTATCAGAAGCTACTGTTACTGGTGAATGGAAACGCTAATTTTATATTAAGTGCTTTAAAAGTTACATTTCAAAATGCGGATTTTGAAGGCTGGCTTAAAAAAAAAGAAGAGCAGATATTTTAAAAATCTAGCAGGAAGGAAAAGTTGTTGCATTCATCTAGGGGAAGCAGATAACTTTTCACTTCAGTGATCCTATTGCACTAATGTGCCTTTCTGAATATGTGGACCAAATTTGTTGTTTGTTTTTATATATGGCAGTTTGTGTGAATGGCTCCTTGACACCGAGCGTGTCGTGGCAACGATTTAATGTGCGGGACTCTAATGATCAAGGTAAGTCAGCAATTAGCACAAATGACCAACTATGAAAACAGAAATTCCTCCTATTTGCTTTAATTATATCTTTGTTCAAATATTTGCATACTTTATCACCTAATTATTAGGGATTTTAGCATTTTGAACAGCAAAGGAAATGATAGGGATTAAGATTTTGCACAATGTTTATTTAGTTTCTTTCCTTATTAGCTAAATTAAATCCAACAACTGAAGAGTCATATATAGAACTGTATACATAGCAGTTGAGAAACTAGACCTAATATTAAGCACTATCTGTGTGACTTTAAGTTTTACAAAGCAAACAATGTAGAATGACTCTGGAATTCTGCAGTCTGTTTCCCACAAAGCTCCTTAAATAGTACCATCATGTTCCTTTAGACAGCTTAATGTGGTCCATGGATCAATATCTGGCTAACTCTAGAGCAAGGGTTCTCAAACTTCATTGCATTGTGACCCCCTTCTGACAACAAAAATTATTACACGACCCCGGGTGGGGGGATCAAAGCATGAGCCTGCCCAAGGCACCCCCTCCCCCAGGCAGGGGTGGCCAAAGCTGAAGCCCCAGGCCTTCATCCCAGGATGTGGGGCCTGTAACCTGAGCCCTGCCACGCCAGGCTGAAGCCAAAGCCTCAGTCCCGGGCGGTGGGGCTCGGGCTTCGGCTTTGGCCCTGTGTGGTGGGGCTCAGCCTTCGGCTTCAGCCCCAGGCCTCAGCCAGTCTAATGCCAGCCCTTGCAATCCCATTAAAACAGGGTTGTGACCCACTTTGGGGTCCTGACCCACAGTTTGAGAAATGCTGCTCTAGAGTATCTTCCTCTTGCACACTAGTTATGCTCCTTTCTTTATACTTGTAAGCACATAGACCAGCTGGTTAGTATGTACTTTCATCAGTTCTAGGAAGCAAGCATTATATCCATACTGATTGTACCAAAGATCAGTCACTGGGGAGATGTGCTTGATACGCTCAAACACAGAGCCCAGTGTCAGACAGGCATACAAATGCAGTTCAGGTGATTTCCTGGGATATTTACAATATTGGTCATAGTACGACTCAATTACCTTTTAAAATGAAATACTTTGGCCAGAATTTCCAAAACCTTTTAGGATATGTCTATATTGCCATGAAACACCTGTGGCGGGCCCACGTCAGTGGACTTGGACTCGCGGGGCTTGTTCTGTATGGGCTTAGGATTCCATGAGAGGGAAGGATCCTATAGCCCAAGCTCCAGCCCACACCCAAATGTTTACGCTGTAATTTTATAGCCCCGGGGGTGTTTTACTGCAAAGTAGACATACCCTTAGATGTCTAAAAGGCCATAGCGCACATAATGGAGCACTGGTGTTACACGTGGGCACAGAAGTGATTTTTCACTGGATTTCCTAGGCATGCAGAGACCCCTGAGCACTCAGGAATGGACACCTCTGATTTCTGTGTGTTGTCGTGACTTCTCAAATAGGATTTTCAAACTGGGTAGGGAGGGGTCTGGGAAGTCTTAGACACCTACAAAATGGGTACTGCTAGGGTAGCATTTTTCAAAAGCACCAAGGGACTTAGGAGCCCAAGTCCTATTGGCTTTTACTAAACAAGAATCCGATCCCTATAGTGCACCTGTAGATAAAGTACAGGGTCTTTTTAGTAATATTCACTGGAACATTGGTCACCGTGAGACAGGCGGTGAGAGGCCCTCATTCCAGGGCAGGCACTGAAGGCTGCATTCTGCATTTACATCCCCACTGAAAGTAAGGGGGAGTTGCATGTCTTCACCTGAGGGCAGATTCATTCACTTTCCTAATGACTTCATAATGTGGCCTTGTAACTTCATTTTTTCAGACCCTTTCAAGAGAATACACCCTGGTATTGCTTTCCCAGTAAACTAACATAAAAATTTACCTTTTTTTCTCTCTTAGCCATTGCTTGGTAAACTAGGCCCATTCAAACCCAATTAATTTTAATACGGCAAAATGCAGAGGTATACATCTAGGAAGAAGGAATTCAGGCCACATGTACAGAATGGATAGATTTTCCTCTATCCTGGAAAGCAGGGACCCTGCAAAGGATCTAGGGGTCATCACTGAAAAGCTACTCAACATGAGCTCCCAGTATGATGTTGTGGCAGAAAGGGCTAATGCTATCCTTGAATGTATAAATAAGGGATTGGTGAGTAAGAATAGAGAGGTGATTTCACCTCTGCATATGGCATTAATGAGACTGATACTGGGAGACTGTGTTCAGTTCTGAGGTTTACATTTTAAGAAGGGTGTTGAAAAACTAGAGAGGGGGCAAAAAAGAGCCACAGAAATTTTTTGAGGTCTGGAGGAAATGTCTGACAGTGAGAGACTTAGAGCTCAATCTGTTTAGTTTATCAGAAAGAAGACTGAGAAGTGATTTGATTATAGCATATAAGTACCTTCAAAGGGAGAAAACACTGGGTACTAAAATGCTCTTCAATCTAGCAGAAAAAGGCATAACAAGAACCAATGGGTTGGAGCTGAAGCCAGACAATTTTAAATTGGAAATAAGGCACATTTTTAACAGTGAGCGTGATGAGCCATTGGAGCAAACTGCCAAGGGAAGTGGTGGATTACTGGATGTCTTTTGGGGAGATACGCTTTAGCCAAATGCAAGCTAAGCTTTAGTCACACACAAGTTATTGGGCTCAGTACAGGGGTAGCTGGGAGAAATGTAATGGCCTATGATATCCAGGAGGCTGGATTATATGATCAAATGTTCCCTCCTGGCCTTAAACGCAATGAATCCATGAATAATTGAGTTGTTATTCACATTTTCTATAGATTTATTATGTAAAGAATTAATTTTCCTTTTGAACAATGTGAAGGGAGCAGAGTTTCCTAAACCATGAATCACAGTGGCCATCATGTAGGAGGGGAAAGAAGCTGCTGAGACAGTTCCTTACACAGGTATTGCAGGGCAGGATTGGTGCTACATCTAGCAATTTGATAGGGAAGGGAATACGTGTTTGAGAAATGATTTGGCCCAAGCTGAACAGGATTTTGACCAGAATTTGGCTGAATGCCAACTTAAAGCCACATTTCGGTATACCCGCCCCTAATTATGAGAGAAAGAGAGCGTGTGGATGAGTGGTGTAGCCAGGACGGGAAACTTGGGTGGATGCTGACTTCGGGTAGATGGGCAATGACAGGGGGTAGGGAAGGGGAGGTAGGAGGGATGGGGCCACTTTCCCCCCAACTGTCTCCAGCCAGCCTTTTGGGGGGACAGGGGGGAGATGGACACGCTGGCCAGGGTCCTCCCCAGGAGTGCATGCAAGGAGTGTGGTCATGGCGTGGGGGCTTGCCCTGCTCCTCTCACCCAGTGCCCAAGGGGTCAGGGTGCGGGGGCTTGCCTGCCCACAAACCACCGCGCCCCAACCCCACTCCCAGGCAAGAGCGCCGGGCAGGCGGGTGGAGCGGGGCAAGCACTGGGACCAGAGCAGAGCCAGTGCTGTGGGTAGAGTCGGCCTTGATGCTAAGTGGGTGCGCCAGGGCCCACCCAGGCCAATCCCTGGCTACAACGCTGGTGTGAACACTGTACTGGAAGCCAGATGCTCCTGAGTTCTGACCCTGGCTTGACTCTGATTCCTTTCATGATCTTGGCAAAATGACTTAAAGGGACATGATCAATTTTAAAAGTACACCTTTGTCTGAATTTATTTCTAACTTCTATAGCTCCACATCACACCTAACATTACTGTATCTCAACTAGATTACAGAAGTAAATTCTCTACTTTTTGCTTGTTTATTCTGTGCATTTGACAACGCTTTGCATATATTCAATTTCACTGTTTCCCCTGTGTGGTCTGTTAGTCCCTGACCCTGCAATGACCTCCATCAATTTCCTGTATTGTTTTGTATGGGTCTTCACGGAGTAACAATGAAAAGAAACACATTTAAAAATATATATATATAGTATTATACAACCACAAAACTGGCAAGAGAATTTGGAGGCAGGTTTAGGAACTAAGACTACTTTTAATGCTTGTTTTTTATTGACTAGATGTCAAGATGGTAGGATCTACTTTATCCTCTGTGGCTCAGTTTCTCTGTCTGTATAATGGGGATAATAATATCCACCTTCCATGAGAGTGATAAGGATTAATTTTTGCCATGAACCTCCAACCTTGAAAAGCACTATGTAAGTGCTAGGCATTACCATTATTAATGTTAATGCTTAAATGAAATGTTAAGGGACAAAACTAATGTTAAAAAAGAGAATGTTCTAAACATCAAGGGCCTTAAAGAAAGTCTTTTGCCCACCCATTGTGCCTTATTAGAATGTATAATGTTTATTGAATAGTAAATAGTTGTTTAATCAGAGGTTAATCATCATATTGTGATTTACTGCTGGTTTACAGCTAAAATTACTCTCCTTTTTTCCGTTATCATAAATTACTTCTGTTTTGCATAACTGAAACAGCTTTGTTTGACTGGCTCTGACCCTTATTGGAGCTATGCATTCACCTCTGTAGTTTATGAATTAGGAAGAATAATATAGTGTCGTGATAGAGAGCCACACTAAAACTCTTATTGCCATCATTGGGAGATCTGCATGTAGACAGACATGTACTTTCATGCCCTTTACACCTGCAAAATAAGAGCTTGGTGAATTACAAACAAGGACATGTTTATTGGAAGGAACCTATTAAAGGGGATTCTGCATACTCCTTATAACCAAGACCAGAATCCCAGGGAAACAGCCAAAGGACCATTGTACTGCATGGGTTTGGACTTTAATACACAATGCTACAATATTAACTGCATTGGATGTAGCATGAGCTTCTGAACTGATACTCTCTAGGGCTGGGTGAACTGATCTGAATCTGCTTAACATGAAGGGATGGAATCAATGCTTGACTGGGTTTAGATTCAATTATGTAAACGCTTTCCCGCTTCGTTTCACTATGATCCTCTGAATGGTGCTCAACTTCCATGGTGATGGGCAGAGTATAAGAGGACAGATAGTTTCCTGGTGAGGTTCACCTTTTGTTCATACGCCAGCCAAGAGAGGGGCGTGTTTTGGGGAGTTATAAAAGGGTGTGGTTGCAATAAAAGCAGTTGTTATTCTCATGAAGATTGCTGTAGTTTAAAACCGGTGAGTGGTAGCCATAAATCAAAGAGTGTTTAGAACAATCCATGAAGTTGTATTGTGTCTTCACCATAGTAGCAACGGAGCTGGGAGCTGAGCCATTAAACACTTGGCATTAGAGCTCTTCAGTGTCCTTTTTATATGCCCGGCTATACTATGTAAAATAGCCATGACGCTTTATTCTGTGCCTGGCCAACAAGGCATAGGCAACAGAGCGACGCAGGGAATAAAGTGTAACGTAACTGCACAAGCACTGTCATGCTGATGTGTCTACATGGAAGTGGGACGATCCATACTCTGAGGGTGCAGATGCAAAGGGGGAGAATCAAGGGAATTGTTTTTTGTTTTCAGCCTTAATGTTTTCAGCCACTGCTCAGGACAGGGTGTCCAACTGGATAGACTGAGGTTCTGATCCAGAACAGCAAATATAATGTTTCTGTCACGCTGCTCTCTTTAACCACTTTGTTATTATATATGGTCAGGGTGATGACGCCAATAAAATTCAGAATTCTTTATCTTACACAGTTCACTGTAGCAGTGTGGAAATATGCACTGTAAGGGGATACCATAATGCGCACACCCAACTTTCAAAACAGAGTTGGAAGATCTCATTTTAGGCTCACCACTTTGGAGAACATTTCTTAGACAAAAGTTAAATACATATTACAGATAAGGGAATCCATAGCTATAGGCCAATAACATGCAACCTCTGATGAAAAATTAACGTATATGCAGTTGAATTTTACTTTCCTATTTTCAGAAGTGGTTTGTTTAAAAAAAAAAAATCTGTGATAGTTTGAGGTTTGTCTGTCTCCCTAACAGGGCAAAAGCATTTAATGGTTTTATATAGTTCTGGCTGGAGTGCCTCTAGGCTTGCTTGATGAGAAAAGTGACATTTTGAGCAAATATATAACAAATTACAAACAAAACCATTATTAGCAGTGGCAGTTACCTCCTGTAGCATGAATGATTTGGAATCCCCTGGAAGGATAGTGCTCTCATTCAGCTAACTTGACAAATAGTACCATTTCTTAGGAGTTCATATCCAGGCTTAGCTGGTGGTAATAGAATTTTACTTTCAGATTCAAGACAATTAAACTAAGGTACTGAATGTCACTGCCTTTTCCAACGAGATTCGTTTATAAAATACTTTTTTTTTTTTTTTTTGCTTGTTACTTGTGAAATAAGTTAAATAGAGGCAAGGTCAATGCCTTGATGAGTCTGGATAAATAACAGGTGTAGGATAGCCAGCAATTCATTCCATGATTACTGAATCCAGGCCAGTATTGGTGGTGTGTTAATACTACAGCACGTACTGTGTTCCCCAGTCTTGGAACTAGAGAGCCAGGGAATTACAGGGTCTGCATGTGGCCCGCGTCCTGAATAAAGAATCCTCTTTGTGTTATTAGCCCTGAGTCTTTTCTCTCCTTTGTCACAAGAGCCACTACAATAGGGACTGGGAAAATATCTGAGTATGGTGCAAACCTGTTCAGCCTACAGGTCACTCCCTGCGTGGAAACTTTTGAACTGGTGAAAATGCTTCTTAAAGTGAATTTCAGTGCTGGTTAAAGTTGCTGGATTTGATAAACCTGGAGATTATATAAATAAAGAATTTCAGGGCCTAGGTGCAGGACAGTGCTAGTTCCCCCCCACTACTTCACCAGCATGCCTCAACCTCAAGGAGGAGAGGGGAGTTCAGTGTACAGGTCCCATTCACTCCTGAGACTCTCTGCTGGGGCTGCCAGTTAGTATTACTAGTGCAGTGGTTTTGCTGGTACTGTTGTGATACGGAAACCTGTCCATTGACAGTGCAGCTGTCAGATGGTAACACGCTGCTTACAGACTGACCTGGGCTGATGTGGTGCTAGTGATGAAAGGCTCCATGCACTTACCAATCCCCTAAACAGCTACTGCCCAAAAAGTAGTCTCCTTTAACCCCTTCTTTATTGACATCCAGGCACTGCCTGATGATGGTGATAAACCACAGCACTGTTGATAGAAATGATCTCAGTACTGCCCCTCATCGTGCCAGGAATCCTCTTCCCAAATAGGTGCGTCAGTATGGGAATGTGGTGGAGATGACCATCAGGGAGAAAGAAAAGGAGTACTCCTTTTCTTTTTGCGAAGACAGACTAACAGGGCTGTTACTCTGAAACCCATCAGGGAGAAGAATGAAGAGGTCCACAATTAGTGGGGGGAAGATAAAAAACAAGAAAAGAAGTTAGATCTAGGAAAAAAAGAGGAGGAAAAAGAGGGAAGCTTGAGGCCTTGTCTATACACACTCACACCAGTCTAACTAAATATACGTTCTAAAACCAAGTGAGTTAAATCAGTGCAAATCTGTGTGTGGACTCTCACTTTTGGTTTAAGAGTGGCTTGGTTTAATTTTGTTTAATCTGGTTTAGAAAAAGGTGAATGTTTGTATGTAGATGAGGTGTGAGTCAGAGCGTTAAGGTAAAAAATACTTTGGAGGTCTCCAACCCTGAGAGAGCTATCCCTGAGATACTATGACAATCGGTGCCACTAAAAACCCTATATGAAAGAGAATAAATATGTGGTCTCTGTATTTCCTTACATAACACAAAAGGTAAAATAGCATAATAAGTTTGAGCCAAAAGACATCTCTGATGTAGCTCCCCTGAAGACAATAAAGTCACAACATGGGTAAGTTCATCCCAGGAGTTTCATTTTTATATTATGGAGCACTGAAGCCTCTTAATGGGACCTAACCTATTTGACAGTTTCAAACCCTTGAAGCAGGTGATCACATAAGAGACATGCCAGTAACGGGGCTTATGTTTTAGGATGCCACATACTATACCAAGATAATTGTAATGGTAAAGTTTGCTTCTCACACTCCCTTTGGGCGATCCTAGTGCAACAAAAACTGAAGTCCTGGAATGCTTGTTCCGCTTGTCCCCTTCTAACTAAAACAACTGATAGCATTTCCTTGGAAGACACATAGAAGCACTGGAATGTGGACAAAGAATGACATGTGGACACATTCTGGTTTTGATACAAAAGGCAAGTAAGACAAAAAGCTACGTTTTATAAACTGATTAGTCATGGAAGATTTTCAATCAAATTAATATTTAGGTCCACACACCAAAGTGCTCTCAGACTAAATTGATTTTAAGGTAATTTAATTTAGTAAAAAAAAAAAAAGCTCACAATTAAAAAGCACCAGAAAGAGCTGTACTGGTACATAATGCATCTTCTTTTGGATGGGTGTGTATTTAAACATTCCCTATTTTTAAGCTTTAAAATAATATATACATATACAGGCTTTAAAATAATATATACATACATATATAATAATATATACCATGTGATTAGACTACTGTCCTTGAACCTCAAAGCAGTGTCAAGGCTATCAAATTTCTAACACGTCAAAAGAATTGTTAGTACATCAGTTGTTTAAAATATGTCAGCCATGTCCCAAAATCCCATGTTGTTGCATCTTAAAGTATATTTCGACACAGTCCTTTAAAAGCCTACTGGTAATCAGAGAGTAATGCAAACCATCCTGACCCTTTTAGGGTTTTCATATCACTAAGCTACAACACAGCAGGGAAGTCGTCTAAGGCTTGAACCAGCTTATAGATGTGGAACACACATCACTATGTGTCTTGTAAAATCACGTACCTTGCTCATGCAGCATAGACTGAATCCTGTAACAGTAGGTGGTGATGCATTGTTTTCTATCTAGAAGCAAACTCAAGCATCTTTAACTGTTAGAGCAAGTGTGTGTGTTTCAAATCTTTGTTTGCCATTACTTCATTTGAATTAAAATAACACCTGCATTTACACTAGATATGAAGAGTTATCATCAAACCCCGTGCTTCAGAGCATAATTAGCAATTGGGTCAGGAATAAATCTTCCCAACACAGTGTAGCACTGTATAGATATATGCATTGACCTTCTTATGAAACAACTGGCAATGACTGCTTTTGGAGACTAGATAGTACATTAGATAGGCACTGTTCCCCTGTTGACAATATGTACATTTTAGAGCCACTCTATAGTTGATCAATCTTGTTTTAGCAAGTATTTAGTAAATTACCTTCACACTGTGTGGTATAGACTTTTCTCTTTTTCCACACTGAATATTTTAGAGACATTTCTCATTTCTGAAACAATTTTTCTTGGCTCTTCTAAACTTTTTCCTCTACAGTGTATAGAATATTTTTAGATCCACTCCACAGATGGAGGAGAACAGTGAAAATGTTTGTCACCAAGTGGCATTTGATACAAATAAAAAACACCCACTTGCTTCATTATTCATCAGTGTGTTTAATTTTGTTCCCCAAGCAATCTATAAAGAGTGGGGCTGTTTGATAGCAGCCCAGTGAAGCAGCCCAGTAAAGAGTAAAGCTAAATAAGGTATTGATGCACTCTAATAATGCTACTCTACCTGTGAGGCTTGCTTTGTGCTATTTCACATTTGCTAACACTAAGTAGCATTCCTTTGCATAGAAATTACACTCCATGATTACCCTTAATTGGCATAAGTATTTGCATTTGGGGGGAAAACATATAATGTAGTCATATCATATGATAACACTTTCCATTTCACTAGTATCTCAGGAGGATGTTAAACAGAAGCTACTAATGGTGGACATTTTAAAATGAGCAGGTCTGGATAACTTGCATCCAAGAGGTTTAAAAGAGCTGGCCAAGGAGTTTTCTGGACTGTTAATGTTGATTTTCAATAAGTCTTGGAACTCTGGGGAGGTTTATAAAGTCTGGAAGAAAGCTAATGTTGTGCTGATATTTAAAAAGGTTAAATAGAATGACCTGGATGATTATAGGCCTATCAGTCTATGACATCAATCCTGGGCAAGATAATGAAGTGGTTGATAAGGGACTCAATTCATAAATAATTAAAGAAGGGTAATACAATTAATGCCTATAACATGGGTTTATGGGACATCAATAACGTCAAATTAACTTGATTTTTTTCTGAGATTATAAATTCAGTTGATAAAGGCAATAGTATTGATGTAATATACATAGAGTTCTGTAAGGTGTTCAACCTGGTACCACATGACATTTTGATTAAAAAGCTAGACTAACACAAAATTAAATTATTAAAAGCTAGTTAACTGAAAGATCTCAAAATGTAATTGTAAATGGGGAATCATTATTAAGTGGGCATGTTTCTAATGGGGTTCTGCAGGGATTGGTTCTTGCCCTGACACTATTTAAACTCTTTATCAATGAGCTGGAAGAAAACATAAAATCATCATTGATAAAGTTTGCAGATTACACAAAAATTGGGGGAGTGGTAAATAACAAAGAGAACAGGTCATTGATAGTGTTCTGGATCGCTTGATAAGCTGGGCTCAAGCAAACAATATGTGCTTTCATACAGCTAATTGTAAATGTATACGTCTAGGAACAAAGAATGGAGGCCATTCTTATAGGGTGGGGGACTCTGTCATAAATATAAAGGGAAGGGTAAACCCCTTTGAAATCCTTCCTGGCCAGGGGAAAGCTCCTCTCACCTGTAAAGGGTTAAGAAGCTAAAGGTAACCTCGCTGGCACCTGACCAAAATGACCAATGAGGAGACAAGATACTTTCAAAAGCTGGGAGGAGGGAGAGAAACAAAGGGTCTGTGTGTCTGTCTATATGCTGGTTTCTGCCGGAGATAGACCAGGAATGGAGTCTTAGAACTTTTAGTAAGTAATCTAGCTAGGTACGTGTTAGATTATGATTTCTTTAAATGGCTGAGAAAAGAATTGTGCTGAATAGAATAACTATTTCTGTCTCTGTATCTTTTTGTAACTTAAGGTTTTGCCTAGAGGGGTTCTCTATGTTTTTGAATCTAATTACCCTGTAAGATATCTACCATCCTGATTTTACAGGGGGGATTTCTTTATTTCTATTTACTTCTATTTTTATTAAAAGTCTTGTAAGAAAACTGAATGCTTTTTCATTGTTCTCAGATCCAAGGGTTTGGGTCTGTGGTCACCTATGCAAATTGGTGAGGCTTTTTATCCAACATTTCCCAGGAAAGGGGGGGGTGCAAGTGTTGGGAGGATTGTTCATTGTTCTTAAGATCCAAGGGTCTGGGTCTGTAGTCACCTAGGCAAATTGGTGAGGCTTTTTACCAAACCTTGTCCAGGAAGTGGGGTGCAAGGTTTTGGGAAGTATTTTGGGGGGAAAGAAGCGTCCAAACAGCTCTTCCCCAGTAACCAGTATTAGTTTGGTGGTGGTAGCGGCCAATCCAAGGACAACGGGTGGAATATTTTGTACCTTGGGGAAGTTTTGACCTAAGCTGGTAAAGATAAGCTTAGGAGGTTTTTCATGCAGGTCCCCACATCTGTACCCTAGAGTTCAGAGTGGGGGAGGAACCTTGACAGACTCTATCCTGGGAAGCAGTGACTCTGAAAAAGATTTGGGGGGAGAGGGTAATCAGCTGAACATGAGCTTCCAATGCAACGCTGTGGCCAAAAGGGCTTGTGTGAGCCTTGAAAGCATGAACAGTGGAATCTCAAGTAGGAATAGAGAGGTTATTTTACCTCTGTACTTGGCACTGATGCGACCACTGCTGGAATACTGTGTCTAGTTGTGGTGTCCACAGTTCAAGAAGGGTATTGATAAATTGGAGAATCTTCAGAGAAGAGCCACAAGAATGATTAAAAGATTGGAATACATGCCTTACAGTGATAGACTCAAGGAGCTCAATCTATTTAATTGATCAGAGACAGTTAAGGAGTGACTTGATTACAGTCGATAAGTACCTACATGTGGAACAAATACTTGATCATGGGCTCTTCAATCTAGCAGAGAAAGGTATAACATGATCCATTGGCCGGAAGTACAAGCTAGATAAATTCAGAACGGAAATAATGTATAAATTTTGAACATTAAAGGTAATTAACCATGGAAACAGTTTACTAAGAGTTGTGATGGAGTCACTGTCACTGGCAATTTTCAAATCAAGATTGGATGTTTTTGTCAAAGATCTGCTCTAGAAATTATTTTGAGGAGGTTCTTTGGCCTGTGCTATACAGGAGATAGACTACGTGATCACAATGGTCTCATCTGGCCATGGAATCTATGAATATTTGACTAAGGTTAAGACTCCATCACAGAACAAATACCAGTTTTAGAATGTAATGCTAAGACCTTCTTCCATCATACACAAAACAAAAAACAGGTTTGTAAAACGTCTCAGGAACTTTCCCCTGTCTCATCACAGCATGTCTTTTCACCTGGTGCCAGACTTCTAAGATTTGGCAGGGGGAGCTAACACTTTCAGTACAGTACCTGAAGAAGGGTGCTCCCAGATGCCAAAAGTATAAATTGCATTAAATAAGCCACACCTTTCAAACTGTAACCTTAATATTTTTTTCTGTCTTAATGAAAACAGGACATTGTCAGGCAATTATTCATAACTAGGAAATGTCTTTTATTGGGTCTGTGTATATATTGTGTCTTGTAGCTTTTCAGTGATCCTGGGAGATAACAGCTTTTCAGCTGTTTATATTTATACACAGAGTAGGTACAGTGCAGGCTTTGGCAGTGCAAGCTTCATCACAGTGACCTGCCAGTGTGCCTCGGCCCTCACAAAGAGGAACAAGCTAAAGGAACAAGAGGGCAATTCAATCACTATGTCTATTCAGCCTTTCTCCTTTCCTCCCCCCACCAC
The DNA here is from genome assembly GCF_965152235.1 of Eretmochelys imbricata. Taxonomy (NCBI): domain Eukaryota; kingdom Metazoa; phylum Chordata; order Testudines; family Cheloniidae; genus Eretmochelys; species Eretmochelys imbricata. Next base: position 100,078,181 of record NC_135579.1, read on the forward strand.
CAGACTGTCAACAAAGGTGTTAATAGTGTCAATTGTGTCTGCTAGGACTGGGACAGAAGCCACAAATGCATTTGCTAAACCAGTAAGCCAGCAAACAGGCATCAGATGGTAATGGCTTTCACTCACTGCTAACCTGCGCAACATTCAAATGGCTGAGGGAAGGGAAAAGGGCCTTGAGCTCATTGTCAATCCCTTGAGTCATCCAGTCCTCCCTTACTCCTCTGTTTTAAATAAACCCTGGCAAGCTTACATAAGAACGGCCATACTGGGTCAGACCAAAAGTCCATCTAGCCCGGTATCGTGTCTTCCGACAGGGCCAATGCCAGGTTCCCCAGAGGGAATGAACAGAACAGGTAATCACCAAGTGATCCATCCCCTGTTGCTCATTCCCACCTTCTGGCAAACAGAGACTGGGGACGTCATCCCTGTCCACCCTGGCTCATAGCCATTGATGGTCCTATCCTCCATGAATTTATCTAGGTTTTTTTTTAACTCTGTTATAGTCTTGGCCTTCACAACATCCTCTGGCAAGGAGTTCCACAGGTTGACTGTGCGTTGTGTGAAAAAATACTTCCTTTTGTTTGTTTTAAACCTGATGCCTATTAATTTCATTTGGTGACCCGTAGTTTTTGTGTTATGAGACAGGGTAAATAACACTTCCTTGTTTACTTTCTCCACACCAGTCATAATTTTATAGACCTCTAACATATCTGCACTTATTAGTCTCTTTTCCAAGCTGAAAAGTCCCAGACTTATTAATCGCTTCTCATATGGAAGCCATTCCATACCCCTAATCATTTTTGTTGCCTTTTCTGAACCTTTTCCAAATCCAATATATCTTTTTGGGGATGTGGCAACTACATCTGCACACAGCATTCAAGATGTGGGCATACGATGGATTTATATAGAGGCAATATGATATTTTCTTTCTTATTATCTATCCCTTTCTTAATGACTCCCAACATTCTGTTCCCTTTTTTGACTGCCACTGCACATTGAGTGGATGTTTTCAGAGAACTATCCACAATGACTCTACAATCTCTTTCTTGAGTGGTAACAGCTAATTTAGACCCCATCATTTTATATGTATAGTTGGGATTATGTTTTCAAATGTGCATTACTTTGCATTCATCAACATTGAATTTCGTATGCCATTTTGTTGCCCAGTCACCAGTTCTGTAGCCCTTCACAGTCAGCTTGGAACTTAACTATCTTCTGTAGTTTAGTATAATCTGAAAATTTTGCCACCTCACTGTTTACCCTTGTTCCCAGATAATTTATAAACATATTGAATAGGACTGGGCCCAGTACAGACTCCTGGGGGCCACCAATATTTACCTCTCTCCATTTTGAAAACTGTCCATTTATTCCTACCCTTTGTTTCCTATCTTTTAACCAGTTACCAATCCATGAGAGGACCTTCCCTCTTATCCCATGACGGCTTACTTTACTTAAGAGACTTTAGTGAGGGACTTTGTCAAAGGCTCTCTGAAAATCTAAGTACACTATATCCACTGGATCCCCCTGGTCCACAAGCTTGTTGACCCCCTCAAAAAATTCTAGTAGATTGGTGAGGCATGATTTCCCTTGACAAAAACCCTGCTAATTCTTCCGCAACAAATTATGTTCATCTATGTGTCTGACAATTTTGTTCTTTACTATAGTTTCAACCAGTTTGCCTGGTACTGAAGTCAGGCTTACTGGCCTGTAATTGCCAGGATCATCTCTGGAGCCTTTTTAAAAAATTGGCTTCACATCAGCTATCCTCCAGTCATTTGGTACAGAAGTTGATTTAAATGATAGGTTACAGGCTACAGTTAGTAGTTCTCCAATTTCACATATGAGTTCCTTCAGAACTCTTTGGTGAATACCATCTGGTCCTGGTATCACTTTGCTTCAAAACCTCCTCCAATGACACCTCAATCTGGGACAGTTCCTCAGATTTGTCACCTAAAAAGAATGCCTCAGGTGTGGGAATTTTCTTCACATCCTCAGCTGTGAAGACCGATGCAAAGAATTCATTTAGTTTCTCTGTAATGGCCTTATCGTCCTTGAATGTTCCCTTAGCATCTCAATCGTCCAGTGGCCCCACTGCTTCTTTAGCAGGCTTCCTGCTTCTGATGTACTTAAAAAAAATTGCTATTACTTTTTGAGTCTTTGGCTAACTGTTCTTCAAATTCTTTTTTGGCCTTCCTAATGATATTTTACACTTCATTTGCCAAAGTTTATGGTCTTTTTTCTATTTTCTTCACTAGGATTTAATGTCTGCTTTTTAAAGGATGCCTTTTTGTCTCTCACTGCTTCTTTTACTTTGTTGCTTAGCCATGGTGGCCCTTTTTTGTTCCTCTTACTATGTTTTTTAATTTGGGATATACATTTAAGTTGAGCCTCTATTATGGTGTCTTTAAAAAGTTTCTATGAAGCTTGCAGGGATTTTCACTTTTGGCACTGTACCCTTTAATTTCTGTTTAACTAACCTCCTCATTTTTCTGTAGTCCCCCCTTACAACTGAAATCTGTTTCCTTGTTGAATTGTATTTCCTTTCCTCCCAAAAACAAGACTATTGTAGGGTTGCTCCATAAGCATGGGACTGTTGATAAAGATATTTTTTTAAAAGGCGTCTTGAGGAATCTGTTGTATCAGGGTTTGGAGAGAGGAATGATCTGGATTTTGCAAACAGATATAAAACAAAATTGTCTACCAGCACTGACTGCACGTCTTCAATAAACTGCCATCTTAACATGCTCAGCATTCTCCAAAGCGGCTACCCTAATATAATATGTGTTGTGCTTTTAGAAGTAAACAACTTATCTTCAAATGGGAAGTGTAATGTTATTTTAAAGTATAGCTGTTGATAGGAACCAGTCTCCTCTAATCTATGTGATATGTTTAGTGTCCTGGTTTATGGCTTTTTTCTTGTCCATTTTTTTTTCTTTCCCTTTTTTTTTTTTTTTTTTGCAATCTCTGGCGGTATCATATCAGCCCAATGATTCTTTGGCTCTGACACCACCAGACATTACGGTCTCTAATGATACTTCTCTCCACCTGTTTGAATGGCAGTCACAGGGATGCCAAGCTATGCAAAATGTCCTTAGTGCTAGACCCTAGCTGGCACCACTGTAGATTTCACTTAGTTGGGCTGGCAGCTTTAGTGCTACGCTACCTCTGGGTCCACTGTAGGTGCAGACAACAGTGTTGTGGTCGCTTATTCTTTTTTCCGTCGTCTGGAAATGTGTAAAAATTGTGCCCAGGCAAGCCTTCCCTTCATACAAATTTTACTTTATTAAACAGCCACGCCATATCAAAGGTGGGTGTGTGCAGTTGTGACACTCACTTGGCATTGCGTCTTTATGCTGGCGGAGATGTTTGTGCTGCCCTTGGCATTCCTTCTCTATGATTTTCTGTAGCACTCTTGGGGTGGCTTTGGCAGCTGCGCTAGCCAGATGCAAAGCTGTCTCCTGTTCTCTAGCAGAGGCATTTGAGGTCTGTGTCTAAAGCTTTCTGGCAGAGACTGTGCATTTTGCCGCGCTCTATTTTGCTTCACTGAGATTAACTGCCTTGTCCTATAGTTATGGTATCGTCTCACCCATATGCGACTGAGGAATCCAGCTGAATGAGGCCTGCATTTGAAGAGAGCACGGTCTGTCTGATCAACAGATGCCCTGTTAGTACTTCTCTTTGATGCATATCTGTTACATAAACAGCTTACACTGATGTTTATGAATTAGCCATTTTGTTTCTCCTAAGTACAGCAACTGAATACACCACTTTAAAAAAATGGGGATGCAGTTTTCCTTCACTATGGGGAAACTATGGGGCAAATTTGAGCAGGTGTAATCATGCATGGCTCCACTGACCTCTGCAGGCTTACAACAGGGATGGATTTTGCCCTGTGTGTTCGCTGTGGGCTATAAGCAATAAGTTTCTGTAACTGTAAATTTTCTCCAAAACTGGTCACTGTAACTGTTTATTTGATTAACAAATAACAAGGACCCAGGGCATTCTTGGAAGATTATTGACCAGCTTGGAGGATTTTGTGGCTCGAAGCTTTGCTTCAGACCATTAATTATACTTATTAATTAACTACCCAGGAAATGCACTGGCTTCAGTCATCATTGCTATATGATAGGGTATCTTGTACTACATCCAGCAGTCAGGGGTTAAAAATCTCTTTTATACAGGCATACAAATACTGCCAGGATTGCGGGGGATTCAGCCTTCTAAATCCAGCAAGGGATGATTGGTCAGCAGGGATAACTGGCCCTTCATGGGGCGAACAAACAGCACAGAGAGGAAGAGTCCAGGGAATCCAAAGGCTAATGGAGAAGCGGTCCCACTTTAGTTTATAGGATAACTTGTTGTTTTTACATTTGACACTTTGGCTGATGGAAGCCTTTCATTTTGTGACTGGTTATTAATAAATAATACTAGTATTCCTATTATTAATACTTTGCACTTACGGCACCTTTCACTTGAAGATCTCATAGTCTTTTATAAACAAATCAGGTAAGCCTCACACTGTATCAGGGAGTTAATGAATGATATTTGCCTATTCTACATATTTTGCAGATGAAGAAACTGAAGCACAGAGTTAGTAAATCATTTAGGGTCCCACAGTGAGTCAGTGTCAGATTTGGAAATAGAATGTAGAAGTCCTGACAGCTGTCCTGTGCCCTAACCACTAGATAACACTGTTTCCTTGATGTAACCCATCTGTGCAGTTTCATTTTTCTAGCTGTCACTGCGCCATCTTGTCCATGACATTGTTAGTGTTACAGTTAAGGTGTTCCTCACTGTGGCATCTGAGTGCCATTTACAACATTATATTAAAAGCACAGCATTTATCCAGAACAGGGAGCATAGACTCAGTAACCTTCAATTTGTCAATGAGACTCTTCCTAAACCCAGGGGTCTGGGAGAGGGGCATTGGTGGTTGATCAAATGGAAATCAGATTTTCAAGAGAGATTCCGTGGAGATCCCTGGGAGATCCAATAACCACTTTCATAGAAAAGCCAGGTCAGAGAGGTTTCTTGTAATACAGCCTAAGTGAGGAAAAATCCAGGCTCTGATGAACGGCTGGCAGGAGCACCTTCTACTGAGGAGCACTTCTTCTAGCCTTGGTAACATCAGCTGTGGACACTGACTGTTGCAGGGTCCTTGTCAGTTGCAATAGCTGTGGAAGGAGATAATGTGGCTGATCTCATCCCACTCTTTCTGGTGTAGATCAGAGATAACTCCACTGAAGTCAACAGAGTTACACCTGTGTAAATGTCAGAGGCGAATCAGGGTCATTGTATTTGGCTGTCTTGGACAACACTGGGTTCCTAGACCAATTAAAACTTTATTATAACTGATAACTAGCACTTCAGATTGCACATGGATTCAAACTGGCAGTCAGCACCAGAGAACAGATGCAACATGATTTTGTCTGTCTACTATCCTATGTGGTAGGCAGCCACATTCTGTACCAGTTGAAGCTGCCAGGTGTCCTTCAGGGTCAGTGCCATATCAAGCACATGGCAGTAGTCCAGACTTAGCCATTTTTTTTTGTCTTGACTGTTTTTCTCAGCATTGCCCCATTAGCACATTAATTGGTTTAGCGCTATTGGACCAAACTCATTCCTAGTGTAACTCCATTGGCTTCAGTGGAGTTACACCAGGGATGAGTTTGTCCCACTTTGAGTAGCAGTCTCCTGTGGAGTGTAACATATTTTTAGTTTCCTTAGTCTTATAATACAGTACAGTAGCTCTCTTAAGGGCTGGCTTTCATTTGATTGTTAGTGAGTCAGTTATTCAGTCCCACATTTTATCCATATGCACTGTAATTTTACCTTTATCAGTACGTGGATATCATTTGGAAGTTCACTGACGTCTCTAAAAGATCCTATATCAATGGCATTTTATGCACTGCAATTATTAACTTTTTTATTGGAAAAAAAAAAAGATTCAGTGGAGCTCTAATTAAACCCTGATGAGTCTGCAGAATCTTTTGTATGGAATATTGAGATCCAATTTGGGCTGTTTTTCTTCTAGTAGCAACAGTAGCTAAGGTAACATTTCAGCCACAGGTGAGTGTTAGTGTGAGTTATAATTGTCAGACACCTAGCCTGATTCTGTAGTGTTTGGCTGTTTGTGTACAGGTGATAAACATCAAAGTTTAAACGCATCTTCACAACTGTTACAGACTTTGATTTAAAATTCAAATTTAGACACGTTAAAAGTTTGCATATCTAACTAGCAGGATTTGATCACTGGTTGACATTTTTTAAATTGTCAACAATTACTATTGAAAAATAAAAATACCTACAGTTCCTTAGTCTCAGTGACTAGAAATGTTACTTCTATATTTTTATGGACACTGTAGGTGCCTAACTTGTACATTACTTATTTTAAGACCTTTGTAGTACTTTTCACTATAACCTTAACTCTGAATATACTGATTTGTAATACTTGTTCTTTAAAAAAACACCACTATTGTGTTCTTTCTCAGGGCATCCTTAGAGGAGCAGAGTTAATCTTGTATGGGTATCTCAATTCTGCATTTTTATACTTTAAAATGCCTGCATTTCTTCTAAATGCAACATTAACTGTGATTTTCCTGGGTTTCTAAAACTTGTAGTTGTTTTTAAATAACTACACATTTCGTCCAAAGTTTGTTTGCTCTTAATTCACTGATATGTTCTCTCCATTGAAACAAAGTTATTTATCTGAGAATATGAATTAATGTTTTCTGTGATTGCATCAACATCCTTGTTTCTGCATTCCCTACTTTTAGGCTACAATAAGGCTATGAGTACATTTGAACTCTCTTTAATAATTCCGACAGCCTTCTCTATGTGCCTATGTTGCTATTTTACTGTTGGTAACACAGTGTGCTGTGAAGCCTAATTCACCAGCCTTTCTCCTCTCTTAAATGTCATAGCTGTCAGCAAAGGAGTGATCTAAAAATATTAGAACAATGTTTTCTAGATTTTTCTGTGATTTGCTGCTTTCTTTCATGCAGGAAGTGATGGGTATCATTCAGCAGGGACAGCTTAGAAAACGATAGCAGCTGAGTAAATCTGACTCATAGAATTAAATATCATGGATCATGTGCCAGTTTTTCCCACTAGATTTAATGTAAGACACTGACCCTTGTGATTTTACAAAAGTGGGTCAAATTTTCTCTACTTGTACACTAGGTCTTCTGACATTTTGCCCAATGTGTGCACCATTGAAGGTTTTATCATCAGCTGCCAAACAGATAACTACAATGTTTGAATTCTAATAAAGGGTGTAATTGAATGGACTCTGTCTTGAGAATATAATGGGGGCGTGGGGAATGGATACGGCTGGCTTTACATCTCTACTGCCATATGGGAAATCTGGATTTGGAACTCATCTTGAGACTGGCTGGCTGGACTGAAAACATCAGAGGGGATGTTCTCACCCTTACAAAGAGTAAAAAAAGATCAGCTTGCCCCTGTCTCCCCCCAGTTGCTGATCCCTTCAGTTGTGACTTCGAATGACTAGCAAACGTAAATGGGTGAACCTCAAAAGATCCTGAAATTGGTCACTTTTCCTCCAAAAAGGAATATAAATCCTTATTTGACCTTCATGTAGCTATTTGTATCAATTCTCCCACCCCCAGATATTAGTGACCTAGATCAGATCTTCAGCCACGCCCTACCTGACTCTCCTTATTTTAAAACAAAAATCCCTCCAAGACCCTGTTTGTTTCCTCATAATTAGCCATTTCCAAACCTCATCCCTAAGGATCTGATTCCTGTCTTTTCCCCAGGAGATAACTGGGCAATAACCAAGTACTAATGCATTATATGTGCCCTTCCTTAGATCCTCCTTGACACACATCTTTGAGGAAAGGTCTGATACATTCGTACCAACTGCTCCAGTCTTCCACTGCTATTTTTGACAGGAGCCAAAGCTAGCACTAGGCATAAGCAGACTAAGCAATTGCTTAGAGCCCTGAGCAATTCAAGGGGGCCCCCTATTTGCTTTTTATTAGGTATTGTGTGTGTGGGGACCAAAAATATTCCTGCTTAGGACCCCCAGTGGGCTAACACCGCCATTGACTGGAGCCCTTAACTTTGGCTCTATTGCTCAGTAAAGCAGGCCTGACTCAGGGTCATCCCACACTTCCATATCTTTGAGAAGCACTACCGAATTTGAGTTTGCAGTACAATCACTGTTTCCCCTTCCAGAGTTTGTCACCCTACAAATTTATCACCATAGGTGCTTTCATGATACCACAAACTCTGGATTGTGTCCTCCTTGACTTACTCAGGCAGGGAGGAGTAGCCCAATAGTCAAGGAGAAAAAAACACCATGTAGTCATCCACAAGTCTTGGTTATTCCTAGGCAATTGTGAAACAATTCCAGAGACTATCATACAGTTACGTGGAGGTATGGGAAAAATTTATGTTTTTAATGATTGCCTTAGCATTACTGTTGTCCAAAGTTAAAAACAAAAACGAGTCTTAAGAATCTAGAACGCCAGTAAGCCACCAAGATGATACTGAATATGTTCTTTCTGTGAGCAAGCTACATGCTGAGAATAGTCACAGTGCACTCCCAGTCCCACTTGCTGTTCCTATCACTCTAATTCTGGAAGCACAGAAGTTAATAGTTTAAGAAAATTTTGTTTTTATAATTAGGTCTGCTGAATGTAGAAATCAACAGTACAATGCATTTTCCCAGCAGAGCCCGTAAATTAATTAGGAGCAATTTGCTGTCAGAAACAATTTCCACAATCTTAAGTCAAAAAGCAGAAAACCAGTTTTTATCCTGAAGTAATTTTACTCCTGTGAAGATAAATTACCCCAAACTTTGATTTTACCTGCTCCTGGTTGCTGGTACTCGGGAGCAAATTAGATGCTGTTTAATGGTGGTTTTATTAGTGCTGGGGCTGAATTTTCAAGATAGATGCCCTTCCCCCAACCCTTACAGTTTAGCTCTTGACCTTTTCATAACACAATCTTCTTTGACACTTGCAAATTCCTGTCAGAAGATAATGAACAAATTGCAGTGCTAATCGAACACAGGCCTTTCCTAGGCTTCTGCCTGATAGTCACACAGCAAAGGTCACAGTCTAACTAATGAGGGCTTTGGGTGATACCTACACAACATGTGGGCTTTTCTGAAAGGCCAGAATTTATGGGTGCCACTTGGGGACAATTCAGCTATCACAAGCATCTTAGAAGTACAAGAAGGGACGATCCATCCATCACTAAACCCCATTATTGGACTTAAACACTCAGCTTCATATGCATAATTGCCAGACCTTAGGCTCTTCAAAAGGCTTCAGTGTCATTATGATAGATCCTCCTCCCTGTTTACAGAGAAGAATGAACATTAGATGGTCCATTGTGCATTTAGCATTTGAGCCCATCAGGACTTTTGGGTGATTTGCAGATATCAAGATACTGAGATGCTGATTTAAATGAAGGGAACATTTGCAGAATCATAAATTTGTCCTATGAAATCTATTATATGGATGTCTTTCTGCAGCTGATAAGCATAAAAAATTTACTGCTCTAGACTTGCATGTTTTGTGGCCTTTCAGATTTGAATATATTTATTAGCCTTTCTTTGCAGATGCACAGTTAAAGAAGTCTGACCTCTAGCTGCCAAAGTTTCACCAAACTACATTTTGGATGCTGGGGTGCTACAAAATAAAACCTACTTAGACCATTGGTTCTTAGACTTTTTTTTTAAAGCAACATTTACACTTTTTAAAAACTGCTGCAAATGCATTAGCAATAAAACTGTTGATTAATGTGTAGTAGGAACGCGGGGGAAAAGAGGAAAAGGCAGAGTTCAATGGTAAATGAAACTAAACAAAATGTGTTTATCTGCGACACCACCCTCAACCAATGCAAGTGACTTGTAGAGTAGGAACCTGGATTTGAGGAGCCATAATGTTATAATCGTGCACAGCAACTTTCCTCAGATTCCAGTTGAAGTAACTACATTTTGGCTGTTCTCATTCAGTTACCACTGCGTGCAGTCTGCTGCTACTTTCTGTCATAAAAGGTTGTGTAGTGTTGCCATATGCAGTTAAACAGGTGCTGTATTTCAGTGGTGGGTGAAGGGATCCCTCTGTATAGTTGATGTATCATTTTAGCTAGCATTTTAGTACCCGTGGGAGGCAAGGTACTACATAAATATAAGTTTTATACCTGGGTTTTTTTCAGTTCTAGAAATTCGGACTATAGCAAGTGCTTGAATTAGAGTTGACAGTGTAATCGGAGTCTACATTTCAAACTACTGCACTTTGTGTTATACCGTCTGCTAAATTTCACACAGCCCTACTGTACACTTCCAGCTCTTCAGATGAATTCTGGCATGTGCACTTTGTTGAATTTAGTGGTTTGAAAGAATAAAAAAATCAATGTGCTCTACTTCTTTTTATTTGCCTAATTATTGTAAAGATAACTTAAAAGACCAAAACAAATTTGAAATGATTATCCTGAAGTTTTCTAAATACTTCCTGACAGAACTAAAAGCTTCACCACCAAGCCAAGAGCTCTGACCCTTTTAGAGACATGATGGTTACTAAATTTCTAGATATCTGCTAAAAAACGAGGAGTACTTGTGGCACCTTAGAGACTAACAAATTTATTTGGGCATAAGCTTTCGTGGGCTAAAACCCACTTCATCGGATGCATTTAGATAGATATAATAGATATCTGCTATTACTCATAAATTGTTTAAAGGCAATGGAGATGCTATTTCCTTGTCATTCACTGAATGGACTAATCTTTAAAAGTGTTTTCAAGTCATACTTTTTTGTTCATTTGTTTTAATTTAGTGATGTGTTTGGAAATTGGGACTCATTTAACTCTGGATCTGTAGTATTAATCACACGTCCCAACCTTGCATTGTTACACACATTGTGCAATGAGTCATTTTGTGGACATTGAGCATGGCAGTCCAGAAAATGAGAAGTATCTCCAATAGCAGGGTTTACACACATGTACATGCCACATGCGTGACTAGATTACTTTTCTAATTGTATCCACCAGCAATTATACCATCTGACAGGTTTCAGAGTAACAGCCGTGCTAATCTGTATTCGCAAAAAGAAAAGGAGTACTTGTGGCACCTTAGAGACTAACAAATACCATCTGAGTATCTAAAGTACAGGTTAACAACAGTGACCGAAATACCACCTACTGTATCTTTCACAAAAGATTATGCACATAGCCCCTTCTCCCACAAAATGCTTAAATCTGCCTGTCAGGCTCACAGGACTTCTGTATGCAAAATAGTCTTCCAATCAGACCTCTCCAAGTCTCCACAACATTTAGTTGCTGTCACCAGACTCATGAGCCATCATCTTCCTAGTCCTGGATTATCTGGTACACCTGTGATCAATGCGGTCCCCAGTAAATAATTTAATTGTAATGTAGCACATTGAATGCATGTAATGTAGCACATTGAATTGCATCCGATGAAGTGAGCTGTAGCTCACGAAAGCTTATGCTCAAATAAATTGGTTAGTCTCTAAGGTGCCACAAGTACTCCTTTTCTTTTCACATTGAATGTGGAACCTTATTCATGACCCAAATATCAATTTTATCTAAAATCAGAGATTAGTTTACTTCATGTGAATAGATATTTATGTAAATTGTCCTGTGTTTTGATATATCCTAGTCTGGGATATTTCCTTGATATCACGTCCCTGTTGCCGTACTATGATCTCACAATAGATGGCATTCTCAGTGATGAGTTTAAAGGAGGCCTTACGAGAAAGCAATCCTGAGTATGTCTGCACATCTCTGGAAAGTGAATGCTGTGAACTTTTCATTAAGAAGGCATCCCCAGAGACCACTCAAGGTCAAGAACATCCATAAAATCACACTAGGCCTGCACTGTTTTTAAGCCTGTTTTCCAAATGCTTTTTCTCGCTACTGAACTATTACTTGCTGTTGAGCAACTGGAAATGTTTTTGCCATCAGATAGGAGATAGTTTCACACCTCTAGCAGCTAGGAACACACTGATCCCTTCATGCAGATGCATGGGAGGAAATGTGTGAACTCTTACAACACAAAGGTGTTAAACTTTACCAAATGAACTGTCCTGCAAGCCTCTTAGAGGCCTGCTGCTATTCATTATAACAATAATAATTTCCATCTGACTTTTCAGAGCACTGAGGAGCTTGTTAGCATTGCCTGCTGATCATATATCACCTCTTCTTAGTTCTATGTCTAACTGTGTTGAAGAAAGAACATACAATGACTAAGTGATAAAGGAAGAGAGACCATTGGGAAAATGGATAGTACATGGACACTTCAGCAGGGATGGGCAAATCTTTTTGGATAAAATAACAAAAAAGTGTACCCTGAACCTTTGCCCAAAACTGAAACCAACCCCCATATTTTATTATGTCTGAAATAGTTAGGTTAACTTTTTTATATTTATATATTCATTTCTGTAGAACTCTGGTTGTCTTATTCCTGGCCAGGACCCAAAGTGGCCATTCTAAAATAACATCCCACCCAAAATAAGAGCGATTATACTCAGAGAAACTCTGACATGACCAGAAGCAGGAAGTCATGGAGATCTCAGAATAAAATGGTTCTCACCAGACACGTCTCACCAGATTCAGCTTAAATATGGAGGTTCAAAAGTTTGGGTTAGTTTGTATATTTGGATGAGTGTCTAGCTAACCATCTGAACTTCTGGATATTTTAACATCCATTATCTTCAAACCAGAGTATTAAAAATTTACAATACATTGTACGTTAAACTGCTACTTAAAATACTTTGGTTACCAATCTTCTTTTCATCTGATGGAGCTATATGGTCATGGTCATTGAAGGTTGGCCTTAAAATTGCTCCCCCTTGGCAATGGTTCTATCTGTAGAGTTTTTCTTGGAAACCAAAATTGGACATGAGATTCTGGTATTGTTTGTAGTTTTCTACATACAAAAAAGCAATGTTAATAACAGTATATCCTTAGCTTGGTTATATAATTAGGAAAGGGAATTATCTGAAATAACTCCAGAGCTGGGAAGGCCATTGGAATTAAGCCATTCATGAAAATGTGTCTGGTTGGTTCATAGATTCCATGCAGATAGGTCATGTTATTAGCTAGAGCCCCAGAAATCTTGGAACATTTCTTAAAAGATTGTGGTGGATGGAATGGGAGGCAGGGTTGTGGAAATTTGAAGTGAGCGAACAAAACTCCATAAGGTTTTTGTTTGGCCCCAGTTCAAGAAAGTGCTTCAACGTGCTTAACTTTAAGGATGTGAGTAATCCCATTCCTATTCTGCAAAACGTTTATGTGCTTAACTTTTAGTACATGCTTAACTGCTTTGCCGAACTGTGGCCTAAAAGAGTTTTGCTTTTGCATTCAAGAAGCAGAAACAATACCACCTGACTTATGTGATTAGTCACAGCTAATGAAGGCAGCTGGAATTTTGAATACAGAATATTATGGCAAACTGCTCATGATCAATCCATAAAGAAATACACAGAGGGAGGAAAAATATATACAGTAAATTTGAATAATGAACAGTTTTGAGGAAATTGCAGTCTGCTTGCAGACATTCAAAGAGCAAAAATGGAGGCTAAATTTGTTGAGTTAGTTACTTGCTATGATCTATTCTCTTGGACCTCATTAGAGGCATGTGAGCTTTGGGTGAACCCAGAAAATGCAAATACTACAGAGTGAAACGCCAAACAACAGAGTTTAAACTGGAAGTTTTTAAAGTGGATTATTTTCCCCTGAGTACTGCTATTTTTTAAATAGAAATTATTTGGTGATTTAAAACATTCCTCTGGAATAAATTCTAGCTATATAAAAAATAAAACTAGTTATTTGACAATTAAATGTGCCAGCAAACAGCTCTCTCTTTCCACTTTGGAACTTAAATCTAAGGCTGTAGTGTATTCAGATGACAAAAATGTTATAATTATTTTCTTAATGTCAAGGTTTATTAAAATATTGCCTCAATGTTTTATCACTTGCTACCACTTTTGAGCTTAGGAGGTTATACATTAGTTATGTTTAGTTTGCAATACAACCAATCATTTTCTTCTAATATGTTGTATAAATCAAGGAAGCTGTATGGTATTTAGGGGTTCACTGTGCAACACTTATTCTTTTTTCCGCTCAGAGATTCCTGCTGTCAGTCTTAATATCGGGACATATCTGGAAACTCTATTAACAAATTAAAACATATAAGACAGACTCTCTGTTATGTAGTGATGCTTAAGGCATACTTGTTAATATATGACACATCTAGGGTTGTCCACTTTCTATTGGCACAAAATCGAACACGCTAGCCCCGCCCCTTCCCCAAGGCTCCGCCCCGTCTCCTCTGCCCTGAGGCCCTGCTCCCAGCTCACTACATTCCCCTTCCCTTAGTGGATCGCTCTCCCCCACCCTTACCCACTTTCACTGGGCTGGGGTAGGGAGTTGGGGTGCGGGAGAGGGTGAGAACTCTAAATAGGGGTGTGGGCTCTGGGGTGGAGCCAGAAATTCGGGGTTCAGGGTGCGGGAGAGGGCTCCGGGCTGGGACAGGGAGTTGGGGTGTGGGAAGAGGTGAGGGCTACAGCTGGGGGTGCAGGCTCTGGGGTGGGGTTGGGAATGAGGGGTTTGGGGTGCAGGAGGGGGCTCCAGGCTGGGGGGAGGGGCCAAGGGATTCAGAATGTGGGAGGGGACAGCAGGTTGAGGCAGGGAGTTGGGGTGTGGGAGGAGTGAGGCTCTGGTTTGGGGCTGCGGGCTCTGGGGTGAGGCCGGGGATGAGGGTTTTGGGGTGCAGGTGGGGGCTCTGGGTTTGGGGGGGCTCAGGGCTGGGGTAGGGGGTTGAGGCTCAGGATTGGGGCACGGACTTACCTCGGGTAGCTCCTGGTCAGTGGCACAGTGGGGCTAAGGCAGGCTGCCTGTCTGTCCTGGCTCCGTGCTGCGCCCCAGAAGTGACCAGCAGGTCTGACACCTAGGCCGGGGGGAGAGGGGCAGGAGGTCCCACGGCATGTGCTGCTCTAGCCCACAGGCACTGTCCTCCCCCCCCCAGCTACCATTGGCCAGGAACCAGCCAATGGGAGTGCAGAGCTGGTGATCGGGGCGGGGGCTCTATTTGTTCTATCTTGCACTCCTTTAGGCGTAGGTAGCTATTTTTTTAAAAGGAAATGTTTAGGACTAATGGTCATTTTTTTGCTGTTACATTTCATAATTTAAAGTTGATCTGTCAGCACAGGCTGGTGCTTAAAATCTTTGCCTTCACAGAAACTCGGGAAGAATTGCCTGCTTTCAAAATGGCGGCCATTTCCCATTGTTGTCAGAGGTACTGAGGCCACAAAATCTGCTCTTTCAAAATGGCCATCACCTCTCATTAGTCCTGCCACAGTTACAGGGTTAGCTGCATCTCTGTCCTGTTTCTGGTCTCTCTGAGTGCACACCCTCAGGTATTTAGCCTCTTGCCCTTACCTGTCTTGGGGTCAAATCTCACAATTCTTCTGTTCTTAAACTAGGATTCAAGTAGAATGCCTCATGTATACCAACTGCTGATCATCATGCTGGTCTGACTGGGTTCTGAGCACCTGTGTTCCTTCTCTTTGGGAACCTGTGACAATGAGGGTGACCAACAGTTTTCTTAAAACAAAGTGTTTTTATTCAGCAGTTGGGACAAAGCATTAAAGAAAAGGGGATTTTAAGGCAACAAACAGCCTACATGACTATCTAGTCTCATATAATCTTGTGTTTCACTACAAGCTAAATTAGATTATGCTTTCCTCTTCAGTTACAGGAACAGAACCAGTTTACATTTTCCTAAACAGCCCAGGCCCTCCTGTATCTCTGGGATTCTCAGTCTGGTTCTCTGTCTGACCCAGCTCAGTTTTGGTGCTCCCCAAAGAGAGGGGGAGGGACACATTCAGATTATTCACACTGGCATTGTCTCTTAACAATCTGCAAGCGTAAGCAGTTAGACAACTATTAAGGCCATGTCTACACTACACACCTATATCAGTATAACTACATTGCTCGGGGTGTGAGAAATCCACACCCCTGAGTGACATAGTTATACTGACCTAACCCTCTGTGTAGGCAGTTCTATGTCAACGGGAGAGCTTCTCTCGCCAGCATAGTTACCGCTTCTCCTGTCAGCGTAGGAGTATCTTCACTTAAAAGGCTGCCACAGTGCTTAAGTGTCGACCTGCCCTATGAAGGGCCTTCTGCTTCTTGACCTTAGCTCTATTAAATAGTCAGACCCAGAGGGTGAAAAATCCATTCTGCTGTTATTGCTGTTGTTTATTTGTGCTATTGTAGTGTGCAGGAACCTTAGTCATGGACCTGGGCCCCACTGTGCAAGGTGCTGTACAAACACAGAACAAAAAGATTGTCCCTGCTCCAGAGAGTTCACAATCTAAATATAAGACGAGACAAGAGATGAATAAAGACAGATGGGGGAATACAAGGAAACAAAGGGACAGCATTGGTCAGCATGATAGCTAGTGGTCTCAGCACACCAGCAGCCTACCCACTGTCAAGATTTTTTATAGGCCTCACCGGAAAGGAGAGTTTTCAGGAGAGTTTTGAAGGAGGACAATGAGTTAGTTTTACAGCTGTTTATGTGGAGCTCCTTCCAAGCACGAAGGGCAGGATGGAAGAAAATATAAAGTTGCTTGTTTGAAATAAACAGGTGCACAAGGCAAGTTGGTATCATGGGCCAATCAGAGCTGAGAATTGACATCTCGATAGCAAATGAGAGATGATGGGGGGGTGGAGGTAGGGCATGAACAGCCTTGAAAGTGAATATAAGCAGTTTATGTTGGATGCAATAGAAAAGGGGTAGCCAGTGGAGGGATGGAAAGAGCCATAGTCAAAGCAATAAGCTAGGAAAATGATCTAGGAATGCAGCCACAGCTTTCTGAATGGTTACAATTGGGGCAAAATTGCATTTGTGAAGGCCAGAGATAAGGATGATGCAGCAATCAAGATGAGAGGTAATGAGACATTGGATGAGAGTTTTAGCTACATGAAAGGATCTTAGAGATGTTATTCAGAAAGAATCAGTAGAGAAAACACCTTGGCCAGTACTGGCAGGCCAAGATTCAGGCCATGTCTACGCTAGAGATTTCTGCTAGCATAGCTATGTTGGTCAGGATACGAAGAGGTGTGATCCCTGATTGATATAGCTGTGCCGATTAGTCTCTCGCATAGACACAGCTATATTGCTTTTATTGGGATAGCTTGTTTTGCTTGGGGTGGGAGGGAGAGAAGGGTTGCAAAACACAGCTTTGCCAGCATAGCTGCATCCACACTAGAACTGCTCCTTCAGCCAGCAGATGTCAACAGATCATTTCTTGCTGCTTCCTCTCTCTACCAGTGACACTTGTTCTAGCCATTCTGTTCCATGTTTTTTCCCTTGATTTCATTGATTCTACAGTCGCCTTGCAAAATTATTCTCCTGGGTAGGACATCATGTTGAAAGGTGTTTATAATAACAATTACGCTACTCCAACCACTAAAACATAATCTTTATCTTAATCAAAAATACACCAAAAGAAAAAATATACATCACAAACCACTCCAAAGTTCTGCTTGAGTTACTTTTCAATTACAGTAGGTGAAGCAGAACAAAATTGTTACAGCCATTTATTGATTGTGCTACTATCCATTAAGGCACAACAGAAGTCCATCATATTGTGTAACAACTTAACTATTTAAAATAACAAAAGCTTCCTATTGTTTCTCTTTTCTGCCATTATCCTGACAAATACACGTTACTTCTGTGCTGGAAATCAAATTCTGGAATAATGAAGAAATTTTGTATTAGAGTTGACATTATTTCTTCCCTTAGCTACTGAAATCCTTCTGCTTTTGCATTCAGTTTGAACAATTGAAGCAGAATAAAAGTAATGAAATATATTAATTGTGTTAATGATGTTTTAGTGAAACTGCCTGCCTCCTAAAGAGAGTGCATATGTAAGTATAAGAAGAGATTCCATCAATACACAAATGATTAACAGCCAAAAATGTTACAGTTACAATTATAGCGGCTGTGAACTATTCAACCATCTGACTGACAAAATCTCTCAAAGCTTTTGTGATGAAGAGCAAGGCTTATATCTGGAGGACATCCAAGCTTTCGCAAGTGAGGAAACTAACAGAATTGCTTAAATATAAGTGGATATTCAGAATAAGATCAGTACATGGAGATATTTGTGGTGGCATATCAGATGTGTGCTTTATGGTGTTTGAGGCCAGTAACTAAGAGGCTAATTATTTTACAAGGTGCTAAGCTTCAGTCTGTATGTGTTGCTTGTGGTGATTGGCTAGCAGTATTTGGGCAAGATAAATTGCATACATAATTGCAACCAATATTCTAGCTGCCCTTGTAGTTAGTCTGTAGGAAGGCTGCTGGAGGAGAGGGTTGCCTTATAGCTGGTTGGGAGGCTGATTAAAAAAATTCAGAGTCCAGGAGGCAGTGTTTAATACACAATTAAGCATTTTGTTGTGAGTGTGGCTGGTGGGTTTTGGCAGCTGGAAGAGAGCACCAATCCTCTTTCATGGAACCATCTGGGAGACAGGATAGTAGTGGCTGTGGAGTAGCATTTGTTGCAAGGGAGGGTCGTCCTCACTCCTTGTGCCTTTTTGTGTTTTTCTGTGATCAGTCTGTGGATTTTGAACCCTGGACATTTCCAGGGTTCATTCAGAAAAGCCCTGGACCGTAGGAATACTTTTCCACATCCAGAAGTTTAGAAATCTTTTATTTTGCTGTCCTAAAATTCCCCTGTTTGCTGTAGACTCTTAGCTTTGTCAGCTACAAAAATACCTTTACTCTCTCTGGGATGTGTTACTGTGGAGGCGAATGCTGAGAGTCTGTGGTGAGAATGGGAGAGGAGAATTTTGTGTTTAAAAAGCATCCATTGACCATGGTTAAGGTTACGTTTTAGTCACGGGTATTTTTAGTAAAAGTCACGGACAGGTCATGGACAGTAAACAAAAATTCATGGCCCGTGACCTGTCCATGACTTTTACTATATACCCCTAAGTAAAACTTGGGCAGGGAGCCATGGGTTCTCTGGGGGGGAGGAGTCCAGGGGTGCCACAAGTGCTCTGGGGGGGCTGGTCTGGGGATGCCATGCGTGCTGGGGAGAGTGGCCAGTCAGTGGCACACGGTCCGGGACCCCGGCTGGTGCTGGGGCGGGAAGGACAGTGACATGCAGCCCAGGACCCCTGCTGATGCTAGGGGGGAGGGTTGGCAGGGCTGGCAGGGGCTCCCCAGCTCCTCATGTCCCTGCAGATCTTAGGTTGCGGAGGGGCCAGGGAGCTCCGCGTGCTGCTCCTGCCACAAGCGCTGGCTGCGCAGCTTCCATTGGCTGGGAACTGCAGCCAGTGGGAGCTGTGGGGGCCCGGCTTCTGGGTGCAGGCAGCGTGCGGAGCCCCCTGGCCCCTCCACCTAGGAGCTGCAGGGCCATGCCAGTGGGAACCAGGGAGCCCCCCACCCCGAGGACAGTTTGACAGGCAGCTCTTCACCATTCACTATTATGAGAACTACCTCCCCTCTCACTTAGGATCTTGTAACATCAATGCAGCTGCTAAGACCGTGTTCATTGCCCTTTGCTCCAGCTATATACCCCCTGTTTGAAACCATCTGCTGCCTCCCCATTTTCCAGCACACTGAGTTTCATGTCCACACCTTCAAGTAAACTGGATTTTCTATTTTAAATGTCCAGTTTAAGATGTAGGGAGGGTGGTATTCAGAACACACATAAGGATTTTTAAAAACCTATTTTAAGCCTAACAAAGTCCCTAATGCTTCTTTTTCCTTTTTTAATCATTTTAAAGTTTTTTTTTTTTTGCCAGTTACAGTGTTCTGCCTTGCTGTCAGTCAGTAAACTCCTGCGCTGTGCAGCTCACAGATGTCTCTCATTTAACTTGTACCCTAAATACATGTCAAACTCATAACCAAGTTCCATCAAAAAACACCCTTGATCTACATAATTGATACTGAAATGCTTGATATTAATCCTAGTTTTGTGACTCAGCGTTCTTTAGAATCTGTTTGAGCAATTTTTGGAGGGAAGAGGGGAACACATCTTATATGTGGTCTGCTTGGCTGAGTACACAATATGTGGTAATGAATTGAAAATGTGGACTGTGTAAGCAGACTCTAACCTTTGCACCAGCAATATCTATCTTTTGTGCTGTTTCTTCTGAAAATATATAAATTTATATTATATTTTGGAAATATACAAAATATTCTTGTGCAGGTACACCTTTATTTCTTGTCAGCTCATACATCTATAGATATTTGGCACAGGTATAGAAAAGTGACATCTATATGACAAATATTAAGGGCCTGATTCTGATCTCACACCAGTTTTGCATCAGTGTGCAGTGGAGTTACTACTGATTTACTATGGTGTGAAATTACAGTCAGGCCCACAGATGTCTGTGTTGCACTTACTACAATTTAACGTGGGGCAGGATTCAATCACTTCCCATTTCTAAGAGTAAGATTTCATTTCCCATTTCTAAGTGTAAAGGTTTTCTAAGGTTGAAAGGCTGTTTGGCTGCTTGTGAATAATTAACTATCTTCTAAGCATCAGACCAACTCTTTAAAAAAATAAATAAATCCAGCTCAGACTCACAAGACTAACTGAAAAAAGAAAAGGAGTACAAGTACTCCTTTTTTTTTTGCGGATACAGACTAACACGACTGCTACTCTGAAGACTAACTGAGGCTTGGTAGACAAAGTCCCATATAAAATTTTTCCAAAAAGTCATGGAATCCCACCTCAATCTGAAGCATGTTTGTATTTGGATACAAACATGAAGCACAGACTCTTGGCTGCATGCCAGTCGAACCTGCCTAATCTTGAGCCAGTCGATAAAGCCCCATTTTCATTTGAGTTACAAAGGATATTGCTGTGGAAGTACCTCAGCTAAGACAGAGTAAGACTTTGCGTGCATGCTTGAGTCAGATAAAGTATGATCTTTACTGGGTGTTATAAACTGGCCATGAGCACACTTTTAAGTATAGCTTTTGCCTGCCAACTTGCAGATGCCACGTTCTTCCGCTGAGTCATTTGTGCATGCATACAAAACTGATTTTAAGTCTCCCAACTACTTAGACAAATGGATTAATCAGGTCTTATTATCTTTATTAATTTTGAATTTTATGTTCTTGACTGTTCACTTTCAAGGTCAAAAACAGCCTCTGTGGCTTCTTCAGGTGACATTCTAGTTGCAGCTGTTAGAGTTCTTTTAATCATTTTACGTGACATTAGTCTCTGTAGCTTGACGGTTGTGTGAGTGGGTGAGAACTGAGTCTTAGCGGCAGGAAGTGTGGTCAAGATCTGATTCTCATTTTGGGAAAACATTGTGTAAAAATCACTGTTCAGTTGGCATTATTCTTTAGCCCACATCCTTGAGTTCTTATCTTAAGAAATGAAAGCTGAGTCATAAGAGGAGAAGAATCTGTTTTTTCCACAAGACCTGCTGCCAAGGGAGGTAGAAAGGAACTGAGGCCAGATCTACAGTACAGACCTATATCAGTATAACTACGACGCTCAGAGGTGTGAAAAATCCGCACCCCTGAGCGATGTAGTTATACCTACCTAACCCCCCATGTAGACAGTACGGTGTCTCCCATTGACATAGCTACTGTCTCCGGGGGAGGTGCATTAACTACACCAACGCGAGAAACTCTCCCATCAGCATAGGAGTGTCTTCATTAAGCTCTGCTGATGCAGTGTTTTAAGTGTAGACCTGCCCTGAGATGATGTGTGGTGGGCCACACCCCCTTTTTTACCCCCAGATGCTCTGTTCTATATGAGGGAGGTTATGCATGTGAACTAATGTTCATCATTTTGCCTATATTGTTCTGAGATTGTGATACCAAGTCATGTGATTTCCCCATGGTGTTACTCTGTAGACACAATACCCTAGAAGAACCCCATTTACTATGTAAGTAACTATTCTGTCCAAACAATGTATTTTGTTTGACAATTCAATGGGATCTAGTCTATGAGATAGTGAACTTACGTGATGTGTCCTATCTATCTGAGGCAGGTATTGGATATTAATGTATCTGATAGATGTTGCTGTAGTGTGGTATGTAAAATTGCTAAGACTTTGGGTAGAATCATAGGCTTTTTTTCTTTTTAAGAAGGTGGGATGGAGTGGAGAATGGAAATACCAATATCAGGTACAATTATTACACTAAATCATAGATATGCGCAAGAACAAGAATTAAAGGAATTCAGCAACAGGAGCCAAGCTGATGCATATTGATCTTTTAAAATTTAAGTAAGGAAAAGGAATACAGAGAAATGGGATTGAGATACAAGGAATTTAGCTAACTGGGGGTATGAGCGTGTTCTCTAACCAAGCACAGATTTTACCCCTAAAATAGAAGATGTCAGTATGGAGGCAGTGTAGTCTGCAGGAGGTTTGAGTTCTAATTCTGCCTCTGCCACCCACTTACAGTGTGGTCTTGAAGAACATGTTCTAGCTCCCTGCCTCAGTTTTCTGATAATTACCCTTCTACTTCATGGGATGTTGTAAGGATTAACTGGTTCATATCTGTACAGTACTTTGAACATGTAAAGTGCTATAAGAAATGGTTAGTATTGCTATGGAGTCTCTGATGAGTCTCTGATTTTGTTTAGCTATTGTAGAATGCTCACTTGAAAACTATTCATTTCGTTTCTTTTTTCAATTTATTGTTTTTCTCATCATACAAAGAACTAAACCAAAATCAGTGGGGGTACTGTGTGCATGACTGAGTTCCAGGTTTTAAAGATAGTGTGCACATGAATAATAAACGACAAAAGTCACATGAAAGACCAAGGAAAGGGTCTCCACAGAGAATCTTTGAGAGGATAACTTGGTAAAGAGCCATGTTTAGCAATGCTCCAGCTCTTTAAACATCAGAGTAAATTCTGTCCTTACTGAAGCCATTTCAGTTTTACTCATTCACAACAATACACACTATATGAACAAATGAGAAAATAATATTTAAACACAGTCAAAACTATAGTTTACCAACTGTCCACATTAGATCTGTGTAGTAAATTTGTTGAGAAAGAAAGCCTAACAATCACATTTAACAAAGTAGATCTTCCACATGCCAGAAGGAGCATTCCAGGTATGTTGCACAGACGCAAATGTATGTACATGGTTCCCGAAGAGGTCACAGCTGGGCCTAAAGGAATGAAAAATCTGAATGTTTATTACCTGGAAATGAATGCAGCCAAGGGAAACTAAAGAAGACTAGAAATAATTAGGAGAAATGGACAAGTATTAGCATTAAACTGTCTATTAAATGTTTGAACATAGCAGTGAATAAACCAATGCCCAGACAAACACAGAGAATGTAGTTTGTACATACAGGATGGGGGAACTGTATCCTGGGAAACCATAATTCTGAAAAGGACTTAAGAATCATGGGTTTCAGTGTAGCAGCCGTGTTAGTCTGTATCTGCAAAAAGAAAAGGAGTACTTGTGGCACCTTAGAGACTAACAAATTTATTTGAGCATAAGCTTTTGTGAGCTACAGCTCACTTCATCGGATGCATTCAGTGGAAAATACAGTGGGGAGATTTATATACACAGAGAACATGAAACAATGGGTGTAGAAGACCTCTACACCAACATTCCACACAAAGATGGACTACAAGCTGTCAGGAACAGTATCCCTGATAATGTCATGGCAAACCTGGTGGCTGAACTTTGTGACTTTGTCCTCACCCATAACAATTTCACATTTGGGGACAATGTATACCTTCAAATCAGCGGCACTGCTATGGTACCCGCATGGCCCCACAGAATGCCAACATTTTTATGGCTGACTTAGAACAATGCTTCCTCAGCTCTCGTCCCCTAATGCCCCTACTCTACTTGCGCTACATTGATGACATCTTCATCATCTGGACCCATGGAAAAGAAGCCCTTGAGCAATTCCACCATGATTTCAACAATTTCCATCCCACCATCAACCTCAGCCTGGACCAGCCCACACAAGAGATCCACTTCCTGGACACTACGGTGCTAATAAGCGATGGTCACATAAACACCACCCTATACCGGAAACCTACTGACCGCTATGCCTACCTACATGCCTCCAGCTTTCATCCAGACCACACCACACGATCCATTGTCTATAGCCAAGCTCTACGATACAACCGCATTTGCCTCAACCCCACAGACAGAGACAAACACCTACAAGATCTCTATCAAGCATTCTTACAACTACACCACCTGCTGAAGTGAAGAAACAAATTGACAGAGGCAGAAGAGTACCCAGAAGTTACCTACTACAGGACAAGCCCAACAAAGAAAATACCAGAACGCCACTAGCCATCACTTTCATCCCCCAACTAAAACCTCTCCAACACATCATCAAGGATCTACAACCTATCCTGAAGGACCACCCATCACTCTCACAGATCTTGGGAGACAGGCCAGTCCTTGCTTACAGACAGCCCCCCCAACCTGAAGCAAATACTTACCAGCAACCATACACCACACAACAGAACCACTAACCCAGGAACCTATCCTTGCGACAAAGCCCGTTGCCAACTGTGTCCACATATCTATTCAGGGGACACCATCATAGGGCCTAATCACATCAGCCACACTATCAGAGGCTCGTTCACCTGCACATCTACCAATGTGATATATGCCATTATGTGCCAGCAACGCCCCTCTGCCATGTAGATCTTACCTGATCACTCTCGTTACAGTGTGTTTGGTAACACCCATTGTTTCATGTTCTCTGTGTATATAAATCTCCCCACTGTATTTTCCACTGAATGCATCCGATGAAGTGAGCTGTAGTTCACGAAAGCTTATGCTCAAATAAATTTGTTAGTCTCTAAGGTGCCACAAGTACTCCTTTTCTTTTTAGGAATCATGGTGGATAATCAGCTGAACATGAGTTTCCAGTGAGATGCTGTGGCTGAAAGGGCTAATGCAGTCTGTGGATTCATAAACAGGGGAGTCTTGAGTAGGAGTAGATAGATTATGTTATCGCTGTATCTGGTACTGGTGTGACCTGCTTTGCTCAGTTCCGATGTCCAGCATTCAAAAAGAAATTTGACAAATTGGAGAAGGTCAAAGAAAAGATCCAAGAATGATTAAAGAATTGGAAAACATGCCTATAGTGCTAGACTCAAAGCACTCAATCTATTTAATTTAACAAAGAGAAGAAGGGGAAACAAGCATTTGATAACTGGCTCTTCAATCTAACAGACAATGATATAACAAGATCCAACATGACAATAGACAATGATATAACAAGAAGAGAAGCTAGTGGGCCAGCAAAAAGGATGAAAGAGTTGTCTAAGGAAAAGGACAGAATGTTGGAACCTGAGCTTCCATGGCATTTGGGAGCGACAGCTGGTATTGGAAAGTTCCATGGCAGTTACCCTTGGACATTTGCG
The DNA here is from genome assembly GCF_965152235.1 of Eretmochelys imbricata. Classification (NCBI taxonomy): domain Eukaryota; kingdom Metazoa; phylum Chordata; order Testudines; family Cheloniidae; genus Eretmochelys; species Eretmochelys imbricata. The sequence continues at coordinate 100,103,587 of NC_135579.1, forward strand.
GGGAGAAAGGCAAAGCCTTAAGAAAAACGTAGTGACAGCAACAGGTGTCCTGAGGAGATGGAGGCTGGGCAAGGTGGGAAGGCTGATTAGGGAAGTGGATAACAGTGCCTGGGAGAAACTCTGTCAGAGATGTGGGCAAATGGAATGGGCAAAGCAAAAGACCACCAGAACTCAGAAGGAAGTAGAAGAAGAAGAAGCAAAACTACCATAAAATGCCCCTGGTGGGCAATCTAGTGGGACTGTATCTGGAATATTTTGTTTCTTTCTGGGCACCTCGTTAATGGAATGATAGAGAAAATGAAGTGAATTACTTAAGGGAAAATAAAATGATTAAGGAACAGGAGAGGATGGACTTATTGGAAATATTTAAGAAATTAAATATATTTTACTTGGCTAAGAGATGACTAAAGAGAAACATAAGAGTCCACAAGTATTTGAAAAGTGTAAACAGCAAGGAGGGATAGAAATTACTTTGAGTAGTACAGGGAGTTAAAGCTAACAATAATTGCCTCAGGTGCCTATTTCCTGTGGTATCTGAGCACTGCTGTGATGAAATTAAAATAGGATCTTTCTCCTACATGGGATGCAGCTGTGCTCTCTGATGGCTTTGAGTAAGCCAGTGCATGGAGGCCGGTTGGGGTAGATGCTGGGGGCTGGACAGCTTGTGGTCACTGGTTCATGATTACGTGGATCCAGTAGCTAAAAATCCCTTCATAAAGGGCATGCAGGTGTCACAACTAGAACTGGTCACTATTTTTCAAGTGGAACATTTTTCCATCAGAAAATGGTGATTTGAAGAAACTGAAACATTCCATGAAAATGTATTAATTTTGTCCAAATTTCTGATTAAAAAGTTATTGAAACAATTCTTTTTGTTATAGTCAGTATATTTTGTTTCGATCTTATTGAAACATTTTATTCTGATTATATTGTTTTACTAATTATATAAAATTGAAAATGTTTAAACATGACATAATATAATATTATAATCAAAATGTTTTGACTATATTATAATTGTGTATAGCATAAAAGTTGACTCAGTGAAGTAAAAATGAAACATTTTGCCCTTATCGAACTGAAACAATTTCAATCTTATCAGAACTAAATGTTTCAATAAGGTTGAAACAAAATGTCTCATTTTTCCAAAATGAAATTTCAGAATTTTGTGTGGGAAATTTTGATTTTTTATTCTGCTTTTGAATCGAAAAAAATGAAATTTCTGAATTTTCTACAGACAGGAATTTCAGGGTCTGACTAGCTCCAGTCACAGCCTTACTGCAGGTTAGAGGCTGGGGATAGGAGAGAGTTCTTATAAACCCTCAGCTAATCACTGAGTAGCGTCCCTGCACACAACTTACTTACTGGTTTTTGTAGAGGGGTCATGAATTTCACCCTAAGTGATTGGGCATGCTGTATATATCAACAAGAGCTTTGCATTGCTTAAGATGGAAATGCCCACTCTGAAGAGGCATAATGCAAAGGATTGCTACCTCAGAGAGTGAGTCTGGTGCACACAGTGAAATACACACTAAAATATCATTGAATTGCACTGGGTTTTAAATATTTAGGTTCATTTTTTGCTCCTCCTTATGCCTTCATATTTTCAGGTCATTTAAATAAGACACATTAGGGGGCTCTATCATTTAAGTAAAATTGGTATTCTGCCATCCATGAAATTACATGCAGCTCACGGACACCTCCAACTTATTCCAAAGTGCAAATTACATGTATTTCTCTCCCTTAAAAAGTGAATGTGAATAAATATTTAAAAATATGGGTCACAAAGGCCAGCAAAAATAGTGTTTTTATGTGATTTTGTGCACAGAATTAGTGTAGTCAGAGACATGGAGCACTGTTGGCTAAATCACAAGAATATTTGACATTTCTCTCATAAACTTTTTATTCCAGTCCAGATGGTTGGATGTAGTTCCTCCTGACCAACAGATTTTTATTTATTCGTAATGTGGTAGCACTTGTTACATACAGACATAGAGCACTCTATGTTAATAGGTAAGAAACCAGTAGATGGTGCTCAAAAATCTGTAGCATAATTCCTGGGTTTGGAGGATCAGTAATATCTGTTGTATGCTCCAGATGGCTTCCTCTAAGTAGCTTTTACAGCAGCACTTAACAGTGTCTAGAAGACCCAGTATTAAATTAGGAAGCCATTGTATTCAGCACCATACAAACGAGTAAAACAAAGATATTCCCTACCTACAGAGTTCAGTATATGATTATGACAAGGTACAACAGGGTGATTATGATGGAGTGTGTACCTCACACAGGCTCAGAAAGGGTTAATGTGGGCCTGAGAGGCCAATTATGGTACCTGGCTGTACGTGGAGGGTGGGCCAGTCTTAATTAATGATGCATTCCAGCTGGGAAAATACTTGGGTGGTTCCTTTAAACAGAGGAAGTTTGAAGCAGATTGGGGCTGCAGGAAGGAGAGAAAGGAACCCTGCAGTCACTTTCTGGGACTAGAGAGTCAAGAGATTGGCAGGGTCAAGCAGGAAGCACAGAAGGAGAGTTGTTCTGAATAGAGAAGTCTGGCAGGAGGCCGGAGGAGACTCGACTGGCATCAGAGTGGAGCAGGCTCTTGTGAGAAGCCCTGACAAAAGGGGAGAAAATTGATGTTCAGAGGAAGATCCCTGGGAGGTATTCAGTTGGTGAATAGAGTAGAGAAAAGTTGAGAGGGCCTAAGGTAAAGCCCAAGGAGGGCAGAAGCAGGTTTATGTTTATATTTTATGGTTTGGGTGTTCGTTAAGGTATTCCAGCGGAGAGCCCTGTGAGTCCCAGCCCTGAAAGAAGGGTGAACCTAGACAGACCATCTCTCCAGTTTGTCCAGATCATTTTGAATTTTAATCCTATCCTCCAAAGCACTTTATCAGTGTACTCTCTATGCCATTATCTAAATCACCGATGAAAATATTGATCAGATTGGGACCCAGCTAGAATGGATCCCTGCAGATCAGTAACCTCAATACCAGGCTGGATGGCCTGACAAAGGAGGGAATGCACGGGCCTCAGAGAACTATGGAGATTTCTAGCCAAGCAATCATGTGTGCAGCTGCCTGGCTGGCACCAGTCATGAAACTGGAAAAACAGCCTGCAGGCCAGGACACCAGAGTCAGCACACCGTACTGTTGTGAAAAACACAATGGGATCTCTTAAATGAACCCCACAAATGGCAGGACCACACAGCTGCATGCCCTATCACAGAGAATGGTCAGGAGGCTTGGTTTGTTCTTTTGCGGACTGATCCACTGAAGTCAGTGGGAGTCTTTCCATTGACTTTAATGGGAGTTGGATCAGGCCCTTAAAAGGGAGAATTAAAGGAATCCAGATCCTCTCCGAATCTAAGATCGAGTTTGAAAAGACTGAATTTGTTCTAGGTTTCATTTAAACTACATCGGCTCAGTAGCTTCGCTGCTTTGCAGTACCGTTCACCGATTGCTTGCTAAAACTCAATGGGAAAAGTGTATATATATCCTTACTGGTTCCCACTGTTAATTTATGCCTGTTGAGCCTCTGGAACTCAGTTATGATCTGTCCCACATCTGTGATATCACATTTTCTGCAGGCGGTGGGGTTTCTATAATATCTGATGAACTGAAGCCCGCAGTTTGGTTTATTTTCACTACTACTTTGTGTGTACTTGAAAATAGGTCATTTTTCTCTTTCAAGAATCGCAACAGGGGAACACTCAGCAGTTCAACTGGAGAGAGAAAGAGATGCTGTTGTTAGTTTTTCCTCTGCTTAAAATATTGCTGTAGTTGTAGTAAACCTGTTTTGATGCAAGTATTGGACTTGCTGGAAGAAAATTGTTCACAGGATTGGGAAATGCATAAAATAGATGAAGATGATAATGACAGCTTTTTTGTGACACTTGGCTCCGGATCAGGGAGAAGTGGGAAATACGTTTTTGTTCTATTGTTGGGACCATAATTTGTTGCAGTTGTGTTGCTCTGCATGATCTTTTCAGCAACAAATTGTGACAAAGTCAGACTGGGCAGCTGCAGGAGGGTGATCCTGTTGAGTTGCAGGAAGTGGGCAGGCACAAGCCTGCCCACAGCTAAAAGTCCCTCCCCCCTACTAAGGCGAGGAGCCACTGAGCCCAGGGCTCATATAAATACGGGGGACAACAGAATAAAAAAAACAGACAGGTGTGAGGGTAAAAGGGTCAAAAGTAGGGAATATGAAGGGGACACCAAACAAAGAACCCTGGACCGAATCCACTGCTCCTCAATGCAAGAGAGTGGTCCTTTTGAGCGCTGGGACGTGGGCAAGTGCTAGCTCGCCCACTGCTAAAAGCCCTTCCCCCAGTCTAGGGAGGAGCTACCAAACCCAGAACCCAACCAAATCTGGGGGACAACAAAGGCAATAACGGGAACAGGCATGGGGGTCAAAGGGCCAAAACTAGGGAACCAGAAGGGGACACCGAGCAGAGAACCCCGGACAGTGCCCATTGCTCCTCAAAGGTATTGAGAGAGCTGGCGGACGCTACCCAGAGGAACTCTGCCCAGATATGTGAGCCGATAAAAGAACGAAAGATAGACCCACAGTTGCAGGACCTCCCCGCCCCCCTCCCCCCCCCGCCAACCTCCTCTCCTTGGTTTTACGAATGGCCACCTTGGCTATGGCCAGGAGGAGGTTGACGAGGTGGTTCCGTGACTTCGTGGGGCCTCAGATCGGGTGTGTGTAGATAAACAACTGTGGGGAAAAGTGGAGGAGCCGGAAGAGGGGCTGCAGTCTGGCACACTGAAGATATGCATGCACCAGGGTCTCCCTCACGCCACAAAAGGGACAGGCCTCATGGACAGAGGTGAACCGTGCCAAGTACATGCCTGTGCTCACAGCTCCATGGAGGAGCCACCTGCTGATATCCCCGGCAGGCCGCGGGACTAGGATGGAATATAAGCTGGCCCACCGGGGTTCCCCACCCTCCACTGCTGGTAAAAGGTCCCGCCATTTGGTATCTGGGCAGGACATGAGGGTAGGGAAATGAAGTGTGTGCAGCAGGAGCGCATATAGATGGTCTCTTGGTGCGGTTCGAAAATGAACCAGCTGCAAGATGCGCAGCCAGCTCGGGGTACGAAGAGGGGGGAGGCCAGGAAGGCTCATGGGGAGGGGGCCGATGGAAAGATCTGGAGGACTTGAAGTGAGGGGTGGGTGGGGCGCACCCTCTCGCAGGACCCGCTTGAGGAAAACCTGAGCCACAAGGCAGGGGGAGGGGGCAGGGTTGCCTCCACCTCCTGGAGAATGCGCCGGGGGGTGTTAAGGGTGGAGAGCGCCATGCGCCGACCGAGCAGCAGGGGATCCACTCAACCCCCCCAGGTCGTAGTCCAGGAGGTCTCCGATCTTGGTGACTCCCACCAGGACCAACCTCTAGCACACCAAGACGGACTCCGCCACCTGCACACTGAGGCAAGAGAGTGGTGGAAAACAGTATGTTAGCCCTAAAATGATAAAGGTCCTTTTCCATATAAGCTGAGAAGGGGCAATTAGGGACACCTGAGTCCAATTAGGGGCTGCCCCGAGCCTTTAAAAGCCCCTTCCCTGGTTAGAGAGGTGGGGGAAAGACAAGTTTCTGCAAGGCTAGTGGTAGCAGGAAGATAGGTTTCCCCAGGGTGAGAGGGTGCTCATCTCCCTACAGTGGGAAACCACCAAAGCTGAGTGCCTGTTATGGGGAAGGATTGACAACCCAGGGTCAACAGGACAATGCAACCTCTGCAAGTGGGTGGGGGAAAGGTATTATTTTTGTGTGTGTTTGTGAATTGGTTTATTTTTGTTTGCTGGAGGAACCCTCCCTGTGCCTGTCCTGAGGCCTACCTTGAAAGTAATGATAAGAGAATACAGAGGGGGAAGGCAAACACTGTCTAGAGTGGGGCTGATTTAACTCAGGCCCTGATGCTGCCAGAGGGGGAAATGCAAAGTCTGGCAAGGCAGAGTAGGTGTCTTGCCAGAAAATATACATTTTTCAAATACTAACATACAGGCTGGCACTGTATCAGGTGTTGATCCTGATGGAAGGGTTAAGTGGTTTCTACTGACTCATGAAGGCTTTACTTCCCCTGGTTATAAGGGTGGTGAGAGTTTCTTTCTCTGCATGACAAAGAATCTTGGATGTGGGCTGAGCACTTCTGAGGGGACAATCCTAAGAGTAATCAAGCCTGAGGAAGAGTTTGGAGTGGAACTTGGGGCTTGTCCACACTTAACAGCATTGCAGCAGAGCAACTGTAGCTCTTGTCTACACTAGAGACCTAACAGCGGCACAGCTGTACTAATGCAGCTGTGCCTCTGTAAGATCTCTTGTATAGCCGATCGTTCTCCTGTCGATTTTAATTAATCCACCAATGAGCAGCAGCGGCTATGTCGGCCGGAGAACCTCTCCCACTGACATAGCACTGGGCACACTACCACTTATGCTGGCTAAACTTATGTCACTCGGGGTGTGTTTTTTCACACCCCTAAGTGACATAACTTTTGCCGACATAAGTGGTAGTGTAGACATGCCCTTAGTGAAGATGCTGCGTATGCTGATGGGAAAGCTGCTCTCATCACTGTAGGTACGCCACCTCTCCGAGAGGCAGTAGCTCTATAGACAGGAGAAGCCCTCCCCTCAACATAGCACTGTCTAAAGCGGGCATTAGGTAAGTATAAAGACACGGCTCAGGGATGTAGATTGTCCACACCCCAGACTGATGCAGTTATATTGACATAAAGTCCTGATCTATATTACAGACTTATGATTTAGCTTTTCGCTCTGTGGGTTGTTGAGAGGACAGTGAGTTTGGCCACTGGATGGTGGGTGAACTGTGTTTGTAGAGCAGTTTGGGAAGGGTGCATAATCACAAGCTCTTTAAGCCATCTAGTAAAAATACTTAAAGGGATGCTCGATAAAATGATACTTGAATTCCTTTCCCATGTTACTAGTTACACCTCGGATGATTACAATTTTAGCTATTTGTATTAATAGCCTAGTTTTGGCTTTATCTCAACTTACACAATAAAACTGAAATGGTCAGTATCTCTTTTATGTCTGATCTCTAGTGTCACTTTTTGTCTTCCATAAACCAACATAATGGTGTGGTCCAGATCCTCAGCTGCTGTAAATCAGCAGAACTTCATTGAAATTAAGTGAACTCAGTGTACATAAGGCCCCTTCTGTTTAAATTTCTAACATGGATTTTTTTTCATTGCAGTAAAAACATAAATCATACTAAAATTTCTGTTCCAGAATTGACACACACATAACTTAGGGAATGGCACTGAAATACCTCAGGGATGGGCGCCTTTTTTGAAATAAGTATAATTAACAATAGTCATTAGATGTTATAAACCTTTCCTCCCATTTTTGCTTTTCAGTACTGCCACCCTCAAATGTTCAAAAATCATGAGATTGGCTTAAAAATTATGAGGGTTTTTTTTAACAATACCTTTTGGGTTCTCATTTACTATTTAGCATTTGTGCCCTTATGGTGTACGCAGGTCACACTGTCAAGATATTCTCTGCCACAACCAGGGGTAGAAACTTCTCCTTCTTTTAATGAAAGCTGAGATTCTCATAATCACACAACTCCAGTAAAACATCAAATATCATGACAGGTTTCAGAGTGGTAGCCGTGTTAGTCTGTGTCAGCAAAAACAACTAGGAGTCCTTGTGGCACCTTAGAGACTAACAGATTTATTCATCGAGGATCTACAACCTATCCTGAAGGACGATCCCTTACTCTCACAGACCTTGGGAGACAGGCCAGTCCTCGCTTACAGACAGTCCCCAAACCTGAAGCAAATACTCACCAGCAACTACACACTTAGGGTGACCAGACAGCAAATGTGAAAAATCGGGACAGGGGGTGGGGAGTAATAGGAGCCTATCTAAGAAAAAGACCCAAAAATCGGGACTGTCCCTATAAAATCAGGACATCTGGTCACTCTATACACACCACACAACAAAAACACCAACCCAGGAATCAAACCCTGCAACAAACTCTGTCCGCATATCTATTCAAAGGACACCATTATAGGACCTAACCACATCAGCCACACCATCGGGGCTCATTCCACCTGCACATCTACCAATGTGATATATGCCATCATGTGCCAGCAACGCCCCTCGGCCATGTACATTGGCCAAACGGCACAGTCTCTACCCAAAAGAATAAATGGACACAAATCTGACATCAGGAATTATAACATTCAAAAATCAGTAGGAGAAAACTTTAATCTCCCTAGTCACTCAATAATAGACTTAAAAGTGGCAATTCTTCAACAAAAAAACTTCAAAAACAGACTCCAACGAGCAGCTGCAGAACTGGAATTAATTTTCAAACTGGACACGATCAAATTAAGCCTGAATAAAGACTGGGAGTGGATGGGTCATTACAAAAACTAATTTCCCCATAGTAATTTCCCACTACTGTTACTCACACATTCTTGTCAACTGTTTGAAATGGGCCACCCTCATTACCACTTCAAAAGTGATTTTTCCTCCCTTGGTATTCTACTGTTAATTGAATTGTCTTGTTAGCACTGACCCCCCACTTGGTAAGGCAACTCCCATCTTGTCATGTACTGTGTATATACCTGCTACTGTATTCTCCACTCCATGCATCTGATGCAGTGGGTTTTAGCCCACAAAAGCTTATGCCCACATAAATTTGTTAGTCTCTAAGGTACCACATGGACTCCCCGTTGTTTTTATCAAATATCATGAGACTCTTGGTAAAACTGTGAGAGTTGACAATACTGTTTTTTACAAAATGAGCTACTTGATGATGTATTTTAATTAGGCAACTTGACTAGGATAACATCCTATTTTTATGCTTTTATTAGAGTTAAAGTGGTGACAGACCTGCCTAGGTTTCTGGAAGACTCTTCAATGCTGATTAAATTTCAGGGTCTTTATTTTTTTGTTTGTTTGATATAAACCTACTGTTGGTGCTAAGTGTTAGGTGTTGTATGATTTAGTTTGGCTTAGTCACTGGAGTCTGGATGAAAACGGAGAAATTTTTGCTGGTTATAGCTTCTGTTCATCAGCTCTGCAAACTGCCTGATGAAAAATGATCTAATGATCTGAAAATAAATGCACCAGGAACTACAGTAATTCATTCTTCTTTTTTGTCTCCCTATTACAAGTCTCACCTAATTAATCTCAATCAGTTTGCAATATCCATTTTCATTCCAATTAAAAAAGCAAACACTTCAGATTAATAAAAATCCAGTAGCATGTGCATGCTACAGTATATGATTGTTGCCACTTAACACCTGTCAATTACTCTCATGCATGGCTATGAATTACGGAGGTCTGACTGAATAGAAAAGTACTAGTTTTAAGGCTTGTCTACACTAAAACACTACAGAGGCACAGCTGTGCTGCTGCAACACATCGGTATAGACATGACCTGGCACTGTCCGCATGGGCACTTAGGTTAGTTTAACTACTCTGTGCAGTGGTGTGGATTTTTCACATCCATGATCAATGTAGTTAAACTGACGTAAGTTTCTATTGTAGAGTGGGCCTTTATTTAAGGGAAAAGGGGTCCAAAGAGTTTAATCCCTCAGTATTTTATTGGTTTTAAACTAATTTCCCTCAGTGTATGGATGTATGGTAGTTTTTATTACAGTAATGAAGGAAGTTACTTGTAATTGAGGTGGGTTATGTGGACTGAATGATACAATCCAATTCAACTTTATTTTGTAATTGTGTTCCAAAACCTTTACAGAGCTAAATACTTAATGAACAATGGGTTAAATCCTTGAAGTCAATAGAGAAACGCCTATTGATTTCTATGGGGCCTGGATCTCACCCAATATATTGTGTGTATATATTTTTAAAAGGATGTAAATTTAACAAAATGCTTTAATTTTCTTTTCATAAAAACCAGAAGCTCAGCTATATCATCCCCATCCTCCATTCCCTTCACTGGCTTATTTTCCAATTCAAAATTTCTCTGATTGTTGGTGGAACTCTTTCCACTAGCTTGTTGCTCCATCTCCCTCTGACCATATATCCAGCGACTCCCCTGCCCATTTTCCAGTCTTGCACTCCTTTTTTCTCCTTCCTGTGCGACTCTCCACATTTTGTGCTGTGTGGTGGGTGTTGGGCTAAGGGGTGTCAAAGCTCTTTAGCATTATTTTCTGTATCTATCTTGAACTCCCTTGCTTCGGATCTCACCTTAAAGCCTTCCTCTTTGATTTAGATTATGGTTTGAGTGACTGCCACCCAATTTACACACTTCCCCTCACTTAATTTGGTTATCTTTACCTTCTCAATGCAATAGTTTGCAAGGATAGTTGTTTGCATTACTGCTGCTTTCAGAATACAGCTTTCTCTTCTTTGGTTTTGGTCCCGCTCTGTCCATACTTTTGCTGGGCCTTTCATATGGGAATCATTCTATCCAGACTTTTAAAGTATTACCTCATTATTCCATCTCTTTAAGAAACTTTGTACTTTATAATGGCATCCAGAGATGCCATTAAAATATACAATAAATCAATTATGTCCATAACTATGTAAATCGGGTGACTGTTTCCCAAAATGAATTACAGAGGTATTATTTACACAGTATATATGCACCAAAAACAAAAATACCCAACCAACCAAATACAAACACAAACAAAAAACCATCCTGTAGTGTTTAGCAGAAAGCAGGTTTTTTTGGAAAGGCTTAATTGCATGAGCCCTCAACTCCAAGTGAGTCTACTCAGGTCTCTGGAAACCTCAAGTTCACAACACTCAACATACCAAGAACCTTAACACAAGCCTTAGAATAGTCAGTCACATACTAGATTAAATTGTAGTTATAAAAATAATTAGGCTATGTCTACACTACTGCGGTAAGTCGACCTATGCTACGCAACTCCAGCTACGTCAATAATGTAGCTGGAGTCGATGTACCTTAGGATGACTTACTGCGGGGTCTGCATCGTGGGGGGCTGACAGGAGAAAATCTCCCATCGACTTACGTTACTCTTCTCATCGGGGTAGAGTACAGGGATCCATTGGAGAGCGATCTGCAGTTGATTTGGCAGGTCTTTACTAGACCCGCTAAATCAACCACTGGTGGATTGATCTCAGAGCTTCAATCCCTGCCGTACTGTAGACCTGCCCTTACTTTCACACTAGTACAATAATATTATACCTGACCTTACAGTGCCCTACAATAAAGCTAACTATTTTTGACTTTTGTCTTGATTTCTCCATTTATTTTGTCATAGATATAATAATAATAATAATAATATAATATCAGGGATTTTATGCAGGACTGACCTGTTAGCCAGTATAGAATTTTGCTTGCTGTAGGCAGAACCTCAGTTTAATGACCTTCAGCTAGAATATTGCAAGGCATTTTTATCTACTCAGGCCTTTTCTAATGCAATAGGTTATGTGGAGAGGATTCTTTTCTTTGTGGGATGAAGAAAGATTTGTTTTAGTATTGCAGACACTTTTGTCAATGGAATTGATTTTTTTTATGTGTTTTACAGTTTTTCTGAGGCACCAAGAGATATGATAGACATAATATAAATAAAAGATAATAAATATGCAATCCATAGCTATGGCACATAGTAACTGACAATCTCAGTGGATCCTAGGAGTACATCAGTGGTACCTCGCAAATAAGCTGTTTTACTCAGCTCCGTTGGCACTGAGAGAGTTGGTTAGATAACTGTCAATTCATGAAATAACATAATTTAGGCAAAATACCTCATTCATGTAATCCTGACCCCTCCAACGAGTAAAATTGATCCTTTAAGTGGGATCAAAGAAAGACAGCGTTATATATTGTACTAAGGAATAGTATATTACTTCAGTTACAGCTTGTTCTATCACAGGATGTTGAATGTTAGTCATTGGTATATGATATTTGCAAGGATTGCTTCAGAACTATTTTAAAATTATTGTAATATTTTTTCTTAGAGAACCTGTATGTTGCAACTTGCTTTTTCTATCTGCAGAATATTCTAAAAATAAAACATGAGCCATGTGCAGTGTGTGTATAATGATGCCAATGATTCAAGTCAAGAAACTCTGATGTGGAATGCACTGGGTCAGAAATGTGGAAATTATTGCTCTTTTTTTCCTTAATTGTTTTTCTCTTGGCATCTTTGAGACTATAGAGGCTACTTTCAGGGGGGGAAAGGTGATCCAGCAGTAACTGTACAACAAAAATACAAATATTTAAAAACAATAAACTAACGCCCCTAATGCTTATTAGTCAGACATCCTTTCCTCTCTATCTCTACTATTAAATTCTTTATTCATGTGTTAGTGATCTTTGATCATGATTATTGCAGAATTCTTTCTGGCCTTCCTATCTCTCACTATTCCCTGTTCTGACTTAACCAAAGTGGCACCTAAAAGTCTGCTTATACCTCCACAGTGCTTTCTTTGAATCCCTTCGCTGCCTTCCTGTGTTTTGCTGCAGTAATGTCAAGCTCTTTGTCCTCATGTCAAAATCCTACATAATATTATCCTAGCCAATGAAATATCTCTGCAATTATCTCTTCTTCCTCCTGCTCCATATACTCTTCCCTCACTGTGCTCCATGCCTTGTAATTATGCAGACACCTACACTTGATTAGTCTCCAAATTTTTGCCCTCCAAATGCCCTTTGCTCTAATTCCTTTCTTAAAAACCCAGTTCTGCAAGGAACCTTTACTTGTGCTTGTTCCCCGTGTTCTCTCACACTGTTGTCCTATGTCTTGTCTTTCTTAAAGCCCAAAGTGTCTACAATCTAAGGCCCTAATTCTGCAAAAAAATCAAGCAGAGTAATCAAGCATGGGGTAGTCCCATTGATATCAAAATTACACATGGGCTTAAGACTGAGAATCAAAGCCTAATATTGTAGTCCTGAAAACTGCACATAACTTCAATAGGGCTACTCATGGTAGTGAATACGATATCTAGTAGCAAGTGTTGGCATGATTGTTTAGATTACAAAATGAAAAGGAGTACTTGTGGCACCTTAGAGACTAACCAATTTATTTGAGCATGAGCTTTCGTGAGCTACAGCTCACTTCATCAGATACATACCGTGGAAACTGCAGCAGACTTTATATATACACAGAGAATATGAAACAATACCTCCTCCCACCCCACTGTCCTGCTGGTAATAGCTTATCTAAAGTAATCGTCAGGTTAGGCCATTTCCAGCACAAATCCAGGTTTTCTCACCCTCCACCCCCCCACACAAATTCACTCTCCTGCTGGTGATAGCCCATCCAAAGTGACAACTCTTTACACAATGTGCATGATAATGAAGTTAGGCCCTTACCCATAACTATTTCACATTTGGGGACAATGTATACCTTCAGATCAGCGGCACTGCTATGGGTACCCGCATGGCCCCACAGTATGCCAACATTTTTATGGCTGATTTAGAACAACGCTTCCTCAGCTCTCGTCCCCTAAAGCCCCTACTCTACTTGCGCTATATTGATGACATCTTCATCATCTGGACCCATGGAAAAGAAGCCCTTGAGGAATTCCACCATGATTTCAACAATTTCCATCCCACCATCAACCTCAGCCTGGTCCAGTCCACACAAGAGATCCACTTCCTGGACACTACAGTGCTAATAAACAATGGTCACATAAACACCACCCTATACCGGAAACCTACTGACCGCTATTCCTACCTGCATGCCTCCAGCTTTCACCCTGACCACACCACACGATCCATCGTCTACAGCCAAGCTCTGCGATACAACCGCATTTGCTCCAACCCCTCAGACAGAGACAAACACCTACAAGATCTCTGTCAAGCTTTCTTACAACTACAATACCCACCTGCGGAAGTAAAGAAACAGATTGATAGAGCCAGAAGAGTTCCCAGAAGTTACCTACTGCAGGACAGGCCTAACAAAGAAAATAACAGAACGCCACTAGCCGTCACCTTCAGCCCCCAACTAAAACCCCTCCAACGCATTATTAAGGACCTACAACCTATCCTAAAGGATGACCCAACACTCTCACAAATCTTGGGAGACAGGCCAGTCCTTGCCTACAGACAGCCCCGCAACCTGAAGCAAATACTCACCAACAACCACATACCACACAACAGAACCACTAACCCAGGAACTTATCCTTGCAACAAAGCCCGTTGCCAATTGTGCCCACATATCTATTCAGGGGACACCATCACAGGGCCTAATAACATCAGCCACACTATCAGAGGCTCGTTCACCTGCACATCCACCAATGTGATTTATGCCATCATGTGCCAGCAATGCCCCTCTGCCATGTACATTGGTCAAACTGGACAGTCTCTACGTAAAAGAATAAATGGACACAAATCAGATGTCAAGAATTATAACATTCATAAACCAGTCGGAGAACACTTCAATCTCTCTGGTCACGCAATCACAGACATGAAGGTCGCTATCTTAAAACAAAAAAACTTCAAATCCAGACTCCAGCGAGAAACTGCTGAATTGGAATTCATTTGCAAATTGGATACTATTAATTTAGGCTTAAATAGAGACTGGGAGTGGCTAAGTCATTATGCAAGGTAGCCTATTTCCTCTTGTTTTTTCCTCACCCCCCCCCCCCCAGATGTTCTGGTTTAACTTGGATTTAAACTTGGAGAGTGGTCAGTTTGGACGAGCTATTACCAGCAGGAGAGTGAGTCTGTGTGTGTATGGGGGTGGGTTTTTGGAGGGGGGTGAGGGAGTGAGAGAACCTGGATTTGTGCAGGAAATGGCCTAACTTCATTATCATGCACATTGTGTAAAGAGTTGTCACTTTGGATGGGCTATCACCAGCAGGAGAGTGAATTTGTGTCGGGGGGTGGAGGGTGAGAAAACCTGGATTTGTGCTGGAAATGGCCTAACCTGACGATTACTTTAGATAAGCTATTACCAGCAGGACAGTGGGGTGGGAGGAGGTATTGTTTCATATTCTCTGTGTATATATAAAGTCTGCTGCAGTTTCCACGGTATGTATCTGATGAAGTGAGCTGTAGCTCACGAAAGCTCATGCTCAAATAAATTGGTTAGTCTCTAAGGTGCCACAAGTACTCCTTTTCTTTTTGCGAATACAGACTAACACGGCTGTTACTCTGAAACCTAGATTACAAAATGCAAACTTCCCTTATCCAGAAAAGTTTACACGGTGATGCATATGTTTATGCTGTTATATAAATGGTCATTTCAATCAACATCATTGGGTCAAACTCGCAATGTAAAATAGTATAGATCATACACAATATATTGTGTTATTGTATGTTCAGAGCTTAATGATTTAGCATATATGAAGACCGAAGAGAAATAAAAACTATACTGAGAGTTCCTCACAATTATTACAGGTTTCAGAGTAGCAGCCGTGTTAGTCTGTATTCGCAAAAAGAAAAGGAGTACTTGTGGCACCTTAGAGACTAACAAATTTATTTGAGCATCCGATGAAGTGAACTGTAGCTCACAAAAGCTTATGCTCATATAAATTTGTTAGTCACTAAGGTGCCACAAGTACTCCTTTTCTTTTTACAATTATTACAGTTAACATGTCAGAGGGTCCTTGAGCCATATAGGTGTAAATTTGCATATCAAAACAATTTGATTTCTAACAATAATCCCAGGAACAGAAAGTTTTCTAGTAAGAAACTGTAGAGGCGCCTAACTGCCTTTGAAACTGTCCTCTGTTTGTACATATTGTGGTGTTGGAGTTTTGTGAAAAGAAACTAAATGTATATTTAAATTTCTTCAAGGAGCTTTCTACTAATTTAATAGCTAATTAATAGATTGATTGACAAGCTGCAAACACATACAGGAAAAAGCCCAGAGGGCTATAACCTTCTCTCATAAAATCTAGGAAACATAATATAAAATATTACATCAGCTACTGGCATTTGTAAGTTTGCCGGCCAGTTAATTTACTATTGCCAGAGTTCCAGAATCTTTTGTAATCCAGACATTACTGTTTGTTTTCATAGTGAGCCATTAAAGGACTATGTGCTTTTCAAAAAAAGAAAAGGTAACGAAAACAAAATGAAGCTTGTAGGCCAAAAAGCACTTACAATTAAACAAAAAGCAACAGGAGACAAGAAAAAAATTATCTAGAAGATAAGAAATGATATCTTTTTCTTTCCCTTCATCTCATAATATGGGAGCTATACTCTTGCATTGGACACCAGTTGGTTTATAGTAAAAACTGTAAACAGCAGGAGAAAGTATTTAGTGGTCAAAGCAGGAAACCAAAAGTCATAATGCCTGGATTCTGGTCCCAGATCTGTCACTGACTTGCTTTGTGACCTTGGGTAAAAACTATTAACCTCTGGTGCCTCGGTTTCCCCTTCTGGCTTTAATAGTACCGAACTTAAAGTTGTTGTGAGATTCAGTTATAAATAAGGTGTTTTGAGATCCCACAATATAGGGGATTATAAAAGTGAAAGACATTATTATGTTTTCTAGAAAGGATGTAGTCAAGAGGAAACTGTCAAGCATTGTGTAGTGGAGAACCACAGTTTCTAACGTTACGTCTCTAGGTCAGTGGTTCTCAACCAGACGTCTGGGGCCCACTGGGGGGCTGTGAGCAGGTTTCAGAGGGCCGCCAAAATAAACCAGAGAGTAGGGCTGGTGTTAGACTCACTGGGGTCTGGGGCTGAAGCCCAAGTCCTGGGCTGAAGCCGAAGCTTGAACAACTTAGCTTTGCGGGCCCCGTGTTATGGAGCCCCAGCAATTTCTCTGCTTGCTACCCCCTAATGCCAGCCCTGGCTTTTAATCTACTGGATATGCAGAGAAAGAGTTATTGGGGCACAGGTGGGCCCTGGAGTTTTTATAGCATGCTGGGGGTGGGGAGGGGGTCTTAGAAAGAAAAAGCGTTGAGAGATCCTGCTCTAGGTCATTCAGAAACTATCAGGGATTTGAGCTGCATCCCCTGGATTTGATGTTTTATGTGCTGAAATGATCAATCCAGGACACAAAATGGAAGGCTTACATCTCATAGATCATTTCACAGTGAAATAGTTAAATAAACTACCATCTGCCTTCTGAATAACTGAGACCTGCATTAATGAGGTGACCTCATCAGAAGCTCCCCCAGGAAAAAAAAAAAAAGATGGAGGAGAAATACTATTGGTAATCTTCATGGAGACTTGGATCCCAGAGTGCAAATGAGTTTATACCTAAATTAAATTGTGTGTAAACCACAACAGGTCAGCACTGCAGAGTAATTTCATTGGCTGACCAGTAGCGTCACTGCTGTTCTTGCCACTGGTTGCTTTGCTTGGTTTTCTTTTTTGTTCCTTAGCAGTTCTTCTAATAATGATCATTCAGATTAACGCGAACAATATTTTACTGTATAACCATTTTACTCTTGATTTATTTTATTTATCTTATTTACCAGCATTCTGGCCCAGACCCTTGGCCAAGGCTGAGGAGTTCCTGACACAGCTCAGAAAAATGGGGTGTATAGTGGCCTTTGTGTTTGGGCAATCATAAACTGCCTATCTGATGGGCTACTCTTCAGCTGTAGATGAGGGCAGTCTGAAGGCCGGTGTTGTTTATTCTGTCTAGCAGTGGCTCCAAACAGCTGATATGACAGCCTTTGATCAGAGGGGTAGGACTCAGCCACCCTCTGACAACAGCAGGGAAGTGGGCAGTTTAGCCACTACAGAAGCTCCATGCCACCAGATTCCTTCCCTTTTACTACATGAATCTTCCCAGGACCAGGTACGCTGGCTTTATGCCCAGATTGCACCAGCAGTCTGGTGTGGTCTGGAGTGGCACAACACACCACATCACACCCCAAAAGCAGGGCCTTGTGACTTTCTCTTTATAAAATGCTAAATTTTTAATCTGTGCCATTATTTAGTAAAGTGAACATAAAGTCCTGACAAAGCTGCAAGATGACCACACTAATAACTAGAGCTGATTAATTATTTTCCCCCACAAAACATTTTTTGACTATTTCTTTCCCCATTTTTACAGGAAATTTCAAAACAAAACAATCCTACTAGAAATTTTCATTTCATTTTGGTTTTCAGGTTTGGGATTTTTGAATTTCTTCCCTTCACCCCTCACCTCCTCCTCCTTTGCTCACTCTCTGCCCCACTGGAAGAAGTTGAGTGAAATGCTTTTGTAAAAAAAATACTTTTCCATCTGGAAAAAGTTGTAGAAAAAGTTTGAGAAAGTTGATTAAAAAACACGTCTACTTTTGTCAACTAGAAATGTGTAGGAAGTTTTTAGAAGTGAGAAGTTTTTAGAAGTTTTTCTCCCACCCCCATATGGTTCCAGGTGAAAAAAGTAAAAAAATGTGGGGGGAGTTTTCTTCTCACTTTTTCAGACTTTTTCCAGTAGAGGATGAAGTAAAGAATGAGAGGGTGGTGCTGGTGGGGCAAACTGAAACTCAAAACAAAAATAAAAAACCAAACCAAAATATGTGATTTGAAACTAACAACAATTTTAATTTTGTTTCAAATTACAATTGACAATGAAAATGACTGGCTCAAAATATTGTGTCAAAGTTCAGTCAAAGACTATTTTACACACACGCACAAATGACAAGCTCACTTTTGGAGAGGATCATTTTTTTTGGCCAAATGTCCACCAGCTCTACTAATGCTGGATGAATGATCCAAAGCTCTTCCACTGAGGTAATCAGAAGGATTAAAATAAAAACAAAAAGCCAAACCCACACACTCAAATGTCAAAATCTGAGAGGGGTGGATAATGCAATTTGGGGGGCTAATTTCTGCTTTAAATATTTTTTAAATGCCACAATCATAGGCACACTACAACTACACAACTGAAAGAGAACAATTGCTTGTGAGATCTGGACACATTCGGTTTTTGTTAGATTTTGGTCTAATGTATTAATCCCAGGTCTTTATTGTCATTAAATCTACATTCCACCAGTTTAAGAATATTGCCAAAATGTCTTCAGCTTGTTTTGTTGACTTACAATTGCTTGTGATCATCTGATGCTGATCTGTGTGGTCTAATTCCCACAGTAATACCTGACTGTGCTCCATAGGTGTTGGTTACTGGAGTCAGTTAGCATCTGATTTGGAAGTCCTTGTCCCGTCCAGGAAATTGAAATTCTGCTGCTCTTTCAGTCCAAATGGAATATGAATTGTTTTCCTTCTGATTGTATAGTTTAGCAGAATGTTGAATTTTTGACCATTTATAATGTTGGCACTTTCCAGATTGTCAGACAAATGCCTTTTAGGGATGTCTATGTGTGTATTTATATATCATCCAAAAGGTTAAACTATGGAATATTTTTTTTTATTGCCTAGAGATAATTGCGCATAATAAATCTGTAGGGCCAAAATCTTCAAATCTGGATGCTAAAGAAAAGGTCTGATGTTTCAAAAATGCTGATTATGCATGATTTTCCATTTAAGTCATTGGAAACTGAGGGTGCTCAGCATTTCAGAAAAGTCAGGCCACTTATGGATATGAAGTGAAGTTGCACTACACTGATGAGTACCTTTCTATAAAGAAATATATTTGTTCCTATAAATATAAAAAATAAATCATTGAATTGTGCTGCCTTCACTAGGGTCACTATCTGTGCAGTCAGTGAAATATTAGAAATATGTATCCCAAATGTATTTCAACTGCATTACAGGAATCTTTAAGGCTGAGGAAATTCGCACAATATTTTCTAGTTCTTAGGTCTGGTTGACACACATCTTTTGTACTAATTTACCTATTTGGGTTAGAAGTGTGATTTTATTTTGTTTTAGTCTTTAACCAAAACAGCTACACTGGTGCAACCCCTGTCATGGATGCAGGCATTCCATTAGAAAGGTGCCATATGGGAATAAGCTATACTGGTATAAGCACCTTTAGACTGGCATAACTACCTCCACATTTGAGGGGGTTGTACCACTTTAAATATACCTGTATAGTTAACAACTTTTGTGTGTAAACAAGCCTTTATTCCTTTCTACCTTAAGTCCTCCTCAAACTTGCACAAATATGTAAGAAGTATTGTATATTGTACTCTACAAGTATGAGAATGATAAGAATGTCCATTCAGAACATATTTGACAGAGAAAACATGAACTGGGAAGTGTTTCAACTGCATTTGAGATGGAATCAGTGGATTGGTGTACAACTCATATTTCTCACTTCTCATTTTAGGCATCTCTATCTTTAGCGTAATAGATTGAAGCGGGAGATTTGGAGAGACCTGGGTTCCTTTCCTCGTTGTACAGTTCACTGCGCTTTGACCTTGGGCAATTCACTTAACCTCTGTCTGACTCTATTTCATCATGTGTAAAGTTAAGTTGAGAATCTTTACCCCACTTTGTAAAGTATTTTGAGATCTACTGATAAAAATGCTATATGGGCCTGATCAAAAGCCTTTCAAGTCTGCAGAGCTGATTTCAGTGGGCTTTGGATCAGGCCTTTCAAGAGCATGATATTAATATTTTAAGTGGTGTACTAGCATATTGTTATCCAAACACTTTCTTTTGGTGGTCTGTGTGAAATGCATTTGTGGAATTAGTGCAGTCCCTTTTGCAGAACTGGCCATAGTATAATTGAAACACACCTCATTGGTAGTTATCGGCACCCTTGCGAGTGATGAATGTGAAGTGAGCTGTAGCTCACGAAAGCTCATGCTCAAATAAATTCGTTAGTCTCTAAGGTGCCACAAGTACTCCTTTTCTTTTTGCGAATACAGACTAACACGGCTGTTACTCTGAAACTTGTGAGTAGTGACACTACAGAGGTCAAGCACTGAATTGTTCATTGGACTGAACTAAGCTTTCACCTGTAGATGGGACAGGTTGATGGTGACAGAGCAGAGCAGGGAACCATACACTGCCTACTGTGGTCTCTGGGTAGGGCCCTACCAATTTTGTGGCTGTGAAAAATGCGCCAGGCAACATGAAATAAGCCCTTTCCCATCAAATCCTGAAATCCAATGTCCCCTTGTTCCTAGGAGTGCCCCAGCAAAAGGGGGTCCCTAGCTCCAGCTGGGCTCAGGAGGGACAGGAATTGTCCATCCCCTGCACAGCTGCTCTGAGTGGTGGGGGAACCAGACCCATCTCCGGATGCCTCCCCCTGCTGCAGGATGCTCTGGGACTGGGCAGCAGCCTCAGAGGTTCCCGCAGCTGAAGGGGCTTGTGGATGTGGGTCCCCTCTCCCCTTGTTCCCAGCAAACGGGGCTCCTAGCTGCTAGGATGGGCAGGGCTGGGGCAGGGCAGGACAGGACTTGCTCTATCCCTGCAGGGCTGCTCTTGGGTATTTCTCCCCGCTGCAGGTAGCTCTGCAACCCCTCCTCCCCACTCTGTCCAGCCCTGAAGGCAGCACAGAAGTAAAGATGGCAATCCCATGACCTCCCTAGAACAGATTTGTGACCCCCTCTCCCCCATCCCCTTTGGGTTGGGATCCCCACAGTTACAGCACTGTGAAATTTCAGATTTACATCTAAAAATGTGAAATTGACCAATTTTCAAATCCTGTGGCTGTGAAATTGACTATAATGGACCATGAATTTGGAAGGGCCCTATCTGTGCGTGAGAGGTATGCCAATCCATGCCTTTCATCAATGAAAAATTCACTTGAAACATGACACTTACAAACCTTATTAGCACAACTTCTAAGCAGCTAGCTATTATAACCAAAGTCCTGCAGAGCTCCCATAGTACTCTTTCTATTCCTCAATAAATCTCCAAATAGATACAAGTGAACAAAAGTATCCAAAACAGTTCAATATAAAACAAAGTATACTATCCTGCAGTGTTTGCATAATACACGTTTGCACTCCTTAAATACCGTCACACCCACCAGTTGTAACATCTTCCTTTATTTAATGGGCATTATCTCACATCATCTCACCCATTCCTCAATATTATTACCAGCTATTTACATCTTAAATGTATAGTGAGGAAATTTAGAAAATGTAGGTAATCAGGAAGATATCTATATATCAGACCATTCTAAGGATTATGCAAATCTTTACAGCTCAAGAGGAATCAACCTATAAACCTAGATTGAATGTAGGTACTGGATATAACCTCTGCTTACACTTTTAGCAGTTGTGGAAAGACTGGTTCTACAGTATTTTCTTTCCTCAAAATAATGACAATAGTTATGACGAATTTAACAAACTCAGTGGCTTGCAATGCACCTGATAGTCCCTTATTTTCACTGACACCATTTTTCCATTGGATCGGAGTATGTAGTAGCTGCCCACCATGTATGTTCAAAAATATTTGTTTGCTGGGTTTTTGCATACAAATTTTATAAAGGAATAGTTATACAAGTATATGAGTACAGACATCAAATTTGATTATATGCAGAACCTAATCTCAATATCACATCATCCCCCTTGAAAAGAGTATTGAAAGAATATTCCAATTCATATTCTGAATGGTATGTTTCTATGCAGTTATCTTGCAGAATACTTGTTCCAGCCAAGAGCTCAGAATATGGAACTGAATAAAAATATATGCATTAAGTTGCTTATTTAAATGTCCAGCTTTGATGTTTGCAGAAAAATTTAAGCAGCAGGCAATATAACCTGAGCTTTGTTTTATGGATAAGAGAAGCTAATGTAAGTTACAAACAGTAAAGATTACAAATGTGTATAATATGCTGCAAATGTGAAAAAAATGCAGATTTCAGTTATTAGTTTGCACAGCTGTATTTGCATAAAAATATACTAAACTTTCTATGACATTCCATGCATGAACACCTTTGAGGAAGTGTAGGATTTTTTTTTTACAAAGGCCAAATTTTCAGTTTGAAATTTCCTTTAAGTACGATTTTAACATTAATGATGCATACATTATTAAACAAATTAATGTTAAAAACGTACTTAAAGGAAATCTCAAACTGAAAATTTGGCCTTTGTAAAAAAAAAAATAAAAAATCCTACACTTCCTCAAAGGTGTTTTTAGGTTATCTGTTTCTTAAAATTAAAAATAAAAGCAGAACTATTTTATTATGGAGAAATACATGGGGGCCTATGAAGGGCCCAGTGGTGGCAGTCCAACTCTTGCCAGTGAATATTATTCTTGTAAGTAGTCCTATTGACTTTACCAGCATGACAGTTTTGCACAACTCTAGCAGTTTTAGTTATGAAATGCTGCACATTTTGTTTTACACAAATATACCCTTAAATAAATCGATGATGTGGCAAGATTGGGTCCATTTGAGCTGGCACGCTTCCAGATACAACAATCCCCATGGAATGCTATCAGCCTTGAACACGAGGAAGATGCTCCATACTTTGTGAAATAATTTGATGTGAGGCGCTTCTCCATACGACTCCTCCTTACCCCAAAATTATTCAGTCGCCACAGAATGTTAAATGCCACAGTAGAGGTTGTTTGGGCTTTTATTTGAAGGTGTGATAAAGTGTCACTCCCCTTTAGAGCTCAGAATCCTTTTGGGCTGGCAACTCCGGATCGCAGTTTCTCTGCTGGGAGAAACCCCATGCTGTATCAATAGAGCAGGGATAGTTGAGGCCTTCCTTTATCATTTAGGAAGCCACCTGCTGCTCCCCAAAGGCCTCATAGGGATTGTTCTAAAATTTCAATTTGGATCCTACTGTAGACAAATCTTCGGGGTTCTGTGACAGGGTGCTGGGCAAAGGGTTGCTAATTAATCTCTGTCATGCCAGCTCCCATTTAAAGGAATAAAGTAGAGCTGGCTGGAGATAACCTGGCCCTAACTGGGGAAGCAGAGACAGCTGTCACCTAATTAGCCTGAGGCTGTATAAAAGCCTCCAGGGAAGGCAATGAAGGGGGAGCTGAAAGAAAGGGAAAAGGCAGGGAGTAGAAGCAGCTCTTTGTCCCCATCTGCCTGCAGATGGTGAAGGGCCAACTGTACATGGTGAAAGGGTGGTGGGAACAAGCCTGTAAATAAACTGCATCTGTGGTTACTAGCCCCAGGGTCTCAGAGTGACTTTGTGGACCTAGCAGAGGCAGGAGCTAAGGGGGCCCTGCCATGCACTGCTACAGGTTCCTTGGCAGTGATGGGTGGGAGTTACTCTTTCCAGTTTTTCTGGCCTGAGAGAAAGGAGCTGTGCTTTTGAATCACCTACGTAGTCAGATCAGGCAGAAGCCTGCAAAGGAAGAGGTCATGTGGTTAAGGTACAGAGAGGAAAGGTGGGAGGCATAGTGTAATAAGGTGGCTTGCCCCCTGAGTGGGGGAGCCTGGGGCTAAGACAACCTGGTTACAAACTGAGCCCTACCTACAGGGAATCAGGCAATTCCCCATAAAGAGCAGAAGGTGGCAGCAGTAATGGGAACAAGAGCCAGGCTTGCATGGTGATAAAGCCTAGCTGGGGAAAGGTTTGGAAAGACAGCCAAAAAGAAAGCTCAGAATGTAAGGAAAGCTCAGAGACTCTCATACCCAACAGGGAACAAACTGAGAGATGCAGAGGGTAACTTAAAAGGCTGGGTAGAAAGTGGTCCAGGGAAAACTGTTCTGTGTGTAACAGAGGAGACCTAGCTGTTCAATACGTGGCCCTGGAGGGAACCTGGAGTAGAGGATGGGATTATGTTCCCCTGTTGGACCCAATGAAGAGGCATAGAAGCCCACCACAAGTTTTACAGAGTTTAGCAAGAGGACTCCACAGCCCTCTGTGGAGATAGAGGTGGTTAGGGACTATTTAGAAAAGCTGGACGTGCACAAGTCCATGGGGCTGGACGAGTTGCATCCGAGAGTGCTGAAGGAATTGGCGGCTGTGATTGCAGAGCCATTGGCCATTATCTTTGAAAACTCGTGGCGAACCGGGGAAGTCCCGGATGACTGGAAAAAGGCTAATGTAATGCCAATCTTTAAAAAAGGGAAGAAGGAGGATCCTGGGAACTACAGGCCAGTCAGCCTCACCTCAGTCCCTGGAAAAATCATGGAGCAGGTCCTCAAAGAATCAATCCTGATGCACTTGCATGAGAGGAAAGTGATCAGGAACAGCCAGCATGGATTCACCAAGGGAAGGTCATGCCTGACTAATCTAATCGCCTTTTATGATGAGATTACTGGTTCTGTGGATGATGGGAAAGCAGTGGATGTATTGTTTCTTGACTTTAGCAAAGCTTTTGACACGGTTTCCCACAGTATTCTTGTCAGCAAGTTAAGGAAGTATGGGCTGGATGAATGCACTATAAGGTGGGTAGAAAGCTGGCTAGATTGTCGGGCTCAACGGGTAGTGATCAATGGCTCCATGTCTAGTTGGCAGCCGGTATCAAGTGGAGTGCCCCAAGGGTCGGTCCTGGGGCAGGTTTTGTTCAATATCTTCATTAATGATCTGGAGGATGGTGTGGATTGCACTCTCAGCAAATTTGCGGATGATACTAAACTGGGAGGAGTGGTAGATACGCTGGAGGGCAGGGATAGGATACAGAAGGACCTAGACAAATTGGAGGATTGGGCCAAAAGAAATCTGATGAGGTTCAATAAGGATAAGTGCAGGGTCCTGCACTTAGGATGGAAGAACCCAATGCACCGCTACAGACTAGGGACCGAATGGCTAGGCAGCAGTTCTGCGGAAAAGGACCTAGGGGTGACAGTGGACGAGAAGCTGGATATGAGTCAGCAGTGTGCCCTTGTTGCCAAGAAGGCCAATGGCATTTTGGGATGTATAAGTAGGGGCATAGCAAGCAGATCGAGGGACGTGATCGTTCCCCTCTATTCGACATTGGTGAGGCCTCATCTGGAGTACTGTGTCCAGTTTTGGGCCCCACACTACAAGAAGGATGTGGATAAATAGGAGAGAGTCCAGCAAAGGGCAACAAAAATGATTAGGGGTCTAGAACACATGACTTATGAGGAGAGGCTGAGGGAGCTGGGATTGTTTAGCCTGCAGAAGAGAAGAATGAGGGGGGATTTGATAGCTGCTTTCAACTACCTGAAAGGGGGTTCCAAAGAGGATGGCTCTAGGCTGTTCTCAATGGTAGCAGATGACAGAACGAGGAGTAATGGTCTCAAGTTGCAGTGGGGGAGGTTTAGATTGGATATTAGGAAAAACTTTTTCACTAAGAGGGTGGTGAAACACTGGAATGCGTTACCTAGGGAGGTGGTAGAATCTCCTTCCTTAGAGGTTTTTGAGGTCAGGCTTGACAAAGCCCTGGCTGGGATGATTTAACTGGGAATTGGTCCTGCTTCGAGCAGGGGGTTGGACTAGATGACCTTCAGGGGTCCCTTCCAACCCTGATATTCTATGATTCTATGACTACAGGCTGCGCCAAAGACAGGTTGGGGAGGAGCCCCAGAGAGGAAGAAAGATTTTTGAAGACATTTTGAGTAGTTTCAGTTTGGACAGCTGTGACCCCAGAAGGGGTGGGCTCAGGATGGTGACCGAGCCAGAGGGCCAAGTCACTGGAAGAGGAACCATTGGAGCGGAGTGACCAGCTGCTATGCCACACCTGTCCATGGGGGGTGCCTAGGGATGAGTGAACTTGTAAACTATTTATGGCGCCTTCCTAATGTATGTGACATTGACATTTAATAGTTTCATGTCGCAGTTTCCTAAATCTGTAAGGAATTGCCTCACAAGGGTGTTGAGACTAAATTCATTTCATGTTTGTAAAGTGCGTTCAGATATTCAGAAGCTTGGATGGATGGTGCTAGGAGTGTAAAGACATTTTTATGATTAAATTCTATTAAAAAGTAATACAGACTACAGGAAAAGACATCTTCCTAAAATATTCCAGAGACTTATCCCTGTTTCATGTTACCTCCCTTAGGCCTTCCAAAGAAATGTAGTGCACACATATGTTCATATATTAGTTAAGACTCTTCAAAGATATCATTAGGCCTATTGTGGTAATGATCCTTATACCAGGTAGAAAACCCTGGGTCCTTTAACTGTAAAGATGCTGATACTAGTTGTTAATGAAATATTTAGTAAGAACTGGCTTATTTTGAAATACAGCCAGTTTTAAGCCTGTTATAGTATTGAGATATGAAAAGAAAGTTTTGAGTTTTTCTTTATTTGCATTTGAAAAATACTCTCCCTGATATTGTTGAGCTTCAAGAACCTTGTAGAAAAGTAGTACTTAATGGAACTGTGTGAGCACTGCTTTGCAGCACTGGCTGTTCAGAGCTGGGACTAAGAGTTTACATGGTGCCCATCTAAACCCCAGAGTCCTATGACTGAGATCAGAACTCCAAGAAGACTGAAAGGCAGACAGGTAATGTGAATATGCAGAGATATCATGTTGGAAGAACTGCAGTTCCACCCCACCATCAACCTCAGCCTGGACCAATTTACACGGGAGGTCCACTTCCTAGACACCACGGTGCAAATAAGTGATGGTCAAGTTAACACCGCCCGATACTGAAAATCCACCAACCGCTATGCCTACCTTCATGTCTCCAGCTTCCATCCCGAACACACCACATGATCCATTGTCTACAGCCAAGCGCTGAGGTACAACCGCATTTGCTCCAATCCCTCAGACAGAGACCAATACCTACAAGATCTTCACCAATCATTCTCAAAACTATGATACTCACATGAGGAAATAAGGAAACAGATCAACAGAGCCAGACATGTACCCAGAAGCCTCCTGCTGCAAGACAAGCCCAAGAAAAAAACCAACAGAACTCCACTGGCCATCACATACAGTCCTCAGCTAAAACCTCTCCAACGCATCATCAGTGGTCTACAACCCATCCTGGACAACGGTCCCTCACTTTCACAGGCCTTGCGAGGCAAGCCAGTCCTCGCCCACAGACAACCCGCCAACCTGAAGCATATTCTCACCAGCAACTACACACCGCACCATAGTAACTCTAACTCAGGAACCAATCCATGCAACAAACCTTGATGCCAATTCTGCCCACATATCTACACCAGCAACACCATCACAGGACCTAACCAGATCAGCCACACCATCGCCGGTTCATTCACCTGCACGTCCACCAATGTAATATACGCCATCATGTGCCGGCAATGACCCTCTGGTGTCTACACTGGCCAAACTGGACAGTCCCTACATAAAAGGATAAATGGACACAAATCAGATATTAGGAATGGCAATATACAAAAACCTGTAGGAGAACACTTCAACCTCCCTTGACACACAATAGCAGATTTAAAGGTAGCCATCCTGCAGCAAGTTTCAGAGTAACAGCCGTGTTAGTCTGTATTCGCAAAAAGAAAAGGAGTACTTGTGGCACCTTAGAGACTAACCAATTTATTTGAGCATAAGCTTTCGTGAGCTACAGCTCACTTCATCGGATGCATACTGTGGAAACTGCAGAAGACATTATATACACAGAGACCATGAAACAATACCTCCTCCCACCCCACTCTCCTGCTGGTAATAGCTTATCCAAAGTGACCACTCTCTTTACAATGTGTATGAAAATCAAGGTGGGCCATTTCCAGCACAAATCCAGGTTTTCTCACCCCCCCCCCCTTTCCAAAAACCACACACACAAACTCACTCTCCTGCTGGTAATAGCTTATCCAAAGTGACCACTCTCCTTACAATGTGTATGAAAATCAAGGTGGGCCATTTCCAGCACAAATCCAGGTTTTCTTACCCCCCCCGCCCCAAAACACACACACACACACACACACAAACTCACTCTCCTGCTGGTAATAGCTTATCCAAACTGACCACTCTCCTTACAATGTGTATGATAATCAAGGTGGGCCATTTCTAGCATAAATCCAAGTTTAACCAGCACGTCTTGGGGGAGGGGGGAGTAGGAAAAAACAAGGGGAAATAGGCTACCTTGCATAATGACTTAGCCACTCCCAGTCTCTATTTAAGCCTAAATTAATAGTATCCAATTTGCAAATGAATTCCAATTCAGCAGTTTCTCGCTGGAGTCTGGATTTGAAGTTTTTTTGTTGTAAGATAGCGACCTTCATGGATGTAATTGTGTGACCAGAGAGATTGAAGTGTTCTCCGACTGGTTTATGAATGTTATAATTCTTGACATCTGATTTGTGTCCATTTATTCTTTTACGTAGAGACTGTCCAGTTTGACCAATGTACATGGCAGAGGGGCATTGTTGGCACATGATGGCATATATCACATTGGTGGATGTGCTGGTGAACGAGCCTCTGATAGTGTGGCTGATGTTATTAGGCCCTGTGATGGTGTCCCCTGAATAGATATGTGGGCACAGTTGACAACGGGCTTTGTTGCAAGGATAGGTTCCTGGGTTAGTGGTTCTGTTGTGTGGTATGTGGTTGTTGGTGAGTATTTGCTTCAGGTTGGGGGGCTGTCTGTAGGCAAGGACTGGCCTGTCTCCCAAGATTTGTGAGAGTGCATCCGATGAAGTGAGCTGTAGCTCACGAAAGCTTATGCTCAAATAAATTGGTTAGTCTCTAAGGCAGTCATTAATAGTAAGTATCAATAGTGCCACAAGTACTCCTTTTCTTTTTGAGAGTGTTGGGTCATCCTTCAGGATAGGTTGTAGATCCTTAATAATGCGTTGGAGGGGTTTTAGTTGGGGGCTGAAGGTGACGGCTAGTGGCGTTCTGTTATTTTCTTTGTTAGGCCTGTCCTGTAGTAGGTGACTTCTGGGAACTCTTCTGGCTCTATCAAGCTGTTTCTTCACTTCCGCAGGTGGGTATTGTAGTTGTAAGAATGCTTGATAGAGATCTTGTAGGTGTTTGTCTCTGTCTGAGGGGTTGGCGCAAATGCGGTTGTATCGCAGAGCTTGGCTGTAGACGATGGATCGTGTGGTGTGGTCAGGGTGAAAGCTGGAGGCATGTAGGTAGGCATAGCGTTCAGTAGGTTTCCGGTATAGGGTGGTGTTTATGTGACCATTGTTTATTAGCACTGTAGCGTCCAGGAAGTGGATCTCTTGTGTGGACTGGACCAGGCTGAGGTTGATGGTTTGATGGAAATTGTTGAAATCATGGTGGAATTCCTCAAGGGCTTCTTTTCCATGGGTCCAGATGATGAAGATGTCATCAATATAGCGCAAGTAGAGTAGGGGCATTAGAGGACCAGATTTTAAAGAGAAACTGTATTTTCTACTGAATGCATCCGATGAAGTGAGCTCTAGCTCACAAAAGCTTATGCTCAAATAAATTTGTTAGTCTCTAAGGTGCCACAAGTCCTCCTTTTCTTTTTGCTGAGCTTCAGTTCATTTGCAAATTTGACACCATCAGCTCAGGATTAAACAAAGACTGTGAATGGCTCGCCAGCTACAAAAGCAGTTTCTCAACCCTTGGTGTTTTTATGTAAAGCCTCCGCTCAAGTGCAATTGTAAGATCTGTAACGTGTATCATTAAGTTCTGCAACGTTTTTGCAGACGTTGTAACTTCAGTTATTGTTAGCATAGCCTTTTAAGTTTTGTAACCTTTTCAGTTACAGTGCCCGCCCCCTCCTTTTTGTCTCCTCTCCCTCTTTGAATACCTGTGAAATGGCTTTCCCCCTCCCCCTCCCTTCTGAAATGCTTGTGGAATGAATGGGCTGGTTGAACAGCTGGAAGATCAGAAGAGCTCCCAGGTAGACAAGGTATCTGGGACTCTAATTAGGCAGCAGTCACACACCCAATGCATGGACACTGGCTGAGGTGGAGTGTGACCAACCAGACACAGCCAAGTCATCTCTAGTCGCAGGTCATGACTCTCTGATTAGGCAGCGCTCACACCCCCAGTGCATGGACACTGTCTGAGGTGGAGTGTGACCAACCAGATGCAGCCAAGTCATCTCTAGTTGCAAGCCATGAGGGGAAGGGGCCATGTGCTCAGAAGTGCACTCACAAGCTTGTACCTCCCGTAAAGGCCCTTCGCCTGGACTGCCTGGCCAGTGGTTTGCCGTGTTGCATTCCATCGTGCCTCGGAAAGACTTACCTTCATCACACCGTCCATCGCTGCACTGTGGAACACTTACCTTGAAGAATCCTGACATCTCCAGTGCCGTGCCTGTCCTGGGAGTGTGAGTGTGAGAGTGTGACCCCCCTACCCTCCCCCTTAACAGTGCCATTGTAATAAAACCGTATAAGTGTAACCCTGGGTTGGTTTCTAGGGAAATTGAGGTAACCGTGTTCACACCTCAACTGCTAGAAGAGGGCCTCATGCTCCCTGATTGAACTAACCTCGTTATCCCTAGCCTGATTCTTGCTTGCATATTTATATCTGCCTCTGGAAATTTCCACTACGTGCATCCGACGAAGTGGGTGTTCACCCATGAAAGCTTATGCTCCAATACTTCTGTTAGTCTATAAGGTGCCACAGGACTCTTTGCTGCAGTTAGTTTGTGACCTCTCTTTTGTCTATATGTATTCCCACTTGTGTGAATCCAGCAAGTAGTACAACCCCTAAGAGGGTGGGTTAAGGATTTCTGTGTAAAAAAAGGATTGCAGAATGGAAATTTTCAAATCAGATTTAGCTGCCAAGTCAAGAGATAACAGCGCTGTGTCAATGTGTGAGGAGAACTCCAAGTAGCAGCCATCCAGATATCTAAAATGGAAACACTATGAAGATAGGCTACTTGTGCTGCCTTAGCCCTAAAGCCCTCAGGTACTGTCACCCTAGCTAAAGCAGAGCAGGACTCGGTGCATTATCACAGGCACTGAGTAGAAATGACATTTCCTTTACATTAATGCCCAAAGACTATAAAAGGCCTTAGTTCGAGCCATATAAAAATTAAAAAGACCTCTTGATATTGAAGGTCTGGAGGAATCTAGTTTCTGCAATGGTGAAAAGTCTAAGTCTGGTTTAGAAAAAACAAATCAAGGCACTGCTTTCAGGAAGGTTCCTTAAGTCCTGTGGTACCAGAGAGAGAGATCCTGCAAGTGGGAGACTATGCACAAGGCACCTTGAAGAACAAGTTCTTCTTTCCTGTTGGTTACTTCACCATTAGTTCCTAGGACGTTTGTAGCATGGAAAAGGCCTTTGGGGTCACCTAGACCATCTCTTACTCTGTGAAGGATTGAAAAATTAGAAGTTCAGCTATGTTGCCATGGATATTGCTCGCTCTGTAAGAGACTCAATTTTCCAACTCGCAAGTAAACGTTTTCTTGATGTTTTATATTTTCATGATTTCTGATAGAAATGATGACCTCCAGGTCAGGCATTTCTTGGCAATTAATGATTAGCTGCTTTCACCTCTGGCCCTCAACTCATGCAGATCGTCATTAGCAGCCAGGAAGTGCCCTCTGCACTGGGCATTATTGCTTAATCATCCCTTTTTAATGCTACAGAATATACCAGCTGCCTCCAGGACATAAACATCTCCTGAGCGGATGGATCAAGAGTGTTTTTTTTTAAAACTTTCATTAATTTGAATGGATATTCTGTCAAAATTACTGCCAAGATGCAAGCACAGAACTTCAACTGCCAAAGGACTTAATTTAAAAGCTGATTGACGGGTATTACCCTAAACCTCACTTAAGATTAGATCACTCTTCTTCCGGAGGTGTTGGTTGCTGAGTATCCCTGCAGCAGTGCACTGCCTCCTCTGGTGGGACGGATCTGGGGATATAGTGGATTTTGAAGGCCTAAATCTCAGGGATTTACCTATCTAATCTAGGTCTTTTATATAGCATCCATCACCATGGTATCTGAAGTTCCTTGAATGTGTAAGTGTACACATACAGATCCTTCTCTTTTTCTCTGGTCCACGGGGACTGGATTTCAGGTTTTTTGTATTTTTTATCAGGTGTTATGGTGACCTCCTATCCAGCTATAGTGTGATCAAAAAATGCCCCCAACCATTTAAATGTTTGAGCTGGGAGTAGCTCTCAGGAAACCTTAGTTCTACTCCCTTGGGCTAACAATGTCTGTGACCTTTACAGGAGGAGGATTCATTTACATGTGGAATTAAGCAGGTTTTATTGTTACATTCCTAGATTAAAAAAGAGATGCTGTGATATGTGCCACGTATCAAAAGGCAGGATAATTTAAGACCAGGACACGTTTAGCAATCGTATCTTTAATAATAAAAGTTAACCAGCACATCAGTGGATTGTATGTGCATGCGTGCACACACAACTTGGGACTGTCTGGTTCTTGTGTATAATTATTTTTGAGTCCTTCTGAATGTGAAATGTCATTAAAATATGGTGATAGCTAAAGTATGTTCAGCCATACCATTGGTGTAGAGAGAAAGGAAATGTTATAATCTATGATGTAATCTTTAGTGTCTCTTCCCTCTGGAATTGCAGAATTAGCTTACAGTATGGAAGGCACATTTTAGAGAGTCACACTGTTTGCAGAACTGTAGGTGAACCTGCTGTTGAAGGGTCATTCAGTGTTTGAAAGTTTGATTGCTTGGAATATAAGTAAAATTACAAAATTTACAAGAAGGCAACACAAAAACATAGCACTCCAAAACACATTTTAAATTTGTGATGTACCCTGGGCAATCCAGGGTCTCCAGCCCTCATTTTGAAGCCTGAAAAGGATATTCCAGGTCTATTGGTTATCAGTGAGAAGTCAGGTTTCTCTTGGATGCTGAAGGTAAATGTGGATTTCTTCACCAGGAGACAAGAGATCAATATAGCCTCCCTTGATATGTGGTTTGGCACTGAACATGAAGATCACCTTACTGGTGCGCCTGATTTCATTGCTTTGTTGGCAAAAAGAGATTTGGGTGCCTGGGTTACTATTGTTTGCTTAGGACTATTGACTTTTCATCATGCATCCTTAAGTGAAACACATGGTATGCACATCAGAACAGCAGACTTTATCTTTGGCTTTAATGCTTCAGCAGAATTAACAGCAGTAAAATACAGGTATAAAGAGTTCCAGGAAATAACAGTTCACAAGTTCCGGAAGGGCTGGGACTTTGTGGTTTCCTGACTCTTGGAGTAAGACTTTTTGATCTGTGGGTTCATTTTTTATTTTAACAATGCAACAGTGTTTTTCAGCAGACAGTCATTCTAAAGAAGTACATAATTAAGACAAAGGGATGAATTTGTTGGAAGTTGAAAATCTCACTTATAGTGAGAAACCAGTTGCTCCCTTCTAAGAGTTTAAAAACCATGCCCTTTCAAGGACAATGGAAAATCTGTAAGCTTTATGCTGAGATTTTATCCTTCTAAAATAGCAGTGGCCAAACTCTGGCCTCTATGGAGATTTATACCCAGTATGAAACTGGTGCACAGAGGCACAATAAAAGGAGGACTGATGCACTTCTGTATTCTGTCTCTAAGTGATTCCTCTATTCAGCTAATTCTTCACCTTATCTAATGCAGATTGTTCATTGACTTTTAAGGTCATTATGATGATCTACCATAGTTTGATCTTCTGCATAACACAGACAACAGCATTTCACCCAATAATTCCTGCATCGAGCCCAATAACCATCTTCCTCCTAGAAGGAACAGAAATGCAAAGTATCCATTTCCTTTAGGAGAATAATTATTTAGTAGTATAATGTCTTCTACTGGTATAATGTATGTGGTTGGGACCAGGTGGATGTGTAAACATGCAGCCTATCATCTTGATTCTGTCACTTGGAATGCCCCTCTGTCTACAGAGGATTGTGGAGCAGCCTCTCCAAAGGGTTTCAGAGTAGCATCCGTGTTAGTCTGTATCCGCAAAAAGAAAAGGAGTACTTGTGGCACCTTAGAGACTAACAAATTTATTTGAGCATAAGCTTTCAAATAAATTTGTTAGTCGCTAAGGTGCCACAAGTACTCCTTTTTCTTTTTCCAAAGGGTTTGAAACCATTTCTGCTGCCAACCAGGGGATTTCTCTTGGATGTATTTATGCAGCCTGTGCCATAATTGGACCTTGGAGTGTAAAATGTTGCAGCTTATAGTCTCTTTAAAATGTTTCTAAGACCAGTGGACTCTAAAAGTTGCTTTAATGCTAATGGAAATGTGAGGTGTTATCCTTTTTACCTATTTTCATGGTTTCTTTCAGTTTTCCTACCTTAGGACAAATTGTCCAGGCCTTCCTGACATCTAATTTTATTCCCAATACTCAACCCTATTATCCCCTTTCCCATATCTCCAATTTCTTTCCTCCTGTTACCTACTACCTCTACATTTTCCTCCTTTTTTCTTTCCCTGTCCAGTAGTACTTGATATTTCAAATAGATTTCAGCTGCAATGGAAATACAATCCCAATAAGATTCAGTGTACCGAATCCTTCACAAGCCACTGAACTGTGTGGGACAAATTTCTCCTTGGTGTACCCCAATGAAGCCAGTGGAATAACACCAAGCATCAATTTGTCCTGTTGTTTATTTCTGCAGCTCTTCCTACTTCTATTGTAACGAGATACAATCACTACAGCAGCTGTTATTGTTTGATCAGCAACACAATCTTTGTTGAGATTTCATTTCCCTTGCAGTCCAAATGCTAGATTATATTTCTCATTTATGCCTTTTAGTGGACTTAATTTGACATTAAATTACACACCAGCCTGGTGATGCTCCACTACTTGTTAATATAAAGT
Source organism: Eretmochelys imbricata (assembly GCF_965152235.1). Taxonomy (NCBI): domain Eukaryota; kingdom Metazoa; phylum Chordata; order Testudines; family Cheloniidae; genus Eretmochelys; species Eretmochelys imbricata. Next base: position 100,138,881 of record NC_135579.1, read on the forward strand.
AGTGGCATTTGAAATCCCAAACCTTAAATGGAGGATACAGAAGACTTTGTCCACATTCAAGTAATAAATCTCCCATTAGTATATGGGAAGCTTACAGCTGTTATAAAAATAAAATGCATGTAGCTATCAGTTTGATATGTCTTCATTGTCTGTTAAGTTTATTCCTGGTCTTTTTATGTACTTTATATAGATATGGACAAAATTTCTACCATGGTTGTCTTTGTTTGGTTATATTTGTGTTGCATTTTGTAAGACTAAAAACTAGTGTCCCTTGTTTTTAGGATTCATATGCTGCATGTTAAACTTCTCAAGTTATTCCTATTCACAAATGACTCTCAGAACTGAATATAATCCACTTGAAATAATTCTTGCTCCGCTTCTAAAATGGAGGGGAGTACCACCTAGAGAGCATGCAAGTGAACACATCACATGGGTGTGAACTCCAAAATATTCACAGTTCACTTTGGATAAGTATCCAGAAGCTCAGATCTTTTCCAAATCTATGGTAGACGCCAGAAAGTCTTTCAGCCCTTTAATTTCACACAACCCCTCTCCATCTTGCTGTCCTCTTTGGAGGAGGAGACTTGGTAGTCCCCCTGTGTTTTCTCTGAGTAGCTCATTTCACCTTTGATAAGGAGTCAGCAGGGGCCATGGGTTTTTCTACCCATAACCAATGGGCAATGCTGTAGGATAGGAAGGTGTCTCCATCTTCGAGGGACTTGGGAGCCAAAAAAAAAAAAAGGTAAATAGAATAGTATCAGTAGGTTTGCCATGTGATTATGGTAGGATATGTTCTGCCTATTTGGCTGCTAGGAATTTTAGTAATTTATCTCCACTGTTTGTTACTGTGGGCAGGGGGCCACTGCTCCTAGTTCCTGCCTAGGGCACACAGTTGTATCATCTTGGCTCAGGCAGCGGGGGGAGGCTTTTCAGCTGCAGTCAGCCAGGTCCTACTCTTCCAGGAGAGGAGAAGAGAAGACCCTCTCCCATTAGCCCCCTTCTCTGGGCCAAAAGGGGAGATAAATAACACAAGCAAATTCCTGAAACTAGGTTACAGAGCCTAGGTTTAAAGGCTTGATATTCAAACAGACTTGACTGTCCCTGATTCCATGTGAAGACAGGGAATTAAGTACCCTCAGCTCTGAGAAAAACAGACCTTAAATGTAAACTCTGTTTTTCCATTGAGTCCAAATTAATGTTGTGATGGATTGTTCTTAATCCTGGGGAGCAACCACTGACTTTGGGGGAATCCTCTTCAGGGGCCTAACTAAGCCCCAATATTGAGTGTAACATAAATCGTTCATAACTGAGTCTCAGCAGAGACGAGCTGGACGAGGTAGCATGTTTATTGGACCCCTTTGTGCTGGTGCGAGAGACAGGCTTTGGAGCCACCCCGAGCTCCTCTGCAGGCCCGGCTGGGACTCCTTGCCACGGGCCAGCACCGGGAGTCAGTCCGCACTACGGCGTGTCCCTGCCCAGGGGCGGCCGCCGCGGCCGTGTGGCCGGGGTTTTCACGCACCGCTTTCCCCGAAGGAGGCGTGAGCTGGGCGCTCCGTGGGGCAGAGGCGGCGGCCATGCACGCGGAGCGGCAACTGGGGCAGGCTGGAGCGCCCTGGCTCGGCTCGCGCCGCAGCCCTTCGCAGGGAACGAGCGCCGCGCTCCAGCCGGGCTTGCCTCCGCTCTGCGTTGGATTGCTCCGGTCTGCCTGGAGCCCGGGCCCGCCCGCTCGCTCGCTCGGCCCCAGCGGCGGGGCGCCCAGGCGCGCTCAGCCGAGCGCCGAGGCGCGCTTTCAGGAACAATAACAGTGCAGGCGGCGAGGGGCCCGGCGCCGCCGCCGCCCCCCCCCCGCGCGCGCCATGTACGCCTTTGTGCGGTTCCTGGAGGACAACGTCTGCTATGCGCTGCCCGTCTCGTGCGTGCGGGACTTCAGCCCCACGTCCCGCCTCGACTTCGACAACCAGAAGGTGTACACGGTGTACCGCAACCCGCGCGAGGCGGAGGACGAGGACGAGAGCTCCGGCGACTGGGGCGACCGCCTGCTGCTGCACAAGGCCCAGATCCTGGCGCTGGCAGGTGAGGCCGGGCGGGGAGGGAGGGAGGGAGGGGGGGTTGAAGGCCGGACCGGTTAAAAACAAATCGCCCCCTGCGCGGGGGGCGGGGGGACAGGGGCGCCCCCCCCCCCAGCCCGCCCGCTGGCTGCGGCTCCCCGGCGCGGAGGGGGCGGGCGGCGCAGGCCGCTGGCGGCGGGGGTAGGGTTTTGCGGTGCCTGCCTGCGGGGAGGAACGTGCGGTGAGGTTCAGCCCCTGCCCCGCGCCCTGACCGGCTGCCGCGCACCTGGGGGGTGGGGGAGGGTGTCACCTTTCCTGGCGGCTTTTGGCATCGCGGCCCCCGGATCACATCATCCCCCCCAGGCAAATGGGGCCGCGGGAAAGGGGAGGTGATGGGCAGGTCAAGCCAGCTAATCTTCTCTCCGCTTTGAGCTGCGCTCAGACTGAGAGGGTCCCGCCTCCGTGTGACAACTACCTGCGCGGCTTGGTTTCCAAAAGAGAGAGGGAGACAATTCGCCAGGGGAGGTTTTGCCACCGGACAGCCCTTCGTGGTGTCATCGCCCCTGTTTGAATTTCCTGCCACAACGTCATTGTGTCTTTGATTTTAGGAATAGCTTTTATCATCTGCCCAGGACACTGTTTACTGCTGTGCACTTGACGTTTTGTGGTTCGAAATCTCAACCTGGGAATTGAGGAGCCTGGCACATCTGGAACTTATAACAGCAATAACTTCTAATAGATGAAAATTATCATACTGCACCTAACGAGAATGAAATAAGAAGCTCCTCTCACTTCTATTACAAAAAAGTTAGACCCCCATTATACATACAGGGCCTGATTCTCTTATCCTGCACCTTGGATTCATTTACACCATTGCAAGTGGGTGTAGTATTCTACCAAATCAGAATGGTTTTCATCTGCTGTGCATTGGTGTAAACAACTTCACAAGGTGCAGGGCCATGAGGGATCAGGGCCACATATTCTAGCCCCTGTAAAACTTGGTATTGCTGCGTCAAGCATTTAAATGTGAGATGATTTATTTAAAATATTCACATCACTATGTCAGTGTCTTAGAGAGCCTGCCAAGTTGTACATTATGAATGAATTTATTTTTAAATGACTCTAGAGTTTTGCAGAGTCTGCCTTCAATGAGTGCAGTAAACATGACAGTGTGTCTAGTGGAATGAGTGTAGGACTAGGAGTGAGAACCTCCTGAGTTCTAATCCTGATTTTGACACTTAGGCAAGTCATTTTTAAGCCATTTATTTAGTTAGTTTTAAAAAGTTTACAAATCTTTGCCAGGTAAATGTCAGAAACAAAATAATAATTACAACAGGTAGCTTTTGTTTAAAGAGACATTATACAGGAATTTAATCACCAGACATTTCTGTTTAACAGGGTGTTACTTACTCTGTTGTATGGTATCATTACAAGAATTTAGGTAAGTCATTTAACTTGTGTGCCTGTTTTCCCAGGTGTAAATTGGGAATGATAATTCACACCCATTTTAACATTTATATAGAGTTTTGAGAAGGTAGGGCCTGATTTCCCTCTCAAACCGGTATAAATCAGAAGTAACTGTACTGGTCATTGAGTTGACAGTGTTCCAAAACCGATGGGAATATAGGAATTGCCAATTCCAATCAGGGCATTGGTCCATCTTATGCAGGATAATGTCTTTTTAGCTGTGAACAGTCCAGACTCTTCAGATAAAGGTGTAAGAAACCTCATTATGGAATAGCCTGACCCTAGAGGAAGTTTTTCATAGTTGTTTTTGTCGGCTTATGCCCTGAAGTATGAAGGTTCTATTTCTTGTACTATTTTTTATCCTATGAGCGGGAACTCTTGATGTTCTTATTAGCTATATGAGAGAAGAATCAGACGTTAAGTGCTAAGTTATGTACATGGAAGACCATGAACCCTGAATTTTTCTGCAAAAAACAGCCTTTCTACCACTGAGTCAGTTACACACTACACACAAAGAATTATTGTTTTACTCTTGAAACTATCACCTTCTGGCTGTTTCTCTAGCTTAAATGTTTATTTTATTATTCCAAGAAGTTTTTAGTGCCTGAGGGGAGAAATTGATCTTATACTTAAAAATCGTGGGAATAGAATTTAGTAGTTACTGTATCAGCTTTGGCAATGACAGAATTATCAGCAAGTTAGCTTTAAAATCAGCTACTTTGTGGCAAATCATAGAATTAGGAAATACTTTCTAAAATGTTTCCATTGGCATATAGTTTCAGGACTAAAGTCTCATGGCACGCAAACAGAATATTAGAGTTGTTACTCATTTACAAGTCAGTAATAGTAATTCAGATTTATGTAGGAGATCACTGCCTTCCCCCCTGCTTGCCCCAAGGTTTCCAGAGCTCTCTAACTAGTCAGTTAACTGTTGTATGTAAAGTTAGTGTCATTCTAACAGGCATATATGTATAAATAAAATACATACATTGGCCTTGATCCTTCAGTCAGATCCAAGTAGATGGGCCTGCACTGGCGGAGCACCTGGGGATTCAGTGGGGTTCTGCACAGGTGCATGGATCCTCCCATCTGGCTCAAACTGCATGATCAGGGCCATCGTTCATATGTTATATTTTAAACATAGGTTTGTTTTTTTTTAAAATATGTGCTCACTTCTGAGCATGTTCAGAGAACATCTTCCACAATTTTAGTGGCGCTAAATTGCATACACTGAATTAACAGGACTATTCAAGTGAGTAAAGTCATGCCTGTGCATTTGCGCTTGCACTGTCAAACCCTGTCTTGTGCAATGGTGATTTAATGATATTCTGAGAAACTTGGCATTTGTTTCCTTCCCGTTTTTAATTTTTGTTAAAGGAGAGCGGGGGAATGGAGAAAATAAATTGCCCATGCACATGTGCATTAAGAATGACAATTAAATATTTAATTTTGGAAACATTTGAAACAAGTTTTTCCTTTTCTGTGTTCCTAATAAAGCCTTAGTCAATCATTTTCAAATGTTGGCCCCAAGTCCTTATTTAGGTGCATAAATAAGAGGCTTATGACTTCAGTGGGACTCCCCATAGGAATGACTATATGTTCAGGCCCATAACCCACACCATTTCAATCCTATGCTTATAATCTCCCTTCTTAAGTATTCCAGCAACAGTCCTTAGACCGGTGAGGCCATGCTGGGCAACAGTATACTGTAAGGGGCATTGCTGTTGCTACACAAAGGGTACAGCTATCAAAAATGTTTTGTCAAAATTGGGCTCTGCTTAAGAAAAAAGAAAAGGAAATGTTCTGAGCATGCTCAAAAGGATCACAATTGTTATAGCCTTTCATGGAGGGCAGGGAAATACTAAGTCATCTTTTAAACACTTCAGTAATAAAACAAAGAGATTTTCCTTAAACTTTTTGAAAAAGTTATACATGAATTGAGGCCAAGGACAGAGTTTCAGATCCAAAGAAGAAATGTAGAGAAAACTGAGCATCGGAAAGCCACTTAAAGCAGAAGTTATGAAAATCTCAAGACTTAAAGTTCACAGGCAATTGCAGTTAAGTAAACTAGAAGAATTATTTCATTCACCACTAGAGTGAAAAGTGGTTGTCATTCAACAGCATATAGGAACACTGCACTGCTCTTTGAAATGGGAGGTTAATATGTATCTAATTGAAATTGCAAGAATTCTAGGCAACAGTGACATCTAGTACTTTACTTTTTAGAAAGGGTTGGTGCCTCTTCATATAATGATCCACTACTTGACTTTTCTTTTTGACCTCTTTCTCGAATTAGTCTTTTTAGCCTTTTTTTGCTGCAGTAGCCATTCGTAGTTCATAGGTTCTTCACAAACATCCAAAATATTTTTAGACAAATTCTGCCATTTGTTACATACATCCTATACCAGATAACTTCATTGGCCCTTAGATGATTAAATTGAGGGTCCTTCCTGCTTATTAAATGGTAACCATATACTCAGCTAAAAGAAAAACAATTCAGAATCAGAGGTCTCACAGTTTATTACCTCAGGCTATTGTCATTATCCAGTTAAAAGGGAATATCTTCTAGTTGGAAACATACTTTCCTTGGCAACAATAAATATCTCTGTATTCTGGCTACTGTCCTCAAAATTTCCCAGCCACATGACCACAACAAACACAGCTACCTCAGATTCTTACCCCCTATCCAAACTGTGGTTCTACATACTCCAGTCTCCTCAATCTTTGTTTCCACACATTTGTCCTTGCCCATTGGGGATGGCTTAAGCTCTGCCGCATACTAAGATAGACCTGTCAAGTTTAACTCCTTTTAGATAACTTTTAAGGCAGCCTTTAAGTCTTGTGATGAAATGTTTTGCTGTGCTTCAGGGACATTTAAAACTTCCATTCATGTTGTCACAGCATGACACTTGGAGTTCTGAGTGGGGGCCGGGTGGAAAAGGGCTGAGAAATTGAGATACAGGTGAGGAAATCTGCGGGCAGCAGTTAATTAGAAGGAAAATGTTTGCACAAGGACTACAGTGATTGAAAATATATAAGGCTAGATGCTGAGGTGCACCCAGAATGCAGAGTGTTGGTCAGGGAAGTGGTGTATACAAAGTTGGCTTGAAGCTCCTACTTGCATTGTTGTGAATCTGTTGTTAGTGCATTTCTTCTTTGTGCACTGTTCGGGCATCGTAAGGGTTGGCATAATATAAAGGTATCCCAAACACACACTGTTTATAAACCTTTCCCCTTCCTCTCGCAGTTAAGTGGGTATATGGCATATGAATCCCTACATAGGCTTATATAGTACTGCAATGTCACAGTCATTGGTGTTAGTGTTCCTTCGCCCCATACTCTGATTTGAATGCTGATTAGAATGTGGCATCACAGTTGATTTCCCCCAGCCCTGCCCCAATATTAACTTTCAAAAGCTAATTTCAGTGTTTTAAAAAAAAAGTAAGTACAGGTCATTTTCAGTAACACTGAGTGGTACTTGTATCCCTCCTACCATATGGAGTTGTGCTTGAAATTGTAGTGACATTTCCATTAAAATTACTTACTTTAAGGGTTTAATAAGACTGTGCATATAATTAATTACAACATTTAACAATTAAAAGCATCTACCAATTTTATGGGAGCAAAAATAAATAAATGGAAGTTGAAGATGTTTTTGTTAGCCTAAAGCAACTGAAAAACACTTTCCTTTTAATTTTTTAAAGACATTTCTCCATAATGTTACCTTAGTGCCACTGAAGTATTTAAGATAAGATAGTGGCCAAACTATTTTCTTTTAAAATATTGTTAATGTATTATGAATCAAATATTAGCACTGTTACTACTTTTCTATATGGGCTCCCACAGTGTGTAAATCTGCTGGCTACTCCTCAAGTCCATTCTCCTCTTGCCTTGGGCGTCTCTATGATGGGTAGGTGACTGGGGAGATTCCCTTTGTGGTGGGGTGCTCGAGGTCCTAACCCTCTGGTGCAGCTGAAATGCAGCATTTCCACTGCTTTGTGGTCTTGTGGTCATTAGAGCCCCTTCAGAAGTGTTCTAGCAAGGCAGGCAGGCAGCCAGCGAAACCATAGCAAAGTTTGAGTTGGTTTCCTACCTAGTAGTTCTTATTGTCTGAGGCTTCAAAATGCACTTTTTAAAGAGGAATTTTCCTTATAAATGTTAATTGTTGCTGTAAAGCACTCTTTATTTGTAAAGTTCTTAAACAATAACTAATCCCCAGCCCCTACATAAGGTGTTGTATAGGTGGATATACAAGTGAAATATACAGGATGGGACTTCTTTTAAAATGTGCTACTTGTTTTCAATGTCTAAAAAATTCTAACTTTCTAAAAACTGCTGCATTGGGTTTCAGTAAGGATTAAAGGAGTTTCTCCATAATTATAAACCTTAGCGGTTTACATGTTCAGAGCACTGTACAAGCATTAACTAACTAACCTCCACACCACCCCTGTGAGGTATGCAAACATAGATGGGGGACACTAAGACAGAGAGGGTAAATTACTCAACATCAACTAATGAGTAAATGTAGGAGCCAGGATTAAAACTCTACTATGCTTAATATAGACAGCGATTCCTGTTTTCCAGTGTGCTGTTTTCCCTACTTGATGCTGGAGCTTAATCAGTTTTATGACAGACAAGAACACTATTATAATTTCACTGTAAAATTAAGCAGAAGGCAGGGTTAGGCTGTTCAAGAATTAAAGCTAATTCAAACACAAATCTGTAGATTAATATTATTTATACCAGTTTGACTTTTTTAGTGTTGAGCCATGTTTGCTTTTTGGCAATTATTGTCAGACTTGTGGGCATGAATTTTGAACTAACACTTTTATTAATGGAAAATCAGAAAACATCTACCTACATTTTTATATATGTATTAGTTTTATTGCACCAAAGTGATTTATTTGGTCAGCCAGAATAGCTCCAAAGGTGCCACTACAGAGTACTGGTAAACAAGGGCTCACAAAATTATGATATGTAGCAAAATACTTCAGTGTTGTCAGGTTTGAGACAACTGACTTTAAATAAGTATGCATGTTAATATGATTTCTGCTGTAGATCATTATCCAAATCAAGAAATATCAGACTTGTGATTCACTAACAAAATCTTGTGCATTCAAACTCGAGTCTGACTGTTGAGACCTGCCCCTATTCTCTCTGAAGTGGGAGAATTTTGGTATTTAGTGGGAGCAGTTCACACCCATACTCTGTCAGTATATTTTATTATTAAAGTTACTAAAGGAGAGCCAACCTTGATGTAGGATTTCAGACATAGAAATTAGAGAAGGAAGAGACTTCGTTTATCTAATCCATTCCTATGCTAATATAGGATTTCTCCCTCCTCCTTAACCTCTCCTCCAGCTCCTTTTTTCTATGAAACAAGCCTGCCTTGATCTCCATCCTCAACAAGTTGACTCCATCTTCCTGCCTGTCTTCCTTTTCCCCCCCTTCACCTCCAAGCCTATCAAGGAGGCAGACTACAACCACTATATCTAGTTTTCTCTCGCGATTCCTCTCTGAGTCCTTTCCAGTCTGGCTTCTGTTCTTTCCACTCCATTGAAACTGCTTTCAGCTAAGGTCTGTCAGTCTTTTCCAGGCCAATTCCCAGCATGTGTACTCAATCCTTTGTGACCTTTCTGCTGCTTTTGACATTGTTGATCATACTCTTGCTTGATGTTGTTCGCCCTTGGATTTCATGACGTTGTGCTTTCCTAGTTCTCCTTCTATTCTTCTGCCATTCCTCCAGGGTGTCATCCTCCTCTCCCCTTTCTCTATAGGTCTCATAGGGACTCTCTTTAATCTCCCCTTTTTGGCAAACCTCATACACTCACAGGACTTCAACTGCCAACTCATGCATCTGTCTTTCCGCTCTTAATTTGTTTTGTTCCATCCAAACCTGTCTTTCAAACTGTTTGTCCATCATCATCTCCTTGTATGTCTCTCTAACCATTTAAATTTATGATGGCCCAAACAGTCTTTCCTAAATTATGTCAACTCCCCCCATTCTCTGTCGTTTTTGGGTGTGGGGGGATTGGAGACCTACCATCCTCCCTGTCCTTGAGGCCCAAAATCTGGGTCATCTTAAACTCTGTCCTGTCTTTTGCACTTGACATTCAGACTTTCTGAATCCTAATATCTCTATAGCACTTCTAATACCTAGTCTTATCTTTCTGCCCACCAAGCTAAAACTGTTGTCCAGGCCCTTATTGTCTCCTGTCATCTTCTCTCTGACCTACCAACCAAGTCCCCTCTCTAGTCAGTACAAAATACAGCCATTAAGATTATATACATTGCCTGTAATCCGGCCATCCCTACCATTTGTTGAATTCAGCTTTTGGCTTCCCCCTCTTGACTGCATCAAGTTCAAACTTCTTGTTTTCTTTAAAGATCTTTCACGACTCCACCCCCCAGTTTGTCCAGTCTTGTCTCTTACGGAGTTACCCCACACATTCTCTTCTCCAGTAGTGATGCCAGCCTTCGTGCCCTATTAGCATGAAGATTGCTTCTCCCAGAATGTTTCTTCCTACTCCAATACTTGCTCTGCAAGACCACTACCTTTTCTTAAATCTCTTCTAAAAACCCTGTGATGGGGTGCTCCACTCACCCCTATGATGGTGCCTCCTCCTGGCCACTTTGGAGAATAACTCGCTGAGTCATCTCCCCTTCCCACAGTTGCACTCCATCTCTCTCTGCCAGTCTGCAGCACCTCTCTCACTCCATGAGCTGCTGCTGCCTCTTGGTGACACAGCTGCCTGACCAGGTCACAATGTGTTCTCCCCTTCTAGGTCACCAAAGCTTTTCTCCCTAGCAACCTCAGGTAGTCCTCCCTTTCACTGCCCCCCATGTGCCACTCCTCAGTGCCTGGCAGGGGAACCCCAAGTTCCAACTCAGGGACCCACTAGTCAGCAGTCAAGAACTGTTCCCTTTTAGACCTTACTGCCTTTCCCTGAGCCCTTTTCCTTACCATCTGGTGCTCCCTCCTCTCTGAGTTTGCCAGCCTCCTAACTCCCCCCATCCAGGGAGTAACTATGGGCTACCTGTCCCTGTAGCCTCCAAACACTTCTCCCAGAGAGTGACTTCAGACATTCCCAGCAGCCCCTCTTTAGCTAATTTCCTGTCTTTATAAATCCATCCCAGCTGGTTCCTCCCCAGCTGGGCTCCCTCCCTTAGTCAGGGGATTGCTTAGCCACCCAGTTCCTTTCAGCTATGGCCTGTTGGTTTATTAGCCCATTTCTCAACCTGCTGTAACCCTGTCAAGGCTAATGTGGGGTGAGCACCCCATCACAGACCCCCCTTTTCCTGATGCGTACAAGAAACTAATTGATAGTCATCTGTAATGTTGTTTTCCATCTTCAAATAAACCAATCTAACTTCTTTACTCAATCTTGCTGTTTTAGTCTTTCTGTGTCATAGTGATATTTGTACTGTGGTAGCACGTAAGAGCCCTCAGTCATGAATCAAGGCCCCACAGTGCTAGGCACTATGTACACACAAAACAAAAAGATGGTCTCTTCTCCGAATAACTTACAGTCTAAGTAGTCTCATCCTTTCACCTATGACTCTCCTTGTTGTCATGTCTCAAATACGTTTGCAAAGGAGGGTGTAGGAGGCAAGGGATCATGTAGTCTATTTGTATTATCAGGCATAGGTATGCCCTTGGGCAGTTTAAATAATAGTGCTCCCCCATAAATAGCATCTATCACTTCAAACAAGAGGGCTAGTTAGTGCCAAAGCTTAAATCAGTGGTTCTCAACTTATTATACATTGTGGGACGCATATGCAGAGCAGCCCTGACCCTGCTGGCTGGCCACCCTGGACCACCACCACACAGCTGCCCCAGAGGACGCGGGGCCGGTCAGCTGCCTAGACCCTGGAGCTTGCGGGGCTGGCCGGGAGCCATGGACCCGGCTGTGCAGGGCCGGCCAACTGCTCCATCCCCAGACCCCCACCGCGCAGCTGCCCCGGACCCCTCCCCAGGGCTGCCGTGGACTTCACAGCTCGCAGGGCCAGCCAGCAGCTCCGGGGCCCCGAACCTGTGGTGCCGGCTGGCAACCCTGACGTTGCCTGGCAGCCTGGACCTTGGTGACCCCGGCATGCTGGTGGCCTTGAGCACACAGCTGAGCTGGGCCACAGATGTGTGCTAATTGGGCCGCATGCGATCCGCAAGTTGAGAATCGCTGGCTTAAGTAAATACAGAGATAAAGTTCCCCTCACCACAGAAATGATTCGTCCAAGTTAGGAATGAAGCAGATCAGCATGGCAGTGCAGGGAAATTTGCACCCTTGTTGCCATAGTGTATCTGATCTGCGGCTGAAGAGGTTTTAAGTTTCTCTGTTAGTACAACATCATTCACAAAGATTGAAATTTACAAAAAAATTGGGGAAAAGGAGAAAACATGGACTTAGATTATCATTTTACTGTTGGTATCGTAAGATGCACAGCACTGCCAAGCTTGTACTTAGACCAATCTCGGATCTGCCATTTCTCATTCAGTTGGAGTGCAGAGCTATTTCTCTGCAGTTTTCCATCATTTACTACAGAGGCGAAAAGACTGCATTTGAACTGTATTTTAAAACATCCAGTTTATTCAAGTCTGACCAAGATTCAAGTCCCAGTTGCTAGGTTAGAATGCAAGGAGACATTTGGGTTTCCAATTTGTGACTATGGAATACGGCTTTCAGTTTTAGTGCTTTCACATAACAATTCTGTTGTAACCAAGCAGATTATCTCTCTGCCATCTGGTCATGTATGCCTCAGTTGACTTCCACAGGCTTGTAGGCCACTGTGCTTTTGACCTCTACTTCCAGCCCCTGCTGTCCTTTGCTAGCCCTCCTATGTTCTCCAACTCAATTCCTTAGCCTTTCCTCAGTCCAGTTGTCTTTCCAGCCCTCCTGGGTTCTAAAGGTGACCATGTCCCTCCTCTACTGTATGTCTCCAGTCCTGGGACTGTAACACCATGGCTGGTCAGCCAGATGTCAATTCAAACTATTTTCCAGAGCCACTTTGTATGCTCTTGCCTGGTCTCCTTTATGCCCCCTTCTGCGCCAAGGCTTCCCCACCTTCCTTGTCAGAGAACCACTTTCCAGGTCTCACCTCTTCATGGAGCAACTGCCACAGCCTTTCTAGCTTTTTGAGTGTCTCTCTATTGAGTCACAGGCTTCCCTTAGTCACATGACCAGCCAAGTAGTTCTCACTTGATCCCTCTGGGAACTACTTGTCCAGAATACCTGTTTTTACAGGGCCAAAACCCACAGGACTATGCAGGCTTGTGGCTCATCCTGAACCAATTCACTCTGCTACATTTGCCCATTTAGTGATGGTTCTCCTCCTAAGGTCCTTATGTGGCCACAGTGGTGAAGGGTTTATTCTGTATATGGGAGCAGGAGTTAATAGAAATAACTAATTGAAAATATAACCGTAAACACCTAAGGGTACGGTGCAATTCTTAACATGCAGCACAGAGTTTAAATGGTTGGAGACCAATTTTAGGCATGTGGGCCACATTGTTGTTACAAATCAAATCTTCAAGCCATAACTGTCCCAGGGCTGCTAATATCTTATGCTAGTCTTGGGCCATTGAGTTTATGCCTGGGCATTTTGGTTTATATTCTACATTTCCTTGGGGCACAAAACGGTGCAAATTCTCTTCTATGCCAGACTCCTCTCCTGCACCTGTCCCTGTTAACCTAGCAAATCACTGCAGTCTGCATTCATGCCCCCTCACCCCCCCAACACACACACACATCTGAGCTATTCAGCGTAGCACTGCCATGTGCCAAATACAGATACCTGAGTGACAAAGGCTGGAGTTGAACTGAGTTCTTAGGAAGCCAAGTGGAAAGAGGCCTCCAAGGGAATCCTAACAAATAGTAGGAGTAGTGAAACTAGAGTCTTAAAGGGAGCTGTTCCAAATGCATGTCTGCACACCATGAGAACCAGTACTCCTGCATTATCCCAGAATTTAGCATGAGACTTTCTTTCAGTAGCCACAATTAATATGTAAGAAAAGAGTGTGAAACACCAAGTTAGTTTAATAAACAAAAAGCTTGTTTAGATCTAAAACACTGGGTAAATTGTATTAAGCATAAATAGACCTAGAAGAACAAACCATCCATAAGAGGGTATTACATGTTCTGTTGCTGCCAAGTCAGTGGAACATAAGAGAACTGGTGAGCTGAATAAATTAAAATGTCCTGACTGTTGCTTTAACGTATACATTCATTTTTTCCTCCCATAATTTCTAAAAGTTTGGTGTAGGAGAATGTGAGTTTTCTTCAATCTACCTGTCCAGTCTCCAGTAAATTTCACAAGATAAGCACCAAAATCAAAAAGGGGGAAAACCAAATTGCAGAATTTGAAAGGAGCCATATTGACAGTGAAAAACAGTAACTAATAACAGACTAAGGATTTTATCTCATTGCTCCTAGTTCGCATGTGGTTCAGAATGGTAGTGTCTTGAAAATTACATCTGATGGCTTTAGTAACCTATGCAAAGTGAATGGGTTGTATCAGTCTTGTTCCTAGGCCAAGAATCTGATTGGTCCATGGATACTGCTTTCCATTTTCCAACTCTAGAAAAGGGATCTTTTCCAGGTTAGTTTGAAACCTATTTGCAAGGCACCGTAGAAGAACTTGCTCTGCAGCTTGCCTGTGCAATACCTGAACTATGCAAATATAGCACTTCTTTGCACAAGAGCTTTACATCTAGTGCCTTTCACCAACACTGGGTTATTTTTAATCATTAAGTTTTAATTTTCGATAATTGCTTGCAAGAAGATAATCAGTACTCCTACCTCTCTCCTTATCACCTCTAAATCTTTTTTTTTTTTCCCTTCAGTCTTATAGAAGCCTATCTAATTTTCCTGTCCTGCTCTCTGACAACATGGATGGACCACTTCACTCTTACTTTTGTATGGTTTCCAGACATGATTTTTCCAAACCTAGCAGTTAGACTGCCATTTTGTTAAAATGGCATAAGCATTCAAAATGCACTGGGGAATGGAGATAGATGTAAATAAGGCCTACATTCTTCTTGCGTCTGTCTTAGTATCTATTGCTACCATCTGAATTTCATTTCAGGTTGTCGTTTGTTTGAAGTTACATCTTCTTTACTTTACACAGCCTTGGGCTGTAACATCACCATTTGCCTACAAGAAATCCATTTCTATCTGCAGCAAAATAAATTGCCTTCCTCTGTGTAATCTGGTTCTAATGAATGCCTTGCTCCTCATTAAACTGTGATTTACCTTTGTTTCCCTTTTCTGTGCTGTCAGAACTAACCATTGGAGGTCCTGTGGAGAGATGCTAATTTTGAAAAAGTGGAAGTCTGTGACTAAGCACACACAACCGGTATCCACAATGGCACTTTTCAAAGATATTCATAGAACACTTCGTGGATTACAGTTTGAAGGTGGATAAGAGGACTCAAATTGTTGTCTTATTCATAATCTTCCAGTGTACAAATATAACACATGACTTTACAGTCTCAAGTTATCCCCTTTCCATAACTGACCTTACGTTCAGGACAAACAGACTTTGTTCTGCAAGAATTTTAAAGATTCCCCTGGCACTTTTTGAAAGACTAGGGTTTGGCTCTAGATGTCCCAAAGAATAACCAAGTAGAGTATGTATTTTAGGAGCTTCTGTAGAATACTTCAAATTTGAAAAATATTCTAACAGTAGAATCGCTGTTATGTAGGCTACTCCTGTGAGTCTCAGAACGATACACATTTTTATTGTCTGGGTTTTTTCTCTGACAGCAAAGGATTAGTACTATAAACTAGAAATAGGGGTGGTGTCAGTGGTCACTGTACAGGTTCTGCACACAGCTCTCTGCAAGTGCCTGTCAAATCTGACCTGCTGTTTTTCCAGCCCTGGTCTTCTCCTGAGTATTGGAGAATCTGCCACTTGTGCCGGATGACGTGCTAGATTTGTGCTGTTGACAAATGCTGAATTAGGCCTACAATTAAACTACAAAACTCACACTTACTTTAGA
Organism: Eretmochelys imbricata; assembly: GCF_965152235.1. Taxonomy (NCBI): domain Eukaryota; kingdom Metazoa; phylum Chordata; order Testudines; family Cheloniidae; genus Eretmochelys; species Eretmochelys imbricata. The sequence continues at coordinate 100,154,391 of NC_135579.1, forward strand.
CTTAAACAGAATGTAAACTCTCAGTAGCAGTTTATGAATGATATATGATCTTGTTGATAATATAATTTAAAGAAATGCAAGTAGTTCTTAGGGAGTTGAATTCTTTACAGCATCAAATGGTTTCTACCTCATATCTTAGTACTAATGGCTATACATTAATGCATTTGATCGCTATCCCATAAATTTAACTTGCCTTTTTTTTTAATATGCACAATCACATATGGTCAAGTTGTCCCTGGTATAGCACCATTGTGATTAATGGGTGTCAGAGGAGTTACACTGGATTAATTTGATCCATTGAATATTGAGGGGAGTAAAGCATGGGAATTTTTTTTTAACTGGTCTTGCCTAAATCATGCAATATTTGGAAGTAAGAAGACTTTGATTAATGTAACAACATTTTTATTTTTAATATACATTTTAGAAGACAAAACTGACCTTGAAAACAGTGTGATGCAGAAGAAAATTAAAATCCCCAAACTCTCTCTCAATCACGTAGAAGAAGCTGGGGAGGTTACAGATTATGGGGAAGAAGATGTGGAGCTTAGACACAGTAAGGTATTGAAGTTTTTTTGTTTTGTTTTTTTGGGTGTTTGTGTGTGTGAAAGTGCTTGGGGCATATGCACACATGTCATAGCTAAAGAATTCCAGGCTGGCTTTCCATCCCCTTAAAACGTTGTATGGATGTAATTGGGTCAAGTTGGCGGGCAGGGGCTGTGGGTGAGAATTCTGAATTGGTTTACAGACCAGCTTTTCAGAAATCTAGTTCATGTGCAGTTGAGAATTATTTTTATTTGTACAGTCTGCATAACTTAATTGCTGTTAGAGATTTTTGGAACAATGTTGTTTAACTTTGGCCCAGGTTGACCCAGTTATATGATTAAGCAGCTGTTCTTGGTTGGCACTTTTTAACCTGTTGTACTCAGCTTGTCTTGAATAGAACAGGGTGCTATGAAAGTCCCAACTAAAGATTTGGGTGGGAAGAAAAACTAAACAAAATTGAATCCCTCTGATACAGAGGTCAGTGGTCCCTTCAGGTCGAGATGTCAAAAACTGTGTAATTTTTTTGTTTTTGTTTTCAAGTAACTTCTCCTTTAAAAGTCTGCCAACCGGCGGGGCGGGGGTGGGGGTGGGGAATATTGCTTTGTGGCTTCATGTGTTGTCTAGCTGCAGGAATTATACTAGTAAATTTATTTATGGAGGGATGGCATTTTTTAGAGCATGTATGGCGCAGGAATAACATTGAATAATCTAATTTTCTGCCACATTACTCCTGGACGTGGTATGGGAATTGATAGCATCAGTTTCTTGTGTTTAACCCATGAGCTAGGTTTGCTTTCCTGTCAATTACTTGGAAATTCAAATACTCTTTCTATATTTGGCCAGTTGAAAAAACTGGTGACTTTTTGCCTATACTGATACATGGTAATACCATCACCCAGACCCTTTACAAAGGAGTATGCATTTATTAATAGGGTTTGGACTACTGTATGAAAGAGCAAAGGTAAATTGCTGCTAGAAGTTCACTGAAAACGAAACATCTGCAATGCAATACTACTATATAAAGAATCTCTTGATCTGGGGGATGGGACTAGATTGTATATTCTCTAATTTATTATTGTAATTCCCTTTCCAGTGCTTGCAAATAGTATAACTCATCTATTTTCATGGGGAGGGGTGGGTGTGTGTGTGTGTGTGTGTGTGTGTGTGTACGTGCGCATGGGGGTGGGAATAGTTAGTGGCCGTTTGTCTGCGTGGTGATTGAAAGCACAAGTCTTCAGTTCATGAAATGGCTTCAGATGGTGTGCTTCTAATAAGCAGTTTTCTCTCTTTAACTCAGTTAAACTGCTCTTATTTATACTGGTGAAAAAAATATTGACAGTACTTCAGTCATTTTTTTAAAGTACCCTGCAATTATGGATAACATACAAAATACATAATTGATGCCTTTTTTCCATTTAAGACAATCAGAAAAGGAAATATAAACACGGTATGTATGCTAAACATGAAGGGCTGGACTTTCAAAAGGGAGAAGCCCAGGTCCTTTTTTTTTTTTTTTTATTTAAACTGAAAGTTCTGCCTAAAGTACCCACCACTTGCGCACACAATTTGGGCAAATGCAACCAAGGAAGTCCTCCAGCAGTTCCTCAGATTTGCATGTTAATACACATGTAATTCAGTTATGGTAAGAGTGTTCACAAGCATCCTTTAGGAGCAACATTTTTTTTTTTGTAAGGTGGACCTTGTTTCACTTTTTTGGAAAACAGCCTTAATTGTCCTGAAGGCTGGAGTTTTAGTTCATGTTATGTATTGTATTCCTGCTCTGCTAATTTTCTGTATTATTGTAACACACAGAGACAAGATGGGAGGAAACAAAGTGAAGGTACACACAAAAGCATCGAAGCAGTTGTTGCTCGCCTAGAAAAGCAAAATGGGATGAGTCTCAGTAGTAGTTCAAGCCCTGAGGAAACCTTTATGGAGACTTCGGAAGGCATTAACAACATGGACGATGCTGTAATTCCTCGTGTTCTCTATGAAGAATTGCTGAGGAGTTACCAACAGCAGCAAGAAGAAATGAGACATATTCAGCAAGAACTTGAGAGAACACGGAGGCAGCTTGTGCAGCAGGCAAAAAAGCTAAAGGAGTATGGGGCATTAGTGTCAGAAATGAAAGAGCTCAGAGACTTGAACAGGAGACTTCAGGATGTGCTGCTTCTGAGATTAGGCAGTGGTAAGTGCTCAGTATATATGGGACTAGTTTTAACAGGCTTTACAATATCTTAAAAATAGAAACTGAAACTTCTTCCAGGTGTAGGGATGGGGGGCAAACCGGACTTTACCTGTTAAAGTGCTTTTTCCACTTCAGTTGTGCTATGCATATTGGATTTGTACACCACGCGCCTCTGGATCTTTCTTTAATGATAGCAGCGGTCTTTGTGCCGGTAAGTCTGACTCAGAGTTTCCATGTTACAGTACTGTGTTCAGTTCTTTTTAAAAAAAAAAAAAAAAATTCACCCCAAACTGAATGTTGTAGTAAAGTTTATCTGTGGAACATATCTGTCTTTCCTTTATTAAATTACATTTTTAAAAAATTCCATTCAACGCATAGTAAGTGTAGGGCAGACCATAAGGTCTTACTGATTGCAGCTGTTTGTGGAAGGTGGGTTTTTTGGGTTTTTTTTATTTAAGGTTTCCTTGTTATGAATAAGTAACCAAGTTTTGGCTTTTTAAAACTTTTTGTAGGTCATTCGATTATAATATGTTCTTGAACGTTTTGGCATTTGATTTAAACAGCAAAGGTATTTGAGAAATTATGGGCTGTTCATGAACATAAGTGTGTTTTTGTTTTTTGTTTTTGTTTTTTTTAAATAAGTACAATGATCCATTATAAAAAATATTGGTTATTAAATGCAGGTTTTATACAATTTTGGATTTAGATTCCAAATATCTTGAATCAGTGGCAGTTTTTTTGTTCAGTGATAACTATTTAACTATTATATTGGAATTGGTGTAGAGTAGTAGTCTGTGTCACTTGGGGGTGATAAAACTGGAATACTTCATTATGATTTTAAAAATAGTTTTCATGTTTGTTTTTATTTGTAAATAAAATTCAGAGCCCAGTAGTCAAAAGGGTCCATAGTCAAGTCTTGGCCACTGAAATTTGCAGTTATGGGTTGCACGCCCAAGCTTTGGCATGCTGTTTTCCATGTCTGTTTTGGGACATGCGGAAGTTGATTTTTCACACACAATTCGAATAGAGGGCCACCTACTTGATTTGCATGAGTGTCTGAGGTTTCTGTGCCAATCTGAGGTTTGTCCACACAAGATGTTGGATGTGAAAAATTGCATGTTTATGGTTTTGCACGCATTGAATTGTGCTTGATTGAAGTTCACTTTGAAAACTTGACTCCAAAGATTTAAGATGGACTTAGTATGGTGACTACCCAGAGTAATTAATTAAAGGGCATGTAAAGATTAAATAAGCTTTCCACACAGTATTAGAGACATAATGTGGGTGGTTGTAAATTCCAGTGAGTTCTCTGAAATTCTCCTTGGATGAAAAGATGTCCTACTATCAACTAAATGAACATATGTGAATTGTCAGTCCAGATGTTAGCAGGCAAGTCTACTAACCACTGTTTTATTGGGCATTCTTGCTGGTAGTCTCAGTTGTGTGGCCAAAACTGGAATGAACACAGGGTATGGATTATTCTTTCATTCCTACGGATAGTTTCTTCAATAGGGATTTGATGCATCTTTGCACGGACTGGTGGAAAAAACTTGAAAAGGTGTTGCCCATGCCAAATATATTCTCTAGATAGTGGACTTGAGTTTCTGATGCATCAATCTGGCACCATTTTAACAATCATGAATAATACCACCAGCATTGAAGAAATCCATTCAGCAGATTTTTTTTCTTAAACTATTTCAGATTTGAGTGATGAATCTAGACAGTTATAGAAATAGTCTCTCTGCAATGAACTAGTGAAACTAGTGCCATCTCTTTCCAATACCTGGCTTATCTATTCACTATTGGGAGTGATTTTGCTGAAGACACATTTCATGCAGCTCCAGCCCTGTGGTCAGCTTCACAGAAATGGACAATGCCTCCCATTGATCTGGCCACTGCTTTCCTCCTGAAGAGGGTGCAGCTCCCACCTTTGACTCCTGGGGGAATTCTGTGCCAAAAAATTAAAATTCTGCACACAGTATTTTAAAATTCTGCATATTGAATTTATCAAAATAACACAATATAATCATGCCAGTTTCAATTAGTTTGGTAATTTATTTCAAAATATCTGTCAGCAAGTATGTCTAACAATACAGACAAAAAAAATTCTGATTTTTTTTTTTTTTTTTACAAATAGATTCCTTACTTTGCATATTAATACAGATTTTTAAGTAATTAATTTAAACTACAATACTGAAATGTATTTCCAACACCCCTCAGAAGCGGTGCAGAGGCTTGGGGCTAATGGAGGAGCTGAGGGGGAGAGAAATAATTGCAGGGAGTGAGCCTGGAGGGTTGTTACATGTGGGTAGAAGACGTATGGAACAGGTTTGGTTTTTTTGGTGCGGGGGAGAGATTGTTAGGGGGTTGTGGAATCTTCCCCATGCAGACCCTTGCTGATCCCTAGCCTCTCCCATTGAGTCATGCACATCTGCCCCTGTCCCCAAGTGTCCCTGCACCCTCACTACCACTTAGTCCCTGCCCCAGTCTGTCTCCCCTCCCCCCACTAGGCCTTCTGATCCTCAGTCTGTGTGACCCCGCAGCAGCCCCATGCCTCCTCCCTTGGCCCCATGGCAGGGTGCTGTGAGGAACGCAGCCTCTCTTCCCCCCAGTGGCTGTTGTGGCAAGGTAGCCAGCTGCCCTCTGTTTTGGTGCCACAGTGGCCCCTGGTGAGTGAAAGGCATAACTGTAGTGCCACTCCAGCAGGATGTATTTCCTGCAGAGGAAAAAAAAATGTGTATGGGACATGAATTGTGCATGTGCACAGTGGCGTAAAATTCCTCCAGGAGTAACCTCTCTGCCTGGTCAAATCTGCTGCTCCCATTGCCCTCTTTCCCCCCTCCGCCCCTTTTTGGAGAAAGCTATAAGAAGCAGCAGTACTAGCAGTGTGCAGAGTGTGCAAGGATGCTGTTGTATTAGACCTTCGCAAAGGAAGTGGAAAGCTCTTTGCCTCTTCCACCTCCTTTGCACTCCTATGCAGAGCGAACAAGTTTGTTGTACACTGTAATTTTGGGGCACTATAAAAAATGAGGGTTTGCGCTTTTTAAATTTTGTACTTAATCCCTGTCCAGATGTGCACATTAATTTAGAAAGTTCCATTGTTGTTAATATAGGGATGGAGAATCCCTTAAACATTAGAAAGTACTTGGATTCCTAGCCTTTGTGGCATGTTTGACTGTATCGTTTGTGTATTAAATTCTGCCCTACATCCATACAGTCTCGTTGGTTTTGGTGGGGTTATTAATGTGTAAAGGTAAAAGTTGGACCTAAATGTAGCCATCATACATTCTGTCAAGATTTAAAGCAGCTACTACAGATAATTCAATGTCCTTTTCCTATAATGGTGGTTTTAAAATAGAAAAAGTGTCAGCCCTTGGGAAAATAGATGCAAAATTAGTTTATGGTTAGAAATGTGGAACTACTGCAGACTTCAATTGTGATAAAAGGGATCTCAAACATCTGTGTGTAAAGAAATACTGTTCCTTTACATCAACACATGGTTAGAGATCATTGAGAGATTGTTTCTACTCCTGGAAATGGTTACCTTTGTGAATATGTGCTGTCCATGAAAATAGTTTAAAAGGGTAGTGTCCTGGACTTATCTTTAGTTGTTCTGGTGACTTCATGAACCTAGAGTTTCAAATTACATGTAATTTATGTGAAGTTATATTCTTAGCAGGCTACTGTTAATGCAAACTAATTGCATTTCTGTTTCACCTAGGGACTTACACTTTCTTTGTGTGAGATGACAGCTGTTTGGTACGGATGCATCACAGCTGGGGGAAACATGTATTATTGCTGATGTTTTAAACTTGAAGGCCAGATGTAGATGAAAGTTCAGTTAATCTCTTTGTCTGGAACTTGCTGCCTCCCTGACAGTGTGAATATCAGTGTTCATAGCCCTTTACATTTATGATACTGAGTTGCAATTTATTATACAAGAGCCTTGGCAATGACTTGCCATAGCTGACACAGCATCCTCAGATGCATCAGGAGGAGAATAAGATGGTCAGTATTTCACTGTTCTTTATGAAATATTAAGGGCTCGATTCTGATGTTAAGGCATAACCTTTCATTTGAGGTGGTGCAGCAGTACACTGTCTCATGGAGGCACAATATCTCCTAGAGTTCTAGGGAGCAAAGGAGTGGGGGAGAAGGTAACCATTGAACCAAAACCCTTGAAGAGGTGCAATATGTATTTCCTCTGCTGCTTGGAGGTGAATGCTATCGTATTGTGCTAGGCCTCTGCACACATGCAAAGGCTATTTTTGACCACCTTCCCTCTCCTCTGACTGTAATACACCTAATGTAAGGGGCTGCATGATCCAGTACATGTTGGGTACACCTACACAGCAGTTGAACACCCATGGCTCGTCTGAGTCAGCTAATTCGGGCTCATGGGGCTATAAAAATGCTATGTTTAGGTTTGGGCTTGGGACTGAAGCCCAGGCTCTGGGACCTCACAAGGGAGGAGGATCCCAGAGCCCAGGCTCCAGCCCGAGCCTAAACAGCTATGCAGCAATTTTTAGCCCCACAGCCTGAGCTCCATGAGTGAGAGTCAGCTGACCTGGGCTAGCCACAGTCGTGCCATGGATCTCTCATTCCAGTATATACATCCCTAAATCATTGACTTTTATCCTCTGGAATCCCAGCTTCAAATATGGCTTGGATCACAAGTGATATGAATTTGAATAACATAAAAATGTTTCAGGCTAACAGCCTTCACATTGGGTAAGCGCTGCACAATTTAGTATGATTGTCCATATCAACTCAGAGGATGATCCTAGAAGCAGTAGTGTTCTATTGGGAAGATTGCACATCTCTTACCAGAACAATGCATGGCTCTAGCTAGGTCAACCGGCCTTACACTTATTACTGTTTTCACACTATGCTCTTAATTCTCAGTATTGCAGTAGGACGGAAAGGGAAATATTCACCCAGATTCTTTGCTTATCTTCCAGTTTATCTAGTTACAGCTCCCTCATTCTTGGGGCCAGGTCTGTCTTCCTGAGTTGCGACATAGGTAAGAGCAGCCCAGGGCTGTTCCAATTTACACTGGATGGCTACAGTCAGTATGGAACCATTACCCCAAGTGAGCCTAGTAGGAACACATTGAATTTCAGCTGCATCCTCGTCCCTGCCTGGGAACCAAACTGGGGGAGTGGAGCAGGAGCTGGATGTGCTGGTACAGCACCAGTGGAGAATTGCTCCACACCAGAAGAATTTTCATATGGCCATATTCAGCTGCTTTCTGCTCTCTCTCTCTCTCTCTCTCTCTCTCTCTCTCTCTCAGTGAAAGAGAGAGCCAAAGAGTCTTATAAGCAAATGGCACTAGGAACCGAATAAATGAGGAATGTTTACTGCAGCACCATGAGTAACGGTAAATCAGCAACAAATCAAGAACAAGTATCTGGGGTTAGCCGTGTTAGTCTGTGTCATAAATATAAAGGGAAGGGTAAACCCCTTTGAAATCCCTCCTGGCCAGGGGAAAGCTCCTCTCACCTGTAAAGGGTTAAGAAGCTAAAGGTAACCTCGCTGGCACCTGACCAAAATGACCAATGAGGAGACAAGATACTTTCAAAAGCTGGGAGGAGGGAGAGAAACAAAGGGTCTGTGAGTCTGTATGCTGGGTCTTGGCCGGGGATAGACCAGGAATGGAGTCTTAGAACTTTTAGTAAGTAATCTAGCTAGGTATGTGTTAGATTATGATTTCTTTAAATGGCTGAGAAAAGAATTGTGCTGAATAGAATAACTATTTCTGTCTGTGTATCTTTTTTGTAACTTAAGGTTTTGCCTAGAGGGGTTCTCTATGTTTTTGAATCTAATTACCCTGTAAGATATCTACCATCCTGATTTTACAGGGGGGATTTCTTTATTTCTATTTACTTCTATTTTTATTAAAAGTCTTCTTGTAAGAAACTGAATGCTTTTTCATTGTTCTCAGATCCAAGGGTTTGGGTCTGTGGTCACCTGTGCAAATTGGTGAGGCTTTTTATCCAACATTTCCCAGGAAAGGGGGGGTGCAAGTGTTGGGAGGATTGTTCATTGTTCTCAGATCCAAGGGTTTGGGTCTGTGGTCACCTATGCAAATTGGTGAGGCTTTTTACCAAACCTTGTCCAGGAAGTGGGGTGCAAGGTTTTGGGAAGTATTTTGGGGGGAAGGACGCGTCCAAACAGCTCTTCCCCAGTAACCAGTATTAGTTTGGTGGTGGTAGCGGCCAGTCCAAGGACAACGGGTGGAATATTTTGTACCTTGGGGAAGTTTTGACCTAAGCTGGTAAAGATAAGCTTAGGAGGTTTTTCATGCAGGTCCCCACATCTGTACCCTAGAGTTCAGAGTGGGGGAGGAACCTTGACAGTCTGTATCCAAATCAAGAACAGTGTCTAAAAATCCAAGGTTTCCCAGATTCCTCAATATCATGTGCATTCCCTTTCCAGTAGACATGCGGAAAAGCAGAGGCTTCCTGCCACAAAAAGGAAGTGCTGAACAATGCACCTCCACTCATCTCAAGTAGCATCAAAGCCTGCAATGTGTCTTTGAGAGAATGAGATGATCCACACACTGTGGAAAGGTTCCTGAGTAGCAGCCGTGTTAGTCTGTATCCGTAAAAAGAAAAGGAGTACTTGTGGCACCTTAGAGACTAACTGTGGAAAGAGCTTGTGGAAAGCCTGGCATCTGTTGAGCTGAAGCTATTGCGGTCCATATTGAGCAACCAGTAATTCTGAAACACCCCCCCAAAGAAAAACAAAAAATTCGGAGTGAACTAGAAAGGTTTCTTTCCTTTCTTTTCACATTCTTAAGAATTGTCTTTGCTGTGTTTTAAAATGATCATTATGTAGTAAATATTTGCATTTTTGAGCCCTGAAGCTGTGGCCAATTTCTTTCACCCACTCCCTCCCTTCCTTTATTTATTTAAAAAAAAAAAAACAGAAAGCAAATAAACTACAAAGAGAGAGAAACTTTAAAAAGTAAATTTAAAGTGTGGTGCATGGCAAATTAGGCACACAGCTCCCATTAGCAATAAAGCAATAGAATGAGTTGCATGTCTAATTCACAACATGCTGTGCTGAAAATGCAGTCTTTAGTACTCAGTGAAAAGAACTGTGAAGCCTATCCAGTTAGATGCAGCTTTATGGGTTTTTAGAGGTGGGGGAGGCAAGCTTTTAGAGTATAAAATAAGGCATTTTTAAGGCTTTCTGTCTGTGGCTTCCAAGCAATAAAGCATCAGTTAAATTTGATATTTTTGTGGCTCCTGAGACTTGCTGCTACAGTGGACTTTTACCAGTTACTCTTCTTTAGGGAAATCTGGAAACCAAACCCCAGCTGTGTCAGTATACTGGCTGTAAACAAACAGTAAAAAAACTTCCAAGTAGAAAATAGCATAAATGTTTAAACCAAGAAACACTTTTCATTCTAGGAAGAAAATACTTCAACATAGGGTTTTTTCCCCCCTGAATTTTCCTTCAAAGCACAGAATTGTACATCTTGAGGATTACTTTCCTTGAGCTCATTGAACAGTTTGCCTCAAGAAAAGGCATGAATGTTCTCTTCCCAGCCTATAGTCAAGACAATCTCTAGGGCAGTGGTTTTCAACCCTTTTTCATTTGCAGACCCCTAAACAATTTCTAATAGAGATGCAGCCCCTTTGGAAATTCAACCTGTGGTCTGCAAACTCCTACCATAGAAGTCTTACACTGAAAACTGACTGAACAGAATTCAACTGTAAATGTTGCACGTGCTCAGCATGGCAGTTGACACAGTGGGAGAAAGGGGACTAAACTGTGGGTTTCTATGATAATGACAACACTTCCAGATTTTGGCCTATAGGTGCGGGTATTCACATACTTTTGATCAGAAAAACAGAAAGTAAATAAGAAAATGTTGTTTAGTGTTTCTCATAACACAAGAACTAGGGGTCACCAAATTAAATTAATAGGCAGCAGGTTTAAAACAAACAAAAGGAAGATTTTTTTTCATACAACGCACAGTGTCAGTCTGTGGAACTCTTTGCCAGAGGATGTTGTGAAGGCCAAGACTATAACAGGGTTCTAAAAAGAACCAGATAGCCATTGATGGACCTATCCTCCATTAACTTATTAACCAGAATGGGCAGGGATGGTGTCCCTAGCCTCTGTTTGCCAGAAGCTGGGAATGGGTGACGGGATGGATCACTTGATGATAACCTGTTCTGTTCATTCCCTTTGGGGCACCTGACACTGGCCACTGTTGGAAGACAGGATACTGCGCTAGATGGACCCTTGGTGTGACCCAGGATGGCTGTTCTTATGTTCTTAATGTCTTTTCTGGGATCTGAAACTTTATTTTCATAATCACCATTCATGGACCCCTTAGACATAGTCTGCGGACTTCCAGGGGTCTACAGACCACAGGTTGAAAATTACTTCTCTAGGGTAGTTGTGTATCAGTACCCTGCTTGTTCAGTTCATTAAAGAATGTGGGAAGAGGTTGAACATTTCTACCATATCCACTCATAAAAGGTAGTCTTGCAGTTGGTCTACCGCTGTGCGTGGTTTTAAATGCAACTGTTCAGTCTTCGCTTGGTGCCAACATCAGTGTCTGCTTGTGTATGATGTTGCAGGTGTCAGTGAATGCTGCTGTGAAACTATAATGTAAATGTGCTGTCTTTCATAGGGTTCTGTATTGGTACCATACTTGCATTCAATTCCTAAGAAACCCAATAGCTATCACTGCAGAATAGAGTTGTCCAAAGAACTGGAATTTTTGGTCCTTGACAATAAGCTAAATGCACCCCACTAGCTTCAAGTGCAAAATAACTATGATATTTAGGTCACGTACAAGCGATGTTAAGCCACATGGGGAAATTGCTATTTTTGCATACTAAGCTTTCATATGATTCTGTGCAGCATAAAGAGTAACGGATGCTATAATCGTTTCAGATACAGAGAATGTCCAAGAAATATGATACAAGAGACAGATTTATTTTTTCCAGTGTACCAACAGCTATACTGCCATTAGCTGAAACGGCAGTCTGATTTGCTGGGTTAGAGCAAGACAAAACTTGGGGCTCTACGTACAAAAAGAGAGGTGGCAACTGCTGAGACTCATTTCCACAGTTAAAGATTACTAAATTAGTTTTTGTGGTTATTCAAGACTCAAATGTTGGATATGCAGTGCTAACTCACTCCTTCATAGTGTAGTTCTAGGGAGTATGAGAGTTACTCTTGTCGTTCGGTCCTGATCCTGCAGCTGATGTTATACTGACCTGTACAAAACTACATTCATTCTAACAGAGCTTCATGTGGTATCGGTGGTTTGCTCACATGCATGCTTTCAGGATCAGAGCTGTAGACTATATTTACTGGTGCTGTCACAGTTCTAATGAATGAAATTATAAAATCCAATTCACAAATTGTATTGTTTGACCCTTTTAGAATAACTTTGTAGTAGCTGATCTGGGGGGGCGGGGGAGGGGATTCTGAAAAGCTGGTGTCATTGATAGTTAATTAATCTTCCTTAGAAACCTCAAACATCTGCTTAGCAATCTTCCATTGTTTAAATTGTGCTTAATTTTTGTTGATTACATTAAAATATAAATCAGGGTAACTGATCGGACAATCAAAATTCTAATGTATGTTGTGTTAACACTTAGATGTTCCTTAAATTCAAGGCATTTTAGCATAAGTATCACAAGTCCATTCACTTAATTGTACCATTTCTGTTCATTCTTATTTTACATACCCCTATTTAAAGAATGTTTTAAATATTTTTACTTTTTTCCATGAAAAAGTATAGATCGCATATAACTGTCCAAGTAACTATACAGTAATTCTAATTTGAAGGATAACTGTTACCACCTCTGGTTTATATGTTCAACTCAGTTTCATTATCATTCATTTGAGTACAAGTTATGGCTACCTCACCTATATTCTTTGAACTGTCCATACACACAATTATTTTTTAGCATGATTCTTTAGCATTAAGTGTTTAAAGCAGGAATGGGTAAGAGCCTGAGTTCTTACCCCGATTTTATTGGGGACTGTTCAGATGAAGGGTTTTGCTTTGGATCCGTTTCCATTCTAAAACAAACATGACTAATGCGGTGGTCTATGCTGACCATTGGTCAGTAAAATGATTGAGTTCATGTTCTTTGGGATAGCAGACAAATCTCTTTTCTCAACTGTGTAGGTCCTGCCATTGAACTTGAAAAAGGAAAACCAGAATCCATTGAGCCTGAGCCTGAGATACAGAAAACATTCAGTGAGGAAGCGAATACATCAACATACTATCCTGCCCCTGTTCCAGTAATGGACAAGTATATTCTCGAGAACGGAAAGGTATTTGAAACTAAATACTTTATAAATAGTCTTTAACTGTTCTTCAGGTGGATTTCATACCAAACTTTCATGACATTAGAGTCTTTGCTGTAAGCTACTATTGTGTTTAGTGTTTTCCTAAATTTTCACAAAGTACAATAGTATCCGTATAATAAGATTACAGGAACATCAATCACTGTGTGTGTCACTCTGAAGCTTATGTCTGTAGAGTTGGTAGGAAATAATGGAAATAGCTACAAACATGGTTGGTGGCCCTTTTTTTATTCAGAATATCCTCAGGATGAATCATCATTGGGTATTGTGATCTGTTACCATCCAGTTTTTAAATTTACAGCCATTTTGACTTGACAGATTACACCTACAGCTATAGAAAAGCATGTATCTATGGCATGCCAAAAGTTCTAAGATCACTGTGACCAATTGCCTCCTTTACAGCCAAGTTGAATGCAACAGTTTCACTAGTTGTATGAGGGGGACACTGGATTTTGGCAACTGCCACCTGCACAAAACACAAATCTCTCAGTGCAACCTTCTCTAGACACACATCAACACGACCACCGCCACACACTGCAGTCAGCACACACAGTAACCCCAAACATGCCTCACCACAACATATACCCTTCATTCACAATGTGTACAAATTCACATTTCTTCCTGCACAACACAACAGAACCCCCCATTCAACAGCACAATCAGCACACACCACAACTCCAAACATTTGAGTATCTAAAATGTTTGTTGAGCCTGTGTGAAAACAAGTACAAACATGGTTAAGAGCGCTTGTTGTTCACAAGGTTCTGTCATCACTGGAGGTTCATGACTTGTTACTGTCCAATTTTTAAGTTCTCAGCCATTTTCAGCCTTTTTACATTTATGACTTTACGAATTACACCTGTGTGACAGCATGGGATTGCAGGTACTAATCCCTAAGTAATAGACAGTTATACAAATATGTACCATATTTGAAACTGATAGTTGGTGGTAAGATCAATGCTACTTTGAAGTGAATGCACACAGTCAATATACGGAAAAGGACACAATGAATAAACTTAAGTGTTTACATAAATCCACTGGAATTATACCATACTCAGCAGATCCCCATTCCTGGGATGTGTATGCAGTCAGTGCCACAATTGGAGAACCTCTGGAAAGCAATATCCACATCAGGCTCCACCACGGTCCTTTTAGCTACCAAATATTATTTCATATAGTTACAGTGGCAGAAAAACATAGCACATTCCATTTCACCTTAAAATCAACATTACACAATTGATTGCATCTGGTTTTTGACACGTCCCTTGAATATGAAGTTAAAATAATAATTCATTGTTCTGTATTTTAACAGAGATATCTAAACACTTAGTTTGTTGGGATTTAGATTGTTGTAACCATTTTAAAACAATTGATACATTTTGGTGACACACTTAAGGTGGCTAATTTTTAACATTTTCACTAATTTATGCAATTCTTTTTAACCTGAACTGCAGTGGAGTTGTAGAAAGGCTGTTTTACAAACTTCACACTGTGTGGTATTGGATGTGATCATGGTACGATTCTCACTCATGTCAGAGAAACTCTTCTCTATCCCAAAAGAGAGGACAGCATTACAAAAAAAATTAAAGATGAGCCTGTGGCATTCATGAAAAATGTTGATCTAAGGTGTGTGTTAGTCAGATACATTGTTCATGTTGTCATGGTTACTAAAGTATTCTGTTCTTTGTTTTTGTTCTTGGAGGTTGATCCTGTGCTCGGTGATTTCAGTGGCAAAGCTCCCATTGCCTTCACCAGGCAAAGGATCTTACACTTTGTGTCTGTCATCTAAAGATCACAAAATACTTACAAAAAATTGATTTCATTAGGCCTCACAGCACTACCTCTGAGAGTAGTAGATAAGTATTATCATGCCCATTTTACAGAAGGGTAAAACGAGGGTGGGGGAATAAGTTGCTTGCATAAAAATATACAGCAAGTTAGTAACAGCTGGAAATTATAAAAGAGAAACAGGATTCCTGTGGTCAAGTGGCCTGCTATAACCACAGACATCTATTTGATACCAACAATAACATTTCCTTCAAATAAATGAAAAGCTTTCAAAGAATGGAGACTGTTTGAAACATGAATCTTTAAAAAACGTTTGTTATAACAGGCTATTTTAAAATATTTTAAGTAAAAACTAGTGAGTTACATGATGTACTTAAGGCCTAGAAAGAGACTAAGGTATCTGTGCATGTTTATATGGAGTAGCTCGCTATACCATGGAATACATTATACTTAGCTTTTTGGTAAAATGGAGCATTCAGCTTTCTGGTTTTCACTTAGTAGTCAAACCCAGAATTCAGCACTTCAGAGTGCTACTGATTTTTTGTTTTAAATCTCCTTGAAATATTCTTAACAACTACGTTGTGTTTTTTATTTAGAGGTATTTGTATTTTAGTCTTGGAAAGTCCAAAATCATCCTGATTTCTGAGTGCTGGCTGCTGCACTCAGAAATCAGGATGAATGGAGTTGTTTTACAGAGTATGGGGATGGAGCCAAAAGAAAATACTTTAAAATAAATAAATAAAATAAAGTAATTAAATAGAGACTGATCAGAGTGGAGAGAGGGAAGTAATTGCATATTGAGGATTATGTAACTTGTTTGTCTGTCTATCTGGTTTTTTCACCTATGTAGTAACATTCTTTAAAATATCTGGTGATGAAAGGAATATTTTTATGCATGACTATTTAAAAAAACAAACTATAATCTGCCTTTTTCAGTTTTATCTCTGTCTAAAGAAATTATATACAGAAGAGGCAATTTGCTTTGTGTTCATCATACTTTCAGGAAAAGTAGACTCTTTACTTGATTGCCACATGGCAATCGGTAACTAGAACATTAATATTTCTACAGTTAAGGTTTTAAACAATGTTACTTAAGGACACTGTGAAGGGACTGTCATCTCTTGATTGCCTCCTTACAGCTGGGTGCGGTATTTACTCTTGGGGGAATTCTGCGCATCTGCGGACACACACAATTCATCTGTCTCGCATAATTTTGTATTTTCCCGCATAAAAACATTTTGCCTAAGTGCTGCAGTTCTGCCTTTTGCCCACCAGAGGCTGCTGTGGCGCTAGAACAGGCAGCATGAACGCAGCTGGCTGTCCTGGCACCACAGCAGCTTCTGGTGGGCAAAAGGCAGAACTGCAGTATTTCTGGGCCAGAATCTTTTTTTTATGCGGGAAAACACAAAATTCTGTGCCTAGTGCTGCGGAATTGCCCCCGGAGTAGAGTTCATAACAGCACCCTGAACAGAGTGGGGCACAAAGCGCTGCTGTGGGGTTCAGAATAGCTATGGGGAGCGGGGGAGACACAGACTGGAGCATGGGCTCAGGAGCTAGTGGGGATTGGAAGGGGGCTGCAGAGACCCATGAGGATGAGGGATGCATGGAGGGGGCAGATGTGCCTGACTGAATGTGAGAGGCTTGGGGTCAGCCAGGATCTGCATGGAGGAGGCTTCCCAACATCCTAACAATTCCCCCTCCCCAAGAAAAACCTCCCACCCACACCCAACACCCTCCAGATTCACTCCTAGGCTCCTTCCCTCTCCCTCAGCTCTTCTGTTACCCCTGACTCCCCCAAGCCTTTGCATTGCTTCTGACAGGTGCAGGAAATACGGTTCTGTATTGTAATTTAAATGTATTGCACAAGGTTCTGTATTAATATGCCTAGTAAGGAATCTATTTGTCCAAAAAAAAAAAAATCTTTTTTTTCTCTCTGCATTGTTAGACATACTTGCTGACAGATATTTTGAAATAAATTACCAAAATAATTGTAACTGGCATGATTATATTGTGTTATTTTGACAAATAAAATATACAGAATTTTGCAGAATTTTCAAATGTGTGCAGAATTTTTAATTTTTTGGTGCGGAATTCCCCCAGGAGTAGGTATTGCAGTCCTTCTCTCATCCCTGGTGTCTTCTGCAGTCTTCCAGCCAGCCAGTCGTGGTGGGTCTTCGTGAATTGGCCAGAGGGCCAAGCCATGGAAGTCCAAATGAACCCCTTCTGGGGTATTAAAGAGTCCAATAAATAAACGGTCTATTTGTCCTTGCTGGGGTCGTCAGCCCCATCTCAGGGGCCCTTTAAATTCAGCCTTTTGTTCAGGCTCATAAATTAGCTCCATTCTCTCCTTGGGGTTTATACCACTTTACCTGTGGCCAGTAGAGGAACCTGGGCCCACCCGCTACTCTGAGTTCCAACCGAGGGACTATACACAGTGGCCACATGCTGTTTGATTTAATTTTTTCTGCTTCTTTCCTTGGTGTTTTCCCACCTGGGTCCTTTAGCTTTACCCTTATCTCGGGTCCTCTCTCTCTCCCTCCATTCAAAGCAAGCTGTGCAAAACACAGTCAGAAAACAAACTCGGGCTATTCTTCAGGTTCCTTTGGCCAGGACTGCTAAGGCCTGGCAGCTCCTTTTATTTCGGTCATCAGGGCCTTGGTTGGCTGTTGCTTGCCTTTCTAGCTTTTAGAGGACCAGGTCTCTCTGGTTTCCAAAATGGCCACTCTGGAGACTCCTCTGTGGGCAAGGTTGAAAGACCTACCTTTGCTGCTCTTTTCATTTAAGCTTGTTGCTACTTGGGACCGGGTGTAGTAGGATCACAGGGCTCCCAGGAGGGAGCCACAAAGGCCAAATACACCATATCACAGACACTGTTATAATAAAAATGGTTTTCAGGCAATAGCTTGCAGTCCTAACTCAGGAAAAACTCCAGTTAAAGTCATTGAGAATTTTTATTGAACAGAGACTCAGAAATTGGACCTATGTAATTTAAAAATGTCTTTGCCCAATTTTCAGTGAACGTAATGAGAGTGTTCACATGTATAAAGTCACTCATTTATGTGTGAGGTGTGCAATGCAGATCTTTTATCTGATAACGTAGATAACATTTTAGATAATTGAACATGAAAGATGTAAAAAATCAAACTTAATTTTACTGTTAGACTATTTATTTTCCTTTTTTCCTTCTTCCTTCCCTTTTCCTTTAACAGTATTACAGAAATATTGTTGCATTTCTCCATAATAGTAGTTCAGTTGTAGCTATTAGGAATGGACAAACTTCACTGATGGAATTAGGTTTTGTGAAGCTTGCAAGCAGCCCTTTGGGTTCAAAGGGTTAACAATTAATTGGAGTGCTGGATTTCCCCAACCACCACCCTTGTAATTTAAACAGGGGGGCCTAATTCAGCTCCAATTGAAGTCAACATGAGGTTTATCACAGACTTCAATGGGACCAGAATTTGGTCATAGAGTCATAGAATATCAGGGTTAGAAGGGACCTCAGGAGGTCATCTAGTCCAACCCCCTGCTCAAAGCAGGACCAATCCCCAATTTTTGCCCCAGATCCCTAAATGGCCCCCTCAAGGATTGAACTCACAACCCTGGGTTTAGCAGGCCAATGCTCAAACCACTCAACCACTCCCAAAGGTCCATTGTGTGCATCCCTCCCCGCCACCTCCCACAGCATGATTTGAATAAATTCTGTTCTCCTGGCAAAAGGGAAGCCTGTGCTGTGTACTAAGAGTAGGACTTTTTTCCTTGCCCCAAAATTAGGCTGGCACAAGTGATTGGCTTGAATACAGTGCATATAGCGAGTACTAGATATACTTGCTCATTATAATTTTTCTCTGTCCTATTTCTGGTCCTTTTATCATAGTCTTTCAGGACAGAGACTATGGGGGAAAAAAGTTAAGAGTAAAAGAACTGGAAAAGCAGAGGAAAGTGAAACACACGATGTAAGCGTTTGACTCAAACTTACTGACCCACAATGTTGGGCAGGGTTCAAAACTAGGCAAACTGAATTTGCTTAGTCTTAATTACTATTATTATAGTATGTAATACTAGTGTTCGTACAGTACTTGTGTACCATAGATGTTAAGTTGTTTGTTTTATTACTACCTTCTAGGTCCATCTGGGCAGTGGAATCTGGGTAGATGAGGAGAAATGGCACCAGCTGCAAGTAACGCAAGGAGATTCAAAGTATACAAAAAACCTAGCTGTAATGATTTGGGGAACAGATGTTCTCAAGAACAGAAGCGTCACAGGAGTTGCAACCAAAAAAAAGAAAGATGCAGTTCCCAAGCCACCTCTCTCACCTCACAAATTAAGCATTGTCAGAGGTAGGTTACTTGAAAACTAGGTTCCTGCTGTGGAGTTTAAACATTAATCAGCTAGATGAAAAATGCTTCTATCTTATGTAAAATTCATCCACTTAAAAACTAAAATAAAAGTTACTGTTGCAACACACACTACTCCCCTCCCAAAAACAGACACTTGCTTGAATAGCCAGACCCAGTGCAGTCCTTCGAGGGCCCAGTGCTACAAGATGACTTTGGTGGGGTTCAGGGTGCTCATCATGTCAAAGCAGGCATTTGCAGGATAGGCCCCAAATGAGCTTTGCAGACAGTACTCTCTGTTGGAATTTGTTGATAACTTACTGATGTTTTGTAATGCATGTATCACTTTTGACAAGCACTGGAATAACTTTACAACATTACAGCTATCCATTGGGAGAGAGCCTTTCATTTCTCCCATCTCTAAGATACAACTCCCTCTGGGGTGGGGCACAGAAGCCATTATTATAACATCTGTACAAATCTTCATCTCCCCCTTCCAAAAACAGATGTATAACAGCTTTTCCATTTGAACCAAAGTGAAGTTAGATGGGTAGAAATCAATTTCTGTTCCTAAGTTGGAATTTGAGCAAGAAATGTAGATCAGTGACCCTAACTGGGCAAGAAGGATTGTGATGAGACCTTGAATAACCACGAGCAAGCATCCCATGTGCAAGGTGCTGAAAGAGTCAGAACAGTGGTTGTCCTTTATTTTAAGTGACTAATAAAGTTCAATCTTTTTGTATCATCATGCTTGCATTTTACACTGTCACTTCTAATAGTCGTCTTTGGTTCTACAGAGTCCTCTCTGTTAGAACTGAGCCAATTCTGCATGGAATTTTTATCAAGAGTGGGGTGTTAGCCTCTGCATTCTGCCTCCTAAAGCTCCTTGTGCAGTTTCAGTGGGATATTATTCTAAATTGCTGTGTAGGGTTCCTGCGAGCTGTATTAAATAGCGGCTGTATTCCAAATCAAACGTGGCTGTATTTTGGAAGCAGGAAATATAATTTCTGTATGTATAGGTTATAAAGTGATCTTATTTCCAATTCCCTCATCCCAACTCACTCCTGTAATTAGTCATGCTCATTTCTTGTGCCTTGTCCTTCAATTGGATAATAAGAATTTTGGGGCAGGGGACCATGCTTTCTTCTGTATGTTCAGTGCCTTGCTAAAGGAGCTCCATTTCTGGTGGGTGACTCTTGGTGCTACCACAGCACCACTAGTAAAGGAGTGTGACATAATATTCTGGTTGTAGCTATGACTGTCGCTCACCAGCTTCTACTAGCAATAATTGGGTAAATCTCTCCAGGAGAAATGAATGGTCACTTCAAAAAAGTAATGGTTCCTGTAGATGATTAAAGCAGACTTTTTTATAGGTAACTGGTGATAGGGTGTGGAGTTCTGCTTGTTGGCTATTACTTAGTGGGTTTTTTTCCCTCCACCAAATCACTGTATGAAGACTACCGTAGAATACAAACAGGGCCGCCACCACCCTGGACCCCTGCTGCGGGGTTTCCCTGGACCCTTTGAGGCTGGCCAGCAAACTCTGACCCTCACCCTGTGGAGCCACGTGGCTACCCAGACCCTTGCTGCACACCTGCCCTGACCCCAGACCCTCACCATGGGGCTGGCTGCCTGCGGCAGCCCACCCTGGACCCCACGAGGCTGGGTGGGGCCAGCCAGCTGCCCTGACTCCAGACCCCTGCTGTCTGGCCCCCGACCCCGCCACATGGCTAGCTGCCCGGACCCCTGTAGCAGGGCTGGCTGTGGCCCACCCTGAGGGGCGGGCTGACTGCAGACCCCTGCCATGTAGCTGCCCTGGGCCCTGTGGGGCTGGCTGTCTGGCAGACCCAGACCCCCACCATGTGAGCCGCACAGCTGCCCCAAGCCTGGACTGCCGGTGCAGGCCCGGCTACCCCCATCCCCAATCCCGACTGTGGGGATGACTTCTGCAGCCTACCCCAGACCCTGCGAGGCTGGATGGCCCCTGCGCAGCTGCCCTGACCCCGGAACCCCGCCATGCAGGGCTGTGGGGCTGCTTGCCCTGGACCCCTGCTGCATGGCTGCCTCGGAGCCCGCAGGGCCAGCTGCCCGCCCTGGATCCTCGCCACGTGGCTGCCCCGGATCCTGGACCCCACCGCAGGGATGCCCCGACTCCCGGAGCCGACTGCCTGCCCCAGACCCTGCCATGTGGGTGGGCTGGCTGCCCTGGCCCGCCTGCGACCTTGTAGGGCCGGCCAGCTGCCCAGACCCCCACTGAGCAGCTGCCCCAGATCCTGCAGCTCACAGGACTGGGCAGCTGCCCTGGACCCTGGGTCCCCAAACCTTGGGGCCAGTGAGAGCCCCAGATCCCTGACCCACAGGGTCAGCCACCAGCCCTGACCCCAGACTCCTGCCAGACGGGGTGGGCCAGCAGCCCTGACCCCACTGGGCAGCGTGGACACCTCTGCGCTGGGCAGTCAGAAACCTGGTGGCCCCGGTACGTTGGCAGTCATTAGCACAGAGCTTGGCCCACTGAGAACTGCTGCACTATAGACAGTCTCCCCATGCAGCCATTTATCTGCTGCCTGTGATGAGTGTAGGCAGCAGCAGGGGATGCCAGAGCAATTCTTCTGTTTGCAACATCAGGCAGTCTGTGGGCCTGATAGTTTTCTCTAAGTCAGGCTTCTCTGGTTTTCACCAGAATCAATAAGGTACTGCCAACTGATGCCTAGATCAGTCCCTGAAACTTTGAAATCGATTGGATGCAGTGTTCAAAAGTTATCACGCTACAGACACTGGAATGCTATGACACTGAGTGTAGGGCCTTGCTGTGCATGGCCAGTGACATGGGCTGTGCACCTAAACAAAAGAGTACAATTCTCTTTACACACCTGTGCAGACTACCTGAATCTCAGATCCAGGTGCGTAGGAGACAATGGGCTACTTGTCTACTTACACCCTCAACGTAGCTGGACGACAAGGAATGGGTGGACCCTGTCTCACTGATCAGTAGCTAAACCAGCAGCCTTATACCAGCTGTAAATTACTCCCCCCTTGTTGCCCTCAGAGTGGTGCACAGGAAGGAAGTAGAGGAAGAATTGTGGCTCATGGGGTATGTCTGAGTCACAATGGCTCCTAGGGCCACTTTTGAATTGGTACAACTTACACATTACCTCTTGCTCGGGGCATTGGTAAAGTCACAATATTGTCTGTATTTATGTGGCAGGTCCCTTGGGCAGAAACCACCTATTTGTTAGTAATAGTTCAGTGGTATACTACTGAAGTTTCTATAGTGATGTAATGTTCTGCCTTGAGCACAATGAATCTGTCAGCGTTTCAGTTAATTCCCCCACTGTTTGCCGCATTATTTCAAATCATATTTTACTGCATATTGGTATCCCAGCTATCAGTCTGCCTGCCAATTGATTTTATTTATTTAGTAATAGCCAATAAATTTTCCAATGAAGAGTTCATAAAATTCACATTGTTTCAGATGTTTTCACCATTTTCTAGTTCCAGAATAGCTTATTTAAAATACATTTTAAAAAGACAGAATTAGCTCTTAAGGTGGCTAACATCCCTTGCTGCTTAAAAATCCCTACAGTGTAATACATTATACAGAAGTTATAAAAAGTCTGATGCATGAGCACTGTTATAAACCTTGTTAATGCAAAATATAACCTTTTATAAAACTTCTGAGCAGCTTCAAAATCAAATACAAAGCATAAATACTTAATTTTCATAACTTTTGAATAAAACTTGTTAATTAAGCAATAATCTCTATCGCTTTCTAGTATATAAAGCAATAAATGGCTGCTAAAATTGATTACTAGCCAAAGCAAAGCAGAGATTGTTTAATCAATCCTGGAAGCTATTTATTACTAGTAGCCTACACAACAATAGAGATTATTTCAGTTATAAAACAAATAACAAAATGCATACCTGATTTTAAGGAGCTGAAAGTAGGGTGCTACCTCTCTAATTCATTGCAGAAAAACAGATTAGATCCTGCAACTTGCTAAATGCCATCTGGGGGTGGTGGAGTGTGGTCTGAGCTCCCACTGGCCTCAACTGACTTTGATTTTTTAATTAATTATTATTATTTATTTTGTATTTACATTCCAGTAGAGCGGAGCCTACAATATGCAAAGTACTGTACAACACCAGAGCAAGATGGTCTCCACCCCAATCTAGTAAACCAACAAAATACAAATGGTTGGGAAGAGATGTATAACCAAGATATAGCCATATTAATGTATACTACATAAATTTTTTTAAAATGTGAAATAAATGTCCCCTATCTCCTACTGCTTCTCCTCCTAACCACTATTATTTGGCTAATGTCTTGTAGGTGTGACGGTAGAAGTGACTTGAAGGAGGAAAGGGTAGTGGCCTGACAGATCATTTTCAGTAAGGGTGTTCCATGTCGTCTGGAAGAAAGCTCTAAGACTGTTCTGGGAGATGTGGACAAATGAAGGGGTTAAGGTTGGCATTGATGACAGAGAGGGTAGGAGTGACACCATATGAGTTTGGATTTACCCCCATTTCTACTCATGAGGCCAGTGCAATGTCATAACTTGTGAGCTTATTGTGCCCTACAAAGATTCAAATATGGCAAGCCTAAACTTGAGCCAGATAAAGGGGACCAAACCAATGAATCAGAGAACCCTTTTTTTGTACAATAGAACACTATATTAAAAAAATATACAAGTTGCTTATGAAGTGCTGGCTCTGTAGTACCTTGAGCATGTTTTATTTGCTGTAATTCCAGCACAGGGCTAATTTCTTTCCTTAAAAATAATAACTGCTGTTCTCTTACTTCTCTCCCCAGAATGTTTGTATGACAGAATAGCACAAGAAACTGTGGATGAAACTGAAATTGCACAGAGACTCTCCAAAGTCAACAAGTACATCTGTGAAAAAATCATGGATATCAATAAATCATGTAAAAATGAAGAAAGGAGGGAAGCAAAGTACAATTTGCAATAAATTTTGGATTTTTAATAAAGTCTTAGTGTTTTACTTATGTCGTCTTGATTTGTGTGGAATTTTTGCTGAGGCGATTAAACTGGCTTTTAGTGTGGATCTCATTCTGAAATGTTGATGTATTTTTAAGCAGTTTTGTAAAATGGCTAGATATGTAACCTGCTTTAAAGTGATTTCAGATACAGAATCATAAAAATGTAGGACTGAAAGGGCCCTTAGGTCCTCTACTGCAGTCTCCTGCACTGAGGCAAGGCTGAGTATTAGCTTGAGAAGCACTGTTCTAGATATCTGATGAGGGGGACCGGCAATTTTTTTTTCCAGTGTGCGCGCAGACTAGCAGCCGATGGCTCACGGACCGGCACCGGTCCACGGACCACCACTTGGAGTAGCACTGATCTAGAAGACTATCCCTGACAGGTGTTTATCTTAACCTCCACTGACTGAGATTCCACCACCTCCCTAGGTAATTTGTTCCAGTGATTAACTACTCTTACAGTTAGGAAGTTTTACCTAATGTATAACCTAAATCTCCCTTGCTGTAATTTAAGCCCATTACTTGTCCTGTCCTCAGTGGATAAGGAGAACAATTTATCACCCTCCTCTTCATAACGACTTTTACCTATTTGAAGACTTATCGTGTCCCCTCCTCAGACTTCTCTTTTCCAGACTAAACAAACGCAGTTTTTTCAGTCTTTCCCCATAGGTCATGTTTTCGAGAACTTTAATCATTTTCCCCCATCCCCCCTGGATTATCTCCAGTTTTTCCATATCTTTCTTGAAGTGAGGTGCCCAGAACTGGACACTATTCCAGAGCCTTATGAGTGCTGAGTAGAGTGGAAAAATTACTTCTTGTATCTTCCTTACAACACTCCGGCTAATGCATCCCAGAACGATGTTTGCTTTTTTTTTATCTTTATACACGTTATAAATGTACACTCGATGCCATTATCTAAATCATTAATGAAGATATTGACTCGAACCAGACTCAGCACAGATCCCTGCAGATCCGCACTCGATATGCCCTTCGAGCTCAAGTGTGAACTATTAACTGCTCTCTGAGTACAGTTTGTATGCACCTTACAGGAGGTTTGTCCAGGCTACATTTCCTTAGTTTGCTTATGAGAAGGTCATGTGAGACTATCAAAAGCCTTACTAAATAGTGGAAGTCCATTACCTAACGCATTAGTCCATTAAACAGTGAAAGCTCAAAGGAGAGTGAAACTCCCAGGTTGTTCCAATGCATTGCAACAAGCTGACTGCAGTTCTGTTTCGGTTGTGATTCTGCAACACTGACCTGTATTTTTGTTCCAGTGAAGTCTGTGGGATGCTACATGGACAAATCTCTATGCAGGATCTGGGCCATAGTAAACCTCTGCTTAAAGTGAAGTTCTGGTGGGAAAAAACTCTTTACTGTAAGAAAGTTTCACTGTACTTTACAGTGTGCTTTCCTGGAACTGCCTATAAATTTGCTTGCTTTTATGATCTTTTGTTTCTATTTTAATATATTTGCTCTAGAGCAGCTGAACAGTGCGTCCTTATAACTTACCTTGACCAACTAGGTCACCATTAGTTTCAGTTAAAAAAAACAAAACACTAAACTTTTCTCCAAGTTTTAGTATGTGAATGACTTGTAAACATTTCTAACAGGAACTCAACTGATGAGCTTTTCAGACATAAGGGAAACTTTCAGATAGAAAGTGTTATATTTATGCAACCTATTCAGAAGGTATGTGTTACAATTACTCTTGGAGCACTACATTCTTAATGGTATTTATATTTCTTTTCTGAACGTATAAAACAGTAATAGAGAATATAAAGATTCTGTATGCAAGAAAAATGTGTAATAGAAATATAAGATCATCTAGTACCAATTGTATTGAGTCCATAAATGAGCTATGGAAATATTTGAACACAAGCTTAAGCATCAAGAGAACTTATTTTCTGGATTGGAGTCGGTCAGGCTTATGGCACAAAATCAAAGAAATATTTGCTTGTGGCATGACTGAATGACCCCTTAATGGTTGTAACTGGATGAAATCAATGTCTTCTAGTGGGTCTTGTTTCATGCAAGGGATTTGGGAGTAGATGCTATAGAGAAAATAATTTAAATCCTGCAAATCCATAAACAACTGAACAATCTCTAGAAGATAAAGAGTGTCTGTCTCATAGCGCTTCTATAAAACTGTATTTACAAAAGTGTGGTTATCAATAATAGGTGTGCAGTGTTGGAGCTGGCAGCGGCAGGGTGTAAGGCCTTATCTACGCTGCCACTGTACAGCGCTGCAGCTTACTCAGGGGTGTGAAAAAACACCCACACACCTCAAGCGCTGCAGGTTTCAGCGCCGTAAAGTGGCAGTGCAGACAGTGCACCGGCACTGGGAGCTACTCCCCTCACGGAGGTGGGGTTTTTTTGGGCTGGTGCCGCAACTACACAGGAATGTTAAAGCGCTGCCGTGGCAGATAAATTCGTGGAGGATAGGTCCATCAATGGCTATTAGCCAGGATGGGCAGGAATGGTGTCCCTAGCCTCTGTTTGCCAGAAGCTGGGAATGAGTGACAGGGGATGGATCACTTGATTATCTGTTCTGTTCATTCCCTCCGGGGCACCCGACAGCGGCCACTGTGGGAAGACAGGATACTGGGCTAGATGGACCCTTGGTCTGACCCAGTAGGGCCATTCTTATGTAGTGAAGACATGGAAAGACATGATGGGTGAGGTAATACCTTTTATTGAACCAGTTTCTGTTGGTGAGAGAGACAAGCCTTTGAGCTACACAGAGCTCTTCTTCAGGTTTGGAAAGTAGGACAACTAAATGCAAGGTTGAACAGATAGGTTAGCATAAGTAAGCAGCACATATTGAAGTGACCATCCAAGGTGAAGTTGTCCCTTAACACTCCAGTAGTCATAGGATTAACAGGGGTTAGTGGGTTACAGATTGTTGTAATAAGCCATAAATACAGTATCTATTTAGACCATGATTTTTAGTGTCGAGCAAAGTTATGAATTTAAGCTCCCAGGCTTGTGTTTTCAATGTCTTGTGCAGGTTTCTGTTGAGCATGAGGACTGAGACGTCAGATATAGAGTGATGACTTTGTGAAAAGTATTCACCACAGATGATAGAGTGGGTTTTGGGTTTTTTTTTTTTTGTTTCTGTGTGTGTGTCCTTTTATCAGATTGTTCTGTAACCCACTAACTCCCCTTTTTGTCATGACTGCGGGAGTGTTAAGGGGCCACTTCACCTTGAATGGTCCCTTAGAATACTGCTAACTACTTATACATCCGATGAAGTGAGATGTAGCTCACGAAAGCTTATGCTCAAATAAATGTTAGTCTCTAAGGTGCCACAAGTCCTCCTTTTCTTTTTGCGAATACAGACTAACATGGCTGCTACTCTGAAACCTATGCTAAACTATGTGTTTGATCTTGTATTTAGCTGTGACACCCTGCATACCTTTCTCAGACTTAAAGAAAAGTTCTGCATAACTCGAAAGCTTGTCTCTCTCTCCAACAGAAATTGGTCCAATAAAAGACACCCACCTTGGTTATCAATAAGTCGTTAGTTCACTGATTTGAGTGTCAACACCCTTCCTTCCCCCAAAGTCTGCTTTTGGTAGTTTTGGGATGCTAACAACTTATCTTCCATTAAACACTTAAATACTGATAGGAATGAACACTATGGCTTAACCTATTGAAACTTTCTATATGTATTGGGATAATTTGAAAGCAGCATTGCAGGGATTCTTCTAGGGGATTTTAAGGAAAAAAATAGACAAATGATGCATGGTTCAGTGGATGCATTATAAACCAAAGTAATGCTGTATAGTGCCATAACAGCACTCATTTAAGTGCTTTGTTGGATCAGCGCCGAAGTATTTATAATTCATACATTCCGAGTGTTGAGCCCATTTCGTGTAATTCTCAAAAAGTTCTTCTGAAATACAAACAGAAAAATTCCAGTGCTTTTGTTGTCTTTAGAAGGGCAATAGTTATGAAGTGAGCTGTAGCTCACGAAAGCTTATGCTCAAATAAATTTGTTAGTCTCTAAGGTGCCACAAGTACTCCTTTTCTTTTTGCGGATACAGACTAACACGGCTGCTACTCTGAAACAGAAAAGGTATGGAACGAAGTATTAGCCTAAAAGCATCACTATTCCAGACAGGACTTAAATGCTTTCCTGAACTGGGGTGCTAGGTAGGAAAGAACTGTGTTTTTACTATCAACATATATAACTATTTCTTTTTTATTAAAGAGCAAAATAAAGATAAAGTTGAAGAAACAACTTGGAAACTGGGTTCCACATTTCTGGAAAATACTCATGAATTGATCTTTAAAAAGGCCATTTAGGCTTAGAGAAAATTTCTGTCATTCCCTCTCCCCTCTCTCTCTCTCTCTTTCCCCCTTCTTCCTGCTACCCACTGGAACTGTTAAACACTGTACTGCTAATATAATTCCATTGTAATGTTCTTTAATAATATGATAATTCTACTTTTCTTGAAAGATGAATATAGACTAAGCTTATTTGAGGCAATATTTCATGAAACCTGGGAGAAGTAGATTAGAACTGAATCAGAGATTCGGGGTCTAGTCTGTCTCCCCAAAAATCAGAGATTCAAAGTTTGTATGAATAACCAGCACCAGCATCCTAATAGAGCCTCTTCTAGACAGACTTAGCACATCAGACACCCTTCCTGCACATTGCTCAAGAATTCAAACTATTCAGAGAAGAGATCTCTCTGAAGATTTCAGTCCACCTCTCTGTGCCTACAGCATCTACCACCCTAGGTCCAAGGAGCTTTCTGCCACAAATGCATTAAAGCACCTGGATGATGCAAAGAGGTTCACTTCTAAAGTAAACACTGTGTGTATCACTGGGAACGGCTAGCTACGGTGGGTTGAGTTAAATTGTAAAGCTGGCATTTACAGTTAAATTAAAATCAATGCAAGTTTTGTTTAGGTTGACATTAAATAAGTTGGGCATCCTGAAGGCAGTACCTTCCAATAATGTGTTATATTTTTAATGCAATGCAGTTTTCTGGAAACAAGCTTTTCTAATAATGGACTGGTTTCATGCACATGGTAATTGGAACTCAGGGTATGGAAGGCTTTGTTGTGAACAGTAATCCTGTACAAACCATCCCTTTGATCAGTATCCATTCTTTACCTCTTCCTCTGAAACAGTATAAAGAACAGATAGGCTTTTCCCCACTTTATTTACTGTTTCAAGTAGGCAAAGCTGTCATGTGACTCTACAGAATTACCCACCAATGAAAAAGTATATATGTTTGAACTCCTAAATGAGGTACATTTTTCTGAATTAGAATGTTGATTGCTAGATTTACTGTGAATTTAATGTCAATATTTTTTTTTATTGCAGATACCAATCTAGTAAATGTGTTAACTCTCCCATAATCCAGCCCATCTTTGTGTGGTGTTCGTACCGTCAGTGTTGGTCTGCCATGTTGATTTCTAGTTTTTGCCAGACTAGTGCCTGCAAACTTTTTCCCAATCGCCATATATACTTGATGTTTTATAACACTCAAGCAGATGCAGTGGACACAGTTACAGAATTTTGACTGGAAATGATAGGATTTTATTAAACTCCATGGCAGCTCTAACATTCTAAGGTTAGTGCTGTGTTATCATTTGATAGTGTAAACTTGGATTTGTAAATATCAAAAGAAAAAGCACTTCAAAGGGACCAAGTTTTATATTATCCTGGAGATCAATGCATACTGTTTACCTTCTTTTCTTAAAGGGGGAACGGAGTACTATTGTTACATAAATGATCTCTGTTCTTTGTTGCCACATGTTACAAATTACAGCAGCAATATTCATGACCTGATCCATAATAAAGTGCCTCTGGCATTCTTGCAAAGGAGAAAGATTAGAGCTAACAAAGAGAGATTTATTTTCCATTAATGATAGTATAAAGGAAATGAGCTAGTATATTAGAGAATCCAAACAGATTTTAATACCTCACTCATTTATACAAAATACCTATCAACTCAATTAAAAAGAGAAGGGTGTGGGGGGGAAGCATTTGTCAGATCTGCCTGTTATAGACAGGTTTGGCTTTAGTAATGCTTTATGCAGATGGAGGATTTTTTTAATACAGTCAGTCTAGAATTCTTGTATTTATTTAGTCATGTGAAAGCAACTGTCAATTGAAGCAGCTTGTTATGTTGCATTTGGACAGCCAGTGAATGAAATGACTGTCAAATGAAAGTGCAGTTCCCCTGCAGGAAGTAATTTCATTGCACTGCAACTTTGATTCTGTATCTGACGGGATACCCGTGCTACTCCTTTCTTGTCTTAAGTGTCGATTGTTGTCCTATTGTAAGTTCTAAGTAGCAATAAATTGAGCTAGATTAAGTCCAGGGGGACTTTTTTCAGTGGGACTTAATAATGAGATTTCAAGATCATTAGACTATGATCAGCCAAAATGTGTGGACTTTCAAAAATAAAACTATTAAGCACAGATCACTGTTTAAAATAATGTTTGTCTTGACAAATTAACGGAGAGTGAGGACATTCTGAATTCATGCTGTCACATTAGCCTTACGCTCAATTGTATCTAAAAGGTGTTAATCTCATGTGCTAACAATATTCACCAATATTGGCTAGAATTAAATGAGTAGATGCAATGAACAAGCTGTGCTATTTTATAGTCTGCTCGTACCCTGTTTATATAACTTGGCATGGAACTCTGTCTCTTGGTCTGATCCGACTCCCATGAAAATCAATTGCAAAACTCCTGTTGACTTCAGTGGGGTAGGTAGGATCAAGCCATACGATGGAGAACTCTAGGGACTCTGTCACTTATCAAGGGCTGGTTTCAAGTCTCCATGTGCCAGCTGAAATTTTCTTCCTCTGCTGGGGTTGTATCAACCATAGCATAAACTTAACATGGTGGGGTGGGAGGGGGGTTTGCTGAATTTCTTTCTAGTTGTTCTTTGTAGTGTAATGTGACCTTATTATTCTGATGTTATGATCTCTTTAGCTCTGTATTGGAAACATTTAGTTTCTTTTAGACATTAAAAAATCACTTTCATTAGAGGCATATGTGGAAAAAGATTAAAAATGCAAAAATCCTGGTTTTCAAATATTTAAAAGTCCAATTTTGTGGGGGGTTGGGGGAAATTCTCATCAACCCCCAAGACTACTTTTGAATGAAAAACGTCAAACTAAAATTTGTTCACATAGGACAAATGCAAACATTTGCAAGTTTTCAGTGGGAGAGTGACCACATTTCAGAAATATCCTGGAAAATGCAATGTGTGGTTCCTCAGAATGGGTTGATGAAAGATTTCACATGAAACTATGAGTATATTTGTCACTTTTTTCATGCCTCTGATTTTCAAAGGCTTGGCTGTTATACACTACAAAGTTGGGTTTGCTTAATTAGTCTGTTAACTACCCTGTAAAATGATGGGGTCTAAATTAGCTGTTACCACTCAAGAAAGAGATCTTGGAGTCATTGTGGATAGTTCTCTGAAAACATCCACTCAGTGTACCATGGCAGTTAAAAAAGCAGTCAGAATGTTGGGAATCATTAGGAAAGGGATAGCTAATAAGACAGCAAATATCATATTGCCTCTATATAAATCCATGGTACACCCCAGCGGGGCGTGATAGAGGTCCATAAAATCATGACTGGTATGTATGGAGAAAGTAAATAAGGAAATAGTGGGGTTGCACTCACCTTTCACGAGCTCCCCCTGGCCAAGTGCATGTGTCTGCACTCTCTCTAGCTGTTGGTGGTGGGTCTTCACTGATTCAGCCCTCTGGCCAAGTCATACACAGTCTGTGAGATAAAAGCAACACAACCCCCTTTTGGGGTACAAGTCCAACAGGGGTCTCTCTTGGAGCCTTCTGTAACGTCTCTCTGTTTGTCCCTGCTCCAGAATAGAGCACTACCCCTGGGCTCCTTCCCTGGAGGCTGTGTCTTTGCCCTTTCAGGGCTTTTCTGGCCCCAGCTTTTCAACTGGGCCACTACAGTTCAGTCCCTCTTCTGGGGTGCCTCAAAGTCCAGGCCACTTTCCCAGGCTGGTGGGGGAGCCCAAGGCCCACCCTCTACTCCAGGTCCCAGCCCAGGGACTCTCTAGATAGCAGCCATTCGCAATGTCCCTTTAAGTAGACTGCATTGCTACTCTAATTCCCTGGGCCACTTCCCCATGGCTCCTGCACATTCTTCACCCTTACAAGATCCTTGTTCTTGTGGAGTCCCAATAGCCAGTCTAAAGCACCATCCACTCTCCTCCAGCTCTGGCAAGGAACTGAACTTACTTTGGCCCTGCAACTCTTCTGATACTGACATGCTGGGCCCTGAGTGGTTGCTTCCCACACAGCTGCTCTAGGTAGCTTGGAGGACTTCTCTTTTGCCCTTTCTTGGGGTGAGCTGTGGCAGGGCCACAAGGCCTCCAGCAGGAGGCCTCAGGGCCTAGACCACCCCGTCACAGGAAGTGTTATTTCCTCCTCCTCATAACACACGAACTAGGGGTCACCAAATGAAATTAATAGGCAGCAGGTTTAAAACAAACCAAGGGATATATTTTTTCACAAAACGCACAGTCAACCTGTGGAACTCCTTGCTAGAGGGTGTTGTGAAGGCCAAGACTATAACAGGGTAGATGAGGCTTTCTTCCGGCAGCTCACGGAAGCTACTAGATCGCATGCCCTGATTCTCATGGGTGACTTTAATTTTCCTGATATCTGCTGGGAGAGCAATACAGCGGTGCATAGACAATCCAGGAAGTTTTTGGAAAGAGTAGGGGACAATTTCGTGGCGCAAGTGCTAGAGGAGCCAACTAGGGGGGGCACTTTTCTTGACCTGCTGCTCACAAACCGGGTAGAATTAGTGGGGGAAGCAAAAGTGGATGGGAATCTGGGAGGCAGTGACCATGAGTTGGTTGAGTTCAGGATCCTGACGCAGGGAAGAAAGGTAAGCAGCAGGATACGGACCCTGGACTTCAGGAAAGCAGACTTCGACTCCCTCAGGGAACGGATGGCCAGGATCCCCTGGGGGACTAACTTGAAGGGGAAAGGAGTCCAGGAGAGCTGGCTGTATTTCAAGGAATCCCTGTTGAGGTTACAGGGACAAACCATCCCGATGAGTCGAAAGAATAGTAAATATGGCAGGCGACCAGCTTGGCTTAATGGTGAAATCCTAGCGGATCTTAAACATAAAAAAGAAGCTTACAAGAAGTGGAAGGTTGGACATATGACCAGGGAAGAGTATAAAAATATTGCTCGGGCATGTAGGAATGATATCAGGAGGGCCAAATCGCACCTGGAGCTGCAGCTAGCAAGAGATGTCAAGAGTAACAAGAAGGGTTTCTTCAGGTATGTTGGCAACAAGAAGAAAGCCAAGGAAAGTGTGGGCCCCTTACTGAATGAGGGAGGCAACCTAGTGACAGAGGATGTGGAAAAAGCTAATGTACTCAATGCTTTTTTTGCCTCTGTTTTCACTAACAAGGTCAGCTCCCAGACTGCTGCGCTGGGCATCACAAAATGGGGAAGAGATGGCCAGCCCTCTGTGGAGATAGAGGTGGTTAGGGACTATTTAGAAAAGCTGGACGTGAACAAGTCCATGGGGCCGGACGAGTTGCATCCGAGAGTGCTGAAGGAATTGGCCGCTGTGATTGCAGAGCCATTGGCCATTATCTTTGAAAACTCGTGGCGAACCGGGGAAGTCCCGGATGACTGGAAAAAGGCTAATGTAGTGCCAATCTTTAAAAAAGTGAAGAAGGAGGATCCAGGGAACTACAGGCCAGTCAGCCTCACCTCAGTCCCTGGAAAAATCATGGAGCAGGTCCTCAAAGAATCAATCCTGAAGCACTTGCATGAGAGGAAAGTGATCAGGAACAGCCAGCATGGATTCACCAAGGGAAGGTCATGCCTGACTAATCTAATTGCCTTTTATGATGAGATTACTGGTTCTGTGGATGAAGGGAAAGCAGTGGATGTATTGTTTCTTGACTTTAGCAAAGCTTTTGACACGGTCTCCCACAGTATTCTTGTCAGCAAGTTAAGGAAGTATGGGCTGGATGAATGCACTATAAGGTGGGTAGAAAGCTGGCTAGATTGTCGGACTCAACGGGTAGTGATCAATGGCTCCATGTCTAGTTGGCAGCTGGTGTCAAGTGGAGTGCCCCAGGGGTCGGTCCTGGGGCCGGTTTTGTTCAATATCTTCATAAATGATCTGGAGGATGGTGTGGATTGCACTCTCAGCAAATTTGCGGATGATACTAAACTGGGAGGAGTGGTAGATATGCTGGAGGGGAGGGATAGGATACAGAAGGACCTAGACAAATTGGAGGATTGGGCCAAAAGAAATCTGATGAGGTTCAATAAGGATAAGTGCAGGGTCCTGCACTTAGGATGGAAGAATCCAATGCACCGCTACAGACTAGGGACCGAATGGCTAAGCAGCAGTTCTGCGGAAAAGGACCTAGGGGTGACAGTGGACGAGAAGCTGGATATGAGTCAGCAGTGTGCCCTTGTTGCCAAGAAGGCCAATGGCATTTTGGGATGTATAAGTAGGGGCATAGCAAGCAGATCGAGGGATGTGATCGTTCCCCTCTATTCGACATTGGTGAGGCCTCATCTGGAGTACTGTGTCCAGTTTTGGGCCCCACACTACAAGAAGGATGTGGATAAATTGGAGAGAGTCCAGTGAAGGGCAACAAAAATGATTAGGGGTCTAGAACACATGACTTATGAGGAGAGGCTGAGGGAGCTGGGATTGTTTAGCCTGCAGAAGAGAAGAATGAGGGGGGATTTGATAGCTGCTTTCAACTACCTGAAAGGGGGTTCCAAAGAGGATGGCTCTAGACTGTTCTCAATGGTAGCAGATGACAGAACGAGGAGTAATGGTCTCAAGTTGCAGTGGGGGAGGTTTAGATTGGATATTAGGAAAAACTTTTTCACTAAGAGGGTGGTGAAACACTGGAATGCGTTACCTAGGGAGGTGGTAGAATCTCCTTCCTTAGAGGTTTTTAAGGTCAGGCTTGACAAAGCCCTGGCTGGGATGATTTAACTGGGAATTGGTCCTGCTTCGAGCAGGGGGTTGGACTAGATGACCTTCAGGGGTCCCTTCCAACCCTGATATTCTATGATTCTAGGGTTCAAAAAAGAACTAGATAAATTCATGGAGAATAGGTCCATCAATGGCTATTAGTCAGGATGGGCAGGGATGGTGTCCCTAGCCTCTGTTTGCCAGAAGCTGGGAATGAGCGACAGGGGATGGATCACTTGATGATTACCTGTTCTGTTCATTCCCTCTGGGGCACCTGGCATTGGCCGCTATCAGAAGACATGATACGGGGCTAGATGGACCTTTGGTCTGACCCCGTATGGCTGTTCTTATGTTCTTAACTACATCGCTCAGGGCTGTGAAAAATTTCACAACCTGTGTTCTATAATTAAGCCGACCTAAGCTCTGGTTTAGATGGTGCTAGGTTGACAGAAGGCTTCTACCATTGACCTACCTAACGTCCATCAGAGAGGTGGATTTACTACGGCGACGGAAGAACCCCTTCCATCGCTGTAGTGTCTACACTACAGTAATACAGCTGCAGGGCTTCTAGCGTATTTGATGAAGCCATAACAGCATCAAATCAACTTCACTGATATTGTAATTTTTTTCATCATAACAGCATTGTGGAATTGTGAAGTGATGATTCATACAATGTTGAGGCAATAAAAATGTTACCAAGTGCAACTATTGTATATATCATGCTCAGTGGGTAATTTTAAAATTTTACTATGTTGGACATTTTAAATGATTTTTCCACTCTCTTAGGCTTCCTAAATAGGAAAAGACAATGAATTGGGCTTAAATTCATTTTTGAATAACTCTACTCATTTTTTATGTACTTGGCTGGTCATTTGCTTTCGTACTTTGCAAAACACAAATAGAAATAATTGTGAGGAAGAGCTTTCCACCTAATTTCCACCTGTGCGTAATCCTGCAAGTGAGCCATGCCCTTTGTTTGGGACACCAATATGTTGCTAGGGAGATGAAAATTATGTAAACCATAATTCCAAAACTGTGGCATCCCATTGATCCTGCAGTGATGTCATAACATAAGTCAGTGTAGAGGCGAAGACAAGTCAAAGGTCTTATTACAGCTTTGATAATTAGCAAACACAGCCAAAAATGGTAAAGTATGTAAAAGTTTAAAGAATTTTTGCTTAAAGCCTTACATTTAGAAAGTTTTTCCTACTTAGTAAATGGTTTCTTAAATCTTTCTCCACACATTGCAGGCAAGTATGTGTCATTCTTTCATTTTCTTGCCAGCTATTATCTAAAACCATTTGTAGCATTCAAAAAACAAAACAAAATGTCGCAATCAATCAAAAGCAAACAAACAAACAATCACCACCCCCACACATCAGGCTGTTTGCTTTCATGATAAATTTCAATCTGATCCGATTTCCAATTCTTGAGAGATTACACCATGAAAATTCAATGAAGACTATGAATAAAAGCTTGACTTTCGCTATGGTGTAACTGTTACAGGTAGTATGAAATATAGTACACAGGAAATGTATGGTCATTGGTAATTGTGTATCTTTCACTTTAAAATGAGTTATTATACATTTAGTGCCTCTAGAAGAAGAAACGTGTTGGACAGAGCTTATTACCAAGTAATAATGATATGTCTGTGAATCACTTTGTCAGAGAGTCCCAGTGAATGAGAGAAATGTAAAGGAAGAGCACTAGAAAGAAGTATGTGTTGGCAGTACTATCTTACTAATGTACCAGAACCCTAAGCATCAAATCCATGAAGCTTGCACAGTGTGACTTCAATAGCAAAAAAGTACTACACTGAAAATTATGGTCAGTCAGGTTGGATCTTTCTTATTTAAGCCAAAATTTCATTGAGAATTTGCCTGTCTGTTTTTTTTAATATATTGAATGCTAATTTAATTGAAAAAGATATTGTATTTACAATTTGCTTTGCCTGTTTTATTTGATCTTTTTAGCAAAGGGACGTTTTAATGAGAAATACCTGTATAAATAACATTTGAAGTTGAGAGTTCCAGCTAGTCAACAGTTAAAATGGTTTTACATTTGAACATGTCTAAATAGACTCTCCTTATGCAGTAGTTTCAGTACTTTGGAATACTATATGTTCAAGGCTGGATTAAGGCAACCTGGGGCCCTAGGCACACAGTGACAGGGGAGGCTTCTGTGGTTCCACCCCTATGGCTCTGCCCCATAGGTCCTCCCCCATTTGCAATGGCAGTGGCCAGGGCTTCTCCTTTTCCAAAGAGATAGGGGTTGGAAGAGGGTGTGGATGTCCAGTACTCACACCCGCATTGCTGGAGTGTATCTTCTTGGGTGAGTAGTCCAGGCTTACTGTCGTCTTCTCTCTTGTCACAGACCATGTCCTCTGCTGGGGTGGTGGCAGGGACCCACAGAGAAATGGCTCTTGGAACTAACACCATCTCAGAGCAGTTGTTCTAGAGGAAAAATTTCAAAGGTGATTTAGGCTCCTGTGGGTCTAACTCACTTTTTAAAGTGGAGTTTAGGCTTCTAAAGCAGTTAGACACTTTGGAAAATTTTACCTGTAGGCTTTTTGCAGACTTAGCAGACATTATTGCATCAGTTAAACTCAGTTCACATTGTCAGATTTTCTTTTTCTCAGCCCCAAGGGCTTGAAAATTCCTTTTTTTTAAAAAAATGAAAGCTTAGACTCTGATGTGATCATCATTCCAAGAGCTACGGCTCTAGGCTAAGGTTGCCAGGTGTCCAGTTTTTTACCAGAATGCTCAGTCAAAAAGGGACCCTGGTGGCTCTGGTCAGCATTGCTGACCAGGCCTTTCAAAGTCCAGTCAGCAGTGCTGCGGGGCTAAGGCAGGCTATTGCCTACCTGTCCTGGTGCCACACTGCACCTCAGAAGTGACCAGCAGGTCCAGCTCCTAGGTGGGGGGGCCACGGGGCTGCGCACACTTTCCCTGCCCCGAGCACTGACTCCACACGCCCATTGGCTGAGAACTGTGGCCAATGGGAGCTGGGGGTGGGGTGCGATGGTGCCCGCAAGCGACAGCAGCATGCGGAGTCTCCTGGTCCCCCCTCTTAGGAGCCGGACCTGCTGGACGCTTTTGGGGTGCAGCACCATGCCAGGACAGGCAGGAAGCATGCCTTAGCCCCGTAGCACCACTGACTGGGAGCCGCCCGAGGTAAGCCGGTACCCCAGCCCTGAGCCCGCCCCCTCATCCCCGGGCCCACCCCAGAGCCCTCACCCCCTCCCACACTGCAACCCCCTGCCTCAACCCACAGCCCCCTCCCTCACTCTGAATCCCTTGGCCCCACCCCCCAGCCTGGAGCCCCCTCCTACACCCTCCCACCCCAGAGCCCACACCCCCTTCCACATTCTGAATTCCTCGGCCACGCCCACCAACCTGGAGCCCTCTCCTGCGCCCCAAACCCCTCATCCGCGGAGCCCTCACCCCCTCCCACACCCCAACTCCCTGCCCCAGCCTGGAGTCCCCTCCCGCACCCTGAACCTCTCATTTCTGGCCCCACCTGGGAGTCCGCACTCCCAGTTAGAACCCTCACCCCCTCCTGCACCCTAACCCCCAGTCCAGTGAAAGTGAGTGAGGGGGGGGAGAGCAAGCCACGGAGGGAGAGGGAATGTAGTGAGTGGGGACGGGGCCTTGGAGAAGGGGTGGGGCTAGGGTTTTCAGCTTTGTGTGATTAGAAAGTTGGCAACCCTACTCTAGGCACAAGGCCTATAGTGTCTATGCCTTAATCTGGTCCTGTGCACGTATAAGAGTTGCATCTCTTGAGGACACGAATAGCTTGTTAAGGGCATACGCGCCATTCCACAGGACACTGTGAAAGGGAAGAGCAGATGGGGTCTGAGGCAGGGCAGAGGAAAAAGGCATGGGTGTGTAGATGTCAGCTTCCCCTCCCCTCTATAGTGTCAATACTGGGACGCACCTTCATGTGATCAGTGGGAGGTGGAACAGACACTTTGCAAGCAAAAAGCATCTTATATTGCTACCATTGCGAGCACATGTAACTCCCCTTCCATGGCTTTCCCAAACTGGAAGAGAAGGGAGGTTTTTTGTTCCAATGGCTAATCCCCCTCATGGTTAGAACATTGTTCCTTATTTCTAATTAGAATTAACCTGGCTTTAACTTCCAGTCATTGGTTCTTGTCCTGCCTTTCTCCACAAGATTAGAAAGCCCTTTAGTGCCTGGTATTTTCTCCCTGTGGAAGGGGCTTAGACACTGTAATCAAGTCATCTCTTGATCTTCCTTTTGAGAAGCTAAACAGATCGAGCTCCTTAAATCTCCTTGCTATCAGGGATATTTCCCACCCCTCAAATCCCCGTTTGGCTTTTTTCTGTACTGCCTAGCCATAGGCACCTGAGCTACACAGAAGGAGTACATTGCAGAAGAGTTCATGACAGGCTTCTAAGTCTTTAACTTAATGAACTTGATGGTATCTCACCTTCTAGGATGGATGGATTTTTGTATTTGAATGCACTGTGCATTCATCATAGTTTCACTTTGTGGTGCAACTTCAGATTTTTTTTCTGTAAAACTGAATATCATCAAATGATTTCGTGATCAGATGGCACTGCCACGTTAATTCAAATGCAGCTGTCACAGAAATCAGGAATGGATGTATAATGTGCCTTACTGGATAGGGCCCTGTCTCTAGGGCCATAAACCTCCTCCTAGGCCACTTTCCAACTGACTCAGTATTTTACGTGTGCTATAAATGAGACGGGCAGATTCTTTCCTTTTACTTTACTGTTAATTCTGTATGAAGCAGAATGATCCACTAAGCCGCCCAAGTACCTGAAAGTACCGAATGAGCCTAAAAACAGCAACGGTATCAGACTCTTCGCTATAACAGAAGACACTGAAGACACCAAATAGGATGCAGCAAT
Organism: Eretmochelys imbricata; assembly: GCF_965152235.1. Lineage (NCBI taxonomy): Eukaryota > Metazoa > Chordata > Testudines > Cheloniidae > Eretmochelys > Eretmochelys imbricata. Next base: position 100,194,475 of record NC_135579.1, read on the forward strand.
TGTTTTATTAGTTGTGTTAACATCCTAGCCATCTTTAAGCTTTGGAGTTTCTCTGGGTGCTGGTATCAGTACATTGCTCTAGAGAGATGCAGAACCATTATGGTTCCGTTTCTTTCCATGTCGGGTAGGAGAGAGAAACTAAAGCCAATCTTTTATTTGGCTAAGTTAATGCCCATTTTTGGACCCCTCTAGCTAGAGCCCAGAAAAACCATACAAATCAGACGTGTTAGAAGAGGAACCTGCCTGCACTAGACCAGCAGCTGCAGTTTACTGCCCTGACAAATTAAGAACTGCTTTAGAAGGAACGAAGCACATTTTGTTTGAGTATGACTTTGTCATTTTTAGATTCCAGGTTATCTACTCCTCAGAGACAAGATGAGGAACTAGTGACTCCTCCAAGATGATTTAATTGAAAATTGTTATTTCCAGAATTCTGAAGGATGAAGCAGATTTAAGTATGTAAACAGAAATGAGATCAAGATAAAGGAGAAAAACTTGCAATTAATCTTTTTTTCCGCAAGTCTCTTCTTTCCTTTGAGAGTTCTGAATAATGTCAAACGAGGTTCCTCTAAATTTCCTTCATCTTCTCTCTAATGATAGGCTGTTAATTAACTTAGTAATTTATAAACATTGTGAAATCATCGTCTTTGTACTTTATTCCTATTTGTATGGACATGAGAAAATTAATTATGAACACCGCCTTTAGAAATGTAATTAATGTTTCACTGTTAGATGCCTGCTGATATTTTTGCATTTTTTTTTGTTTGCAACTGGCCTTTTTTTACAATTCCCCTTCTCCCAAAGCTCCTATTCTGGGTCCCAGATTTCATTGGTACAGAACAGATAGGTAGCAAATGACTCAGGATAGCAGCCAATGAAAAGCTCTCCTATTAGGGCAGGGTCTCTGTCTCTCCTATTAAAGCCATTCCATTCTGTATAAATAGTTAAATATGCCTTGGGCCAGAGAGTGCGTGAGAACGACTCTAGTCGTGTGGAGTACCCTAAACACTGGGATAAAAGTTATAAGTGTGGTGTTTAGGGGTGCCCAGAGCACACCTCCAGTATCAGGCCCTGCTGGTGAGATAGGTGGGGAAACACCTATCTCCACCTGGTTTGAGAATCGCGCTGGGTCTTACATGTGAGAGACGTGTCTAGATGCCTGCCTGAGGCAGCCGTGCACATGTTCAGATGCAAAAATGTAGGTGGACTTTTTCAGTGAAAATGTAGGTACTGAGTGAATTTGGATGTCTCTAGGTTAGGTGGCAGCCAAGTGAGGGTTTTGTGGATTGCAGTGGTGCCCAAATCTGGGACTTAGCACCTAAGGCCTTTTGTGGATCTGGGCCTCGATGCATATGAGAAACATAGGCATACAAAATTGCGGACTTTTCCTGGCCATTTTATATTAAGGCTTACTCTGCTCACGTGACTGAAACCTCCTGGGCTTAGGGCAGTGAGGTCACACTCAGGACATTACGCAAGGATCAACGTTGCACTCCCTGAATAATTACTGCAGACGTTACAGACTCAATGTATTTGCATTTGCAGGTATCATTCTCTGTCCAGTAATCTATTAGAACTTCTCCACACCAGGAATCCCTAGTTCAGTTCATTGGTTCAGGAGTTTCGCTTAACTTGGTAACAACCTATTAAAGAGTTGTTGGGAAAGTGTCTTGGTAACTTTCCCTTATATGGGACAGCCTTCAAGGTACCATGGCAAGTCAGCGTGAGGAGCGTTTACACTGCAGCTACTTCTGCTGTATCTGTTCGGTGGAGAACAAGAGGAATTCTGATTTCTCCAGCCCAAGTTTTCTAAGAGTTAGAGAGTTTGCACATTTTTATGGAATAACTCAACTCTGGAAAAGAAAGTATCTTAGTGTCTGGACCAAATTCTAAATGCAGCAGAATTGGTTCATAATCTGGCCCTAAAGCCAGAACATTACAAAACCTTTACATCCCCTACCCCTCACCATGTGCTCTAAGTGTTGAATGTAATGAAAGGCCTGGTTTAAGGCATATTAAAGTCAATGGGAGGCCTTCTAAAGTACGTTGCTGAACATTCACACCAAAAGTAGTAGCGGTGGAGTGGCCTTGAGGGGAGGATTCTGTCCAGAGATCGCCCCCCGCCTGTCCATGTAGTCCATTTACTTGAATTCTGTGCTGCAAAGAGCATTTCACTCATAAACAAGTTTTCTCTTCCCTCCTGTAGAGTGCAAATGCTATTTTGACATCTATCATGTTTGCAACACATTTTTACATAGAGCAACATTCACCTTTTTAAAGAGCTAGGGGAGTTACAAATGCACATCAACAGGAGCACATGCCCAAGCATTTGCAGTCTTTCCCATCATAAGTGAAGAAACCTTAATATTCTCCTGACTTACAGTTTGGTTCTTTAAATACTGCTGTTTTACTTTAAGAGTAGAGTGAGTCACACACGTAGAAGAGACCATGTTCACCCAGCTCAGAAATTCCACATAATACCCATTTCACTTTTTAAATTAGATTTCAGCAAATTTAAATACAAAAGGGGTTGAAGTTCTGAACAAACTGGCCTTCAAGGCTGGGAGCGTTGGTGTTCAGTTCTGCTCGATGGCTAATTCTTCATAATCTACTGCAAGCTATCTCTTTTCTATTCAAATCAAAGAACACGAACTAGTGCTTTCTCATTCTGTCCTAGACGAATGGGGAAAAATGAAGGCAGACTGATATTTGGTTATATTTGATGGCTATCAGTGTATCTGTAGAGTAATAACCGAATAAACTCAAATATTTGTGTTGCCACTCAGGCATGCAGGCTCAAAACGTAGGTAGCGTCTCAGATTTCATTTCCTGATGTACTGAATGGAGAATATAAACTCTGAGCAGAGTGCAGTCCAGGTTACTGCTGTTCTGAATTACCATTCACTGACACAGTTGCTCAGGCAAGCAAAAAACTGCTCATGGTCTGAGTGACCTTGCAATTAAAACAAACCACCTACCTTGCACTACCAAGCGCTTACTAATAGCCTCTCAGTAAATGGCCCAGAACCTGTATCCTTCAGATAACTGGCACGCTACATATTTTTCCTTAGGTGTTATGTATGCTAGCATTTTCAAAGCTGGATATCTAAATCCATATTCAACTTCCTAGATAATGTCCTGATTTTCAGAGACCCTTAGCAATTCCTTGTTGTAGTTAGATGCCCAAGTCTGTAAATGTTGGCCCTATTGCCTGTTTGTCCATTTGGCAACCACATTGCTGTATGGCCAGCACAGAAACAGACATGGAATGAGTGCTCTGGTTTTTTTTGTAATTAATTTGTTATTTTTCTTATAATCAACAACAAAAATCATGGAATGAAGGTGGCAGTTTTATGATTTAATACTTCACTTAATACTGCTTTATTTGCATCTGAACCTAGGTACCTGACCTGCTTTCCATAATGGTTAAAAGATCCTTCTCCTAGCCCTCCTGCCAGGGGTAGTCACTTGGGAAAAAACCTTCCAAAGGAGAGCTGTTCTATTGCATATGTAACCTACACAACTCCTGGGTGTGGTGTTCTGTCCCATCTAGTGGTGCTGAGACCATGTAGCAGAAGAGAGATTAATGAGTCTTCACTACAGCCACAGCTAACAGCCGTGTGGCTTTTAGCTCATGCAGTAGAGGCTCATGCATTAAGCTCCAGAGGTCCCAGGTTCAATCCTGCCTGCCGATAACCGGAGTCTGTTGGTGTTACACATACACTCACACTGGTCACTTAACAACTCTTTTTCTACCCCTGCACCACTGGTTAGGACAGGAAGTGAAGTTACATCAGAAACCGAGGAAGAGTTAAGTACATAGCTAATTGTCTAAATTGGAATAGAGCCAGGACACTGTAGGAAATACTCTTACCCCTGCTAAATATGCCATGCGATTTTTAATGACTACAGGTGGCCAGGACTTTGGTTTAATATCTTAACAGAAGCTCAGTGGGCTGCTTCATGCTAGATTTGATCATGACATGAAGGGCCAGGGCCTGCTCTGTATTGATTTATGAATACTGTATGGCAGTAGGTTATGGGAAATGTTTATTGTATGACTATACTGGAATACTTACTGTTTGCAGATAGGGGTTTAGTTTAATAGCAAGCTAGGAGCAGGAAGGTAACATGAGGGATCCAGATAAAACACTTTCTGATAAGTAGGCTAAAGGTTAAGAACTAATACCTGCTCTATTAGCTGTGAAGATGCTAATTCCATGTTCTGGCCAAAGTTACACAGCTGTTTTGTCCATGCTGGGAACTAACACATCACAAGGAAACAGCAGTTAAAAGGACATGCTTGTTTCTCTGGACATGCCAAAGAAAGAGGAGGGTGCACTCCGAAAGACCAGTGGAGTCGAAGGTGTAGTGAGCCTTGTAACCACAACAACTGATTCAGAAGAATATTGCCAACTTATGATGGACTCATGTTCAAGTTAGATCTGAGTGGTTTGTAAGTCCAGACAATCTCAAAGTCTCTGGAGGTATGGTTGTTGGCTTCTCTCTGCATGGTATCATTGAATGCCAGCTCCTTGGTCTAAGGACCTTGTCACAGGCTGGCAGGCCCTTCAGGGTAGCGGGGCTCAGCCTTCCCTGTGGTGTAGCAGTTAAGCACCTCCCTTAGCTCATCCTGAGCTGGGGACTTAATTACCATTAGTGATCCCAGCTGGGCAAGGATCAGGGCAGACTACACAGAGAGGAATGAGAACTCAGTGAGGGGGAGAGACTCATGAGGAATGTTTGCTTTTGGGGATGGGCCTGGTGAAGGGAGGCTGAGAGAACCACAAGGATTAGGTAAGGGGGTGGGGGCAGAGGTGGCCAAGATAGGACCTGTGAGAAGCAGGGAGGGCCCTGGGAGAGACTGCCAGAGTCCCCAGGGAGGGGAGGCAGTGGGAAAACCGGCTAGGAAGAAGGGCCCCCAGGGAAAAGCCCTGAGGTAGTGCTGAGCCTATGGAGAGCAAAGAAGGAATGCTGAAGTCCCTGGGAATAGGGATGAACAGCAGGAAACATCAATGTAGCCTGAGAGAGGCAGAAGGATCTTCTGTTTAGATGTTGTGTAGATTCTTTAGTTGTCCTTCTGTTACCCTGGAAAGAGACAGAACTGGAAAGAGGTTACATGGCTGAAGGGCTGGGTTATGGAAGATGTAGCCATAGACAGGCTGCTGGAGGGCCAGAGAAGTGGTGAACATGTTGAGATGAAGACCCCTGCAATGCCCTGCTCTGATGCCAGAGGGTGGTACAATGGTGAGTGTCACTGCTTACAGACCCACTGTGCACTTTCATATATTCTTGGCTGATGACATTCAGTTTTAGTGAAATTAGAGGTCAAAGATAATGTAAGAAAGAAATGTAGATTAAGAACTTTTCTATGCCCTGGTCTCAATGTGTCCAGGACCAGGCCCTGGTCCTGACTGGGCCCTCTGGGTGATATCAATATTAAATAATATATCCACGCTTGATGCTCAAGCAAATGCATGTTGGTGACTGACACATGAGAAACATTGTTTTTGAGTTCATCCTTGTGGGAAAATTTCTTGAGTTTGCATTTTGAATGGTGGCTATATTTACAAATCAAATATTGCTACATAGACACTGAGTATTTCTGCTCACTGAGTATATTGGCATATTTCTAGTTCTGGTTTGCTTGTGCCAATGTAAACTCTTACAAGCAAGTCTTGTTTTCTGTGTGGTGCTAGATTTCATTGTAAACATCCCCTCCCTGTTCCTCCTCTATTCCCCATCCTCCACCTGCAAACAAACCCAACAGGATTATTTCTTTCAGAGCGGTAGCCGTGTTAGTTTGTATCAGCAGAAAGAATGAGGAGTACTTGTGGCACCTTAGAGACTAACAAATTTATTTGAGCATAAGCTTTCGTGGGCTAAAGCCCATTTCATCAGATGCATGCAGTGGAAGATACAGTAGGAAGATATATATACACACACACACACACACAGAGAACATGAAAAAATGGGGGTTGCCATACCAACTCTAACAAGAGTAATCGATTAAGGTGGGCTGTTATCAGCAGGAGGAAAAAAAACTTTTGTAATGATAATCAGGATGGCCCATTTCAAACAGTTGACAAGAAGGTGTGAGTAACAGTAGGGGGGAAAGAAAAGGAGGACTTGTGGCACCTTAGAGACTAACCAATTTATGTGAGCATAAGCTTTCGTGAGCTACAGCTCACTTGATCCGATGAATGCATCCAATGAAGTGAGCTGTAGCTCACGAAAGCTTATGCTCAAATAAATTGGTTAGTCTCTAAGGTGCCACAGGTACTCCTTTTCTTTTTGCGAATACAGACTAACACGGCTGCTACTCTGAAACCTGTCATTAAGTAGGGGGAAAATTAGCATGGGGAAATAGTTTTTAGTTTGTGTAATGACTCATCTGCTCCCAGTCTTTATTCAAGCCTAATTTAATGGTGTCCAGTTTGCAAATTAATTCCAGTTCTGCAGTTTCTCATTGGAGTCTGTTTTTGACGTTTTTTTTGTTGAATAATTGCGACTTTTAGGTCTGTAATTGAGTGACTAGGGAGGTTGAAGTGTTCTCCGACTGGTTTTTGAATGTTATAATTCTTGATGTCTGATTTGTGTCCATTTATTCTTTTGCGTAGAGACTGTCCGGTTTGGCCAATGTACATGGCAGAGGGGCATTGCTGGCACATGATGGCATATATCACATTGGTAGATGTGCAGGTGAATGAGCCTCTGATGGTGTGGCTGATGTGATTCAGTCCTATGATGGTGTCTCTTGAATAGATATGTGGACAGAGCTGGCAACGGGCTTTGTTGCAAGGATAAGTTCTTGGGTTAGTGTTTTTGGTGTGTGGTTGCTGGAGTCTGATCATTTTGAACTTTCCCAGGCAGAAAAGTGGAACAGATTAAGGTAGCCCAGCTGGGTCAAGCTGTGCCTGTTTGATCGATAAATGATTGTTAGCTTTCAGAAGGCATGCTGCACTGGCAAGGGGCTTTCACAGCAAAGGCTGAAAAATGATTTTCATTGTAGCAAAGGGAAGTCTGTGTTAATCAAGGGGTGTCTTGGTTTTGCATTTGAAGCAATGTAGTTATATACAGTGGATATATTGCACACTGGTATAAGAGCTTTAATTTTGTCTGTCTGGTTAGTTTTGCCCTGCCTGAGCTGACCCTGGATAATATGACATTTGGATGAAATTCAGAATAGAGCGTTCGCAGTTATGCAGCTGAACCTGGCCCAAAGGTCTAAAGATGGAAAGTGATGTGTTGTGGGGTTCTTCCCCCCCCCCCAATTTGATATTACCTTTTGTATTTGTCTAGGTTTCCATGGTATCCAATACTGGTGACTTGAAACAACCAGTATCCATTCCTTTCTCTTCTCTCATTTGTTTTTAAAAAGTGTAGTTCTTATGAATGAATTCTCTGAGAAGTTTTAATTCTCCGGTTTAACTTGAAAAGGATCTTGAGGAAGTGTAAAATTGTCAGTTGTTTGTAGCTAAGCAGTGTACCTCAGGAGGGCTGGTCAACTGTAGTTTCTCATAGGTGTCAAAAATTAGTACTGGACTTAGAGCTGAACAAAGAGTGAGAAATATTTTTTCTTAGCTGCTTTTGTGAATTCTGAGCCTTTTGATCTTGCCACAGTGACAGCCTTTTTTTGTTTGTTTGCTTTCTCACAAGCATTTGTGAGATTTGATAAATCAAGCAAGTTGCAGGCTCAGTATCCGTCTCAGCTGAGGACCTGGGGACAAATATATTATCACTTCCTTTTCATTATCCCTTCTGTAAAAATAATAACCCAGGAATGATACTTGGTATCTATCTAGCACTTTTCACCCATAGCTCTCAAAGGCTTTGTTGGGGTTTTTGTTTTTTCCCCATCCTCCAAAGATGGATAAGCATTGTTATCCCCATTTTGCAGACCGAGAAAGTGAGGTGTAGTGTGGCTAAGTGATTTGCCAATCTCACAGAGTCAGTTAGTGACCGAGCAGTTAACCCAAGTTTTCAGACTCCCAGTGGATAGTACTGCCTTCCATGTGCAAGAATTCTGAGCTGAGTTTGCTCTCCGTGCTTGATTGTGATGTGTGTATGGTAATCTGAGGGGAGAGCATATCTTTCTAAAAGATATCCAGTCTTGTACAGACAGGATGGTAGCTCTAACAAGCCCAGTACCTAATAATGCTCTGAGTCTACAGACACCTCTGCTTTCCCCTTCTGATGTCTTGCTGCTTTGCCATAAATTGTGGACAGATGCCCACTAGGTGCTAAATTGAGACCACCAAACTTGCTTTAGTTGTGACTGAAACCAGATATTAATTTAGGTCTCTCTCTGAGAGAGGCTGATCCATTGACTCGCTCTATCCTCTTTTACTTGAAATAACCTGTTTAAAGCGCATTCTTGCTTTTAGTAGTAGAAATTAAAAGAAGCTCGTTTAGGCCCCAGATGTAGATGTTTAACAAATATCCTATCCCCAAAATTTACTGCTAGAAATCCTATGACTTTTTTAATTTAGAAAAACTTCCTTTACAGCAGTTTTTTGAGTTACATGATATATTTCCCTGCTGCTTTAGAAACTCACTCTAATACAGAGATGCTGTGTATTATGTGACCAGAGTCTGAAACTGACCAGTCTAATTTCACTGCCCAGCTGGGAGAAGTGCAAAATTGAATAAAAACAGTATGAACGGTGAAAATGAGAGTTCAGAGAGAAGGGTAGCATTGTCTAGTGTAGGAAACTAGGAGCTCCTTCTTGACAGATCTGGGATTAGAATTGACTCATTTAGTGACCTGGGCATGTCACAACCTCTCTGTGATTTTCTCCATGAATACATTGGAGACAAATACTCTTTCTACCTCCTAGGGTATTGAGGATGAATGAATATTTGCACACCACTTTGAAGGTGAAAGGCTCTATATAAATGCAGAGTATTATTATTTTAAGAACATAAGAACGTCCATAGTGGGTCACACCAAAGGTCCATCAAGCCCAGTATTGTGTCCTCTGTCAGTGGCCAATGGCAGGTGTCCCAAAGGGAATGAACAGACAGGTTATCATCAAGTGATCCATGCTCTATCACACAATCCCAGCTTCTGGCAAACAGAGGTTAGGGACACCATTCCTGCCCTTCCTGGCTAATAGGTCGATCAATAGATAGCCCCCATCTTCCTTTTGAACCTGTTATAGTATTGGCCTTCACAACACCCTCTGGCAAGGAGTTCCAGAGGTTGACAGTGCGTTGTGTGAAAAAATACTTTCTTGATTGTTTTAAACCTGCTACCTATTAATTTCATTTGGTGGCCCCTTGTTCTTGTATTATGAGAAGGAGTAAATAACACTTTCTTATTTACTTTCTCCACACCATTCATGATTTCATAGATCTCCATCATATCCCCCCGCTTAGTCACCTCTTTTCCAAGCTGAAAAGTCCCAGTCTTATTAATCAGAAGCCTGCCCCTTTTAGCTAAGTGGAAGGTAAAGTTTCTGGGGTACCTTTTTTTTTTAAAAGAGGTGAATAGAATTCCCAGGGTCCTAGTCAACACTGTCACTCTCAATATAACTGGTTCTGATGTCCAGGGCTCAGCATGTGAGCTATTTATCACAAGAGAACCACAAAGAAAAGCTGAGCATGCAAAATCTATTCCACAGGAGTTCTCATGCCGTGCTTATCATCGTAGTAGTTAAGCACCTTCCAGTTATGTATGCATTAAGCAATGTGACTGACATTTGTCATGTGTGGTTTGTTGGCTCTCTCTCATCCTCTCCCCAGAAGAAGAATGGAGTGTTTTTTGATTGATTTTTTTTTATTATTATTTGCATTACATAGCACCTTGGCACCCCAGTCATGGGCCGGGACCCCATTGTGCTAGGTGCTGTACAAACACAGAACAAAAAGACAGCCCCTGCCCCAAAGAGCTCCCAATGTAAATATAAGATGAGAGACAACAGATAGGCGCAGCCGGACGCACGGGGAAGTACAATCAGACTACTGGTCATGTGACTAGCCAGTGGTCTCAGCACACCAGCAGCCTAACCATTGTTATGATTTTTGTAGACACTATAACAAAGAGTTTTGAGCAGAGTTTTGAAGGAGGCTTATAGGTGACTTTGTGGCCCAAGCGTGAAGGGCAGCATGGGAGAAGGCATGAAGGTGCTTGTTTGAAAATTTAACAAGTGGGGATGGAGACTGGTCTCACTGGCCGATTGAAGGCGAGCATGAGCAGCGTGACAGTGAACGAGAAATGATACGTAGGGTGAGGATAGGTCATGGAGGCCCTGGGGCAAAGAAGGGGAGGCAGTGTAGCAAGCTGAGGATGGGTCTGATGTGCTTGTGGTATCCCGTGGTGGTGAGGAGACTTGCTGCAGTGTTTTGTACTAGCTGGAATTTCATACATTTCTGAAGTCTTCTGCAAAGAGAGGGGGTGACATGGCTGAAGTGTCAGGCTAGAACAATGATCACAGCAGCAACATCCTGAATGGATACAAGTGGGATGAGTCTGCATTTGTTAAGGCTGGAGAAAATGATGTTGCAGTGATCTACATGTGGGATGGTGAGAGCTGGACAAAAGGTTTTGGTTTGTGGGAGGATAAGAGAGGCTGTACCTTAGGGCAATTATGCAGAAAGAATTGGCAAGATTTAGACACATCTTCAATGTGAGGACCTACAGAGAGGTCTGAGTCAAAGATGATGCCCAGGTAATAGGCGTGAGTGAAAGGCAGGATGGTGGTGTTGTCCACAGTAATTGAGAGAGGTGGCGAGGAGGACTTGCAGGGGAAAGACTAAGAACTCTTTTATAGCCAAATTGAGCTTGAGCTGGATGTCAGAGACAAACAGAGATTTTTACTTTGGACAGGAGACAGATCTGGAGTAAACAGGTAGATCTGTGAGTTGTCAGCACATAGATATGTTAGTTGAATTTGTTTGTGGATGAAATTACCCAGAGATAAGGTGCAGAGGGAGAAGACAACAGGACCAAGAATGGAGCTCTGTGTTTGGAGAGGGTGTATTTTTTTTTTCTGGGGGTGTGTGATTGTTTTAATGTACATTGCTTCTGTGTGTTTACATTAGCTAAGGCAGGTCAAAGAAAAGTCCCTTGTACTTAGAGCAGAAGGTGATGCGGTTTGGGGTGGTCCTTAGTTCCTGTCGGAGTTCATTCCAGTCTTTCACCTGCCCTGAAAAAGTTCTATCTCCCACACAGGGGCTGCCCTTACTGTAGAGAGTTCCATTGTGTCAGAGGACTGAAGTTGTTGACAATGGTCTTTATCCTGGAGCTTTGGGTAATCTTTTTGGGATTCTGGGCCCGGATAATTGAGCACTGTAAAGATAAGGACTAAGATCTTGAATTTCATTCGGTATTCGAAGGGGAGGCAGTGTAGCAAGCTGAGGATGGGTCTGATGTGCTTGTGGTATCCCGTGGTGGTGAGGAGACTTGCTGCAGTGTTTTGTACTAGCTGGAATTTCATACATTCTGAAGTCTTCATCCCAGGAACGTTGCATTGCTGTAATCCAGACAAGAGGTGACGAAGGCATGTATAATGGAGGCCAGGATGCAACGGAATCTCCTTGCCACCTGGAGATGGTAGAAGGCATTACTTGTGAATGCTGCTATATGAGAGCTTAGTGTCAGCAAGGAATAAAATAAAAGACTAAGGAACAAGAATCACTCCTGTAAACGTAAGTGAGCCAATCTGGATAAAATAAGAGCTAAAAGGAATTTTCGCACCAAAGTGAAACCAAACCCAGGTGAAAACATTTCTGTGGTTGGGATAAGTCCAATTTTTTAAAATCATTTGTTTCATTACTGTACATCATTTCTTCCCTCCTTCAAGGCCCTTCATAACTCTGCTCCTCCCTGTTTGCTCACTCTAGTCTGTTGATCTCAGCTCACCTGTCAGCATCTCTCGCAAACATCTGTGCCACTGAGTTTCCACATGGTCTGTTAAGGATGGAAACATCCTCCTGAGACTGACCAATAAGGCCACTACTGTCTAACTCTTTTTAAACCTCTCCTCAAGCCCTACCTCTGCCACAATGACTATAAGAAATTATCCAATTAATGGCTTTGGGAGGAAGAGGGTAGTTGAGAATATCTGGTTCTTTATTTGACATATATTTTTATTTGACACATATGACCTATTTTATTATGTCAAAGTAAATTAAAAAAATGCAAATATATATTTCCCCCACCTCCCCACCCTTCATATGCCACTTGGTAGAATCCTGCGTGGGACAATTTTTAATCCCGTTCCCATCCCACTCCACAATACCCACTCCCACCTGCTCTTCCTATTATGGCAGTGGGTTCTGAGGGACCCACAGGACTCGGGTCCCGCTGCAGGGCTCTAGCACTTGGCTTCTTAGATTGTAATGGTTTTGGGACACATCCCATGTCTTTGTGTATTTGTTTATACAGCACCTAGCACAATGGAGCCTCAATTCTGATTTATGATACAAATAATATAGGAGAAACACCTTTTCAAAATGCTTCTTTCTTCCTACTTCTGTCTTGTCTAGGTTCTCCATTAGCCAGCTGCACTTCATCCAGGTGCAGATTTTGGCTCATCTCTGGAAGAACTAAGAGACAGTGCTCTGTCATCTGTGTACTTTTTGGCACCTCAGTGTCTGATGTTTCACTTTCTCTTCCATGACTTCATCTGGATCTCAAATTATATTGGGGAAAGGACTGAGCTCTGGGGGAATCTACAGTTGAGAGCTCGGCAGGTAGAGGAACAGTTGTTCATAACAGCCCTCCAAGAGAGAGGACCCGCGCCATTTCAGGGTATTTCTGTTCATCCCTGCAGCTTCTTGTAGGCAGGACAGGAGTATCGGGTGATCAGTGATATCAAATGTTGCAGGATGAATATGGACGTACTTCCTTTGTCTGTGGGCAGGAGGCACTCTGTGTACACGGTTTCATTAATCTTACAGATTTCCAGCAATCTGTATGTTAAACACTTGAAATAAAATAAGTATAGCTTATTTTGTATAGCAATGCTGCAGGCTGACTATCAGTCTGTCCTGAGCCACACCATTATAGAGGTAAATTGCTAAATACACTAGATTTGCTGTGACACCGTTCTACTGGGTGTGCTGATGAAGGTTCCATTGCAAGCGTGCTTCTTCGGGAACTCGGATAACATGGATGTAGAAAACTGCTGTACAGATTTCAGGGTCAAAACCTTTGGTATGGTGATATTAATAGATTTGTTCTGGGCCCTATGTGACCCAGTTGGGCCCTGTAAACATTGCTGGTTTGGGTCTGCATCTTTGATAGGCCTCCCATCCATTGAGCTCCATGTTGTCATAAGAATAGTCAGTCTTCTATCTTGTTCTGTAACACAGCCAGCCCATTGCTATTTTTGTCTTTTTTAAAATCTTCCAAATGCCCTCCACTTTGGCCTGTTTGTCCATGTCTGTCTGTTCCCCTGCTTGTGCTTGGTGGTATCACATGGATACTTCTTCCCTGGCCCTGCTGTCAACCTTAAGCATCTGCTCCATCTTCTTGGTGAGTAGCTCATTCTCTGCTTAATATTTCATAGCGGACAATTTACAGATACTTTGCCAAAGTTCTTTTATAAGGCAAAAAGCTTGTAATACTGTAGGAAAACTGAAATTAAAGGGGAAAGTAACTTTCTTTAACTGAACGTCTTACTAGTGCTGCACAATAGAACTATTTAGACCTGAGTATAACAATGACATCATATTGTCATCAGGAGAGGCTGTGACTAAGATGTGAAATCCCTGTTCTACACACATTTGTGTCATCTGTTGAAGATATGCATCTGTGTAAATAAACCTTGGTGCTAATCAGAAGATCTGAATCTGTTTATCATTTCCATTCTTGCTCTCCTTATCAGTGTTCTATGTGCTTCTGTCCCTGGCTGGTTCATCTTTTTGCGTCAGCTGTCTGCTTTGGGGAGCATGAAGAAGGGGGTGAGGTGGAGTTCTGTGCATTGCAGGATGGTAGCCTTCTGGAAGGTTGAGAAGAGGAATGTTGTGTTCAGAGCAGTTTGCAATTCCATCCCTGGGTTGGCTTCGTTGTTAGAATGCCAGTCTGTAGTGTGCTATGGCTGTATAGGATGACTGCTGGCTACATCTTGCAGAGGTCAGCATTGTGTAGTGATCTGAAACACCAAACATCATTCATCCCTACAGACTTTTTATTTTTTTATGGTATTTCAATTGAAGAATAACTTCAGTTTCAGAATGTTTTCTGTATTTTCATGTTTTGCTTGCCAACTGTAGCCTTTTATTTTATTTAAGGTGAATTTAGTAATATGGTACTACGCCACAATGGGTTCGGCTCTGGTGGCTACAGTTTCAAGCTTAACAGAGTGAAAGTCATCTCTGCTACTTGCTTCAGATTTAGTCTCTAAGAACACACAAAGACCAAGAGTAGCGACCACGCAGACATTCACAAGTATAAGGGCTAGTCTGTTTTACAAGTTTTATTAAAGTTACAATTAAAGTTATGATTACACAAGCATATAGAAATTCTATACAGATCTATGCACAAGTTACAAATATAGCTAGTTGCATCCTTAACAATAGTGTTAGGGTCAGATGGGTCTCTCTCACAGATTGATCCTCAGTAGAGAGGGATGGTTCCTGATGGAGTTTCCCACAGGGAGCTCAATTTTTCTAATGTAGGTACCCTCTTCTTATAATGTGATTCTGTCTCTACCTACATTCCGTGAATATCCATGAAAGTGTCAACTTATTGATCTAATGTCCCCTAGAAACATAAGGCATCCAATACCTATGGGTTTCCATTATTCTCATTAGTATTGATGCACGACCTGTATCCTGTGGTTAAGATGCATGTTGGAAACAGATGTGCCTTTACAGCATTTTTATGATTTAAAATGAATCTTCTGGGTAATTTTTTGTAATATTACTCCTCAGTATCTCTTCTCCCATAATCTTGGGGCTTCGGGTTATTTTCTGGTCACTTATGTCAGCATTTCTGATCTCCAAGGCCTAAAATAGCTTAAGCAGAATCTTGCAGACATCAGCCTACAGGCCTTTTGTTCCAGCTTTTCTTACTTGGATATCTAATACACGATTATTCTTACTAAATACTGTTTAATCTTATACTTCTGTAATCCTACAAATTGACTCTAATTAACATACAATGAATATGTATGAGCTAATATGATGATTAATTATGCATCACACAATAAACGGATGAGCTAAAATCATTGGCTACACCACAAGCATAGCTGAGTGGGTTTAGACTGGCCAGACATTTCAAACACCCACGCTGGTAGAAGTCCTTCTTTCGAAAACAGTAACATTCTTTTTTTGTCACTAATAATTTTTTTCATCAGACAACAATGTGGCACCATCAACACTTGGTGCACGTAAATCCTGTGCAGTGAACAGATCTCAAAGGTGTGCATGGTTTATGGTCCAGCTACAGGACTGGAAGCTAGGAATTCATTCCTTATAACCTGGCTTTAACACTGACTCACTGCGTCCCAGTGGAGAAGTCCCTTACCGTCTCTGCCTTGTATTATCTCCATTGTACAGAGTAATATTCCAATCCTAGTTTGCAGGGGTGCTGTGCAGATTCACAAGGAGGTAACACTCCATACCAACCTTACCCCATGTTGCTGTGCAGATTCCCTAGTTAATATCTTGAAGGTGAACGGTGCTGAGTATTACTGGACTTTTATCTAAAAAGACATTTTAAATCATGGAACTAGAGAAAGATCTGCATAAATTAATTCTTCTGTTGATTATTCTATCTTGTCTTCTCATCTGAATATATTAAGCAGCAAAAGGAGTATGAGAATTTGTATCTCCCCTTTTCATCTGAATTTATTAGACAGCAAAAGGACTGTATGAATTAGTGATCTAATTTGAACATCAAACCAAAGGCAAAATTCTCCTTTTTAATCCACTCTGCATATCTCAGGTTCAGGAATGACGTTTCATCTCAGGGTTTGATTCTTCCTTAATTAGAAAAACTTCAATCAATAGCAAGTGTTTTTTTTTTTTTTCAAAATCAACACACAATCAATTGAAAGTCCCAACTTTCTGGTCTAAGAAATATAACATTAATCAAACTGCTCTGCTATAGAAATCAGTAACATTGGGCCAGATAGTTTCATTAGTTTCTAAGCAAAAATGCTCACTGATTCTAGCAGAAATTTCTGTTGGCATGATCTGGCCCTATAGCAGACCAGCATTGTATGGTATTTTAATCAGACCAAGATTGACTCTTCCTCCACCTGTAAAACAGGTACGATAATATCTACTTCACTTGGGTGTAGTGAGGCTTAATTCATATTTGTAAAGTTTCTTGAATGAATGATACCATTGAAGTGTGACATTTTCAATTTTTGGAATCACGAGTATTTTTTGAGAGCAATGTGCATTGATCACTTTGGCGAAGATGTAATTGAGTCAGCATAAAAGAATGATAAGGCATTGGCCTCGTAATTTGAGATTCTCAAATTTGAAATATTAGTGTCATGCTTTTGACCCATGTCAACTGGAGGTAAATTCACAGGTATGGAGTTGAGACCCCTAAAGGGTGTCCAGAACTACTTGATGAGTGAATGTACTGAACTCTGGGAATGCAGATGGGCTGTTGGTTGGTGAGTAGAGATGAGGTGAATCCAGGCTGTCTGAAAAGCTTTCCCAAATGTGCATGGTCACAGTAAACTTGGATTACTGTCCTTCACAGCGCTTGGTACTTGGTTCTGAATCCACTGAAGGCACTCAGGATTGAGGAAGTGCCTTGGATAGCTACTTGAGGCAGGGTTTTGTGTGTATCAGCCTTTGTTTTCCACTGGTTACCTTCCCCAAACCTGAGGAAGAGCTCTGTGAGGCTTGAAAGCTTGTCAATTCCACCAATAGAAGTTGGTCCAGTGAAAG
The DNA here is from genome assembly GCF_965152235.1 of Eretmochelys imbricata. Taxonomy (NCBI): domain Eukaryota; kingdom Metazoa; phylum Chordata; order Testudines; family Cheloniidae; genus Eretmochelys; species Eretmochelys imbricata. The sequence continues at coordinate 100,211,338 of NC_135579.1, forward strand.
ATATTACTTCACCCATGTTGTGTCTCATACCCTGGGACCAACATGGTTACAACAACACTGCAACCATAAAATCTGTTAGCTTTGGCTGTGGGTTCTATTGTCAGCTAATGGATTCAAATGAAGTAGTTTTGTCTGAGGTAACTCTGTTGGATTTGATGTTTGCAGAGAAGATGAATGCCGTGTCGCGTACTTTCTTGTCCTGTCTGGGTCTGTGGTGTACCGAGTAATGTGGTGGGAGTGGAGCAGAGTTGTGGGGTGAATTTGCTGTGTCATCCAGCTAGGCCTCAGTGATGCAGGCTATATCAAGTGCTTCATTGTTGATGAGGTTATGCATTGTTTGTTGGCAGCAGATCATTGACAAGCTTCACTTTTAACTTGTCACTCTGTGCTGTCTGCTTTGGGCCCCTGCATAGGTAATGGTTCTGTGCAGTGTATAGGTGTTAGATGTCTGGAATTTGGTTTCTTATGTCTGCTATGCCGTTTCCTTGGACAGCTCGTCCCGGTTTTCACTGTGATAAGTGAAAGAGTGGGCAGTGCCATCGGATGATCTGAGTGGAAGAATGGTGGTTTGGTTGGCTAAATGCCATGGAAAAGACAGGCTTGTTGGATACTTTCTGGAACTGTAACCTGGCTGAGTCCTGGGAGTGGACAGAGCTGGAACAGTCTGTTCCTGGAGTAGTGGTGAGTGTATTGAAGTATGGCACCAAAGCAATGGAAATAATAAAAACAGCAACAGTTATAATAGATGGGGTCTAGCCCCATAAAAAGGGGAGATGTCAGTGTCCTCAGAAGTCCATTTCCTTGAAATAAGACATCTGCGTTTTCATGATGCCACTGTTGCTCTCACCTGCTTTGGGAGATAGCACTTACCACTTAGGAGTGTCTGAGTCACAGCGGTAAAGTGGCCTGCTGACCAGGACATGGAGGTGAAGGCCAGAGAGGCAGTACTGGGGCCAAGGGCTCCTTCCTCAGAGAGTCCTTTTTTGTGGGGAGGGGTGGTTCCTGTGCTGAAGGGGCAGTCTGGGAAAGGATTCAGTCTCCTTGTCACATTTCAGAATGCTTCGATCCTTTGTTTCCACGTTTTCAAAGTGAACAGAGGTCCCTGGCCTGCTACAGAGGTGGTGTGAGGGCCAGTGGGAGTTGGTTCCCACTGCTGCTACATCGCACACTGGGGAGGGAGGAGAGACCGAGTCCTGTAAACCCAACCCAGGCCCTTCTTGGCTTGTGAGATAGTCATGAACACCAGTGCGGCTCATGACTGAAGTAGCCAATGCCTCATTCAGGGAAGGAATCTTCCTTTCCTCCTTCACCCACATGATAGTCTGACCAAACCTGAAGAAACTCGTCCAAGATACATCATTCTAGCCAGCTACTACCCAGGATCAAACCTAGCCAATGATCAAATACAAGCTCGTCTAACTGAATGTAATATTCTAGATCTGGCACAATCTAGATTCATGCCAGGATGTGGATCTGAAAGTGCTCTAGAAGCATGAATGGATAATCATCTGCTGTCAGTGGATAGAGGGCAGACATCCATTCTCATCCACTACGACCTCTCTGAAGTATTTATTGCTGTCGATCATGTAACACTGCTGTCTTGGCTGAGAGTGGTGATGGGTCCAGGGTAATGTGCTAAAATGGAGCAATGGTTGGAAACTGCACCTCCATGATTGGAGCACCCACTTGTGGAGTCTCACAAGGATCGGTTCTCTCTCCAGTCCTGTTCAACAGCTATATGCAGGCACTAGGTGAACTGGCCAACATGTATTCAAGTTCCAGCAATTTGCAGATGGTATACAACTCTACTTACCCTTCACCACAAACTACCATACCACTACCACCAAAATTGCTCCGTTTTTGGATGAGATGAGCTCATGGATGAAGAAGAGCTGGCTGAATCTAAGCAAAACAGAGGTGGTGATAATGGACAGAGAGAAGTAATTTAAAAAGTTTGTAGCCATGGTGCAGTCTCCTATTGGTTGAAGGTACACACTCACAATTGGTCAGTCCAGTCCTTTGCTTAGGAATGTTCTTGGATTCTTTGCTGATGCTAGATCTCACAGCAGCATCTATGAGTAGTGTGTATTTACCATCCTTGACTGGCTAGGAGACTCCATGCCATTCAGGTGGATGATGACCTGGCCTCAGCTATTCAAACCTGTGTCCCTACTTAGGTAGTCTTCACCAATGCAATATGTCTGAACATGAAGCCTTCAGCACTTGGGAAACTAACTAGAATAAAATTCTGTGATGCATCTCCTTAGCAGCCAGGGCTACTGTGCAGGCATCAAACCTGCCGTCCACTCTCTATCCTGGCTTCCCATAGACTATTGAATCAAGTTCAAGGTCTTGGTCCTTGTCTTCAAGGTGCTCAATGGCCTGAGACCAGGATCTTGGAAAGATCAACTAAAATTCTGGAATGAAGACTGTGACCATCAGGTCTGCTTCTCCAGCACAATGGGACTTTCTATAATATGGGTAAAGCTTATTTGAGTGGGAGACAGAGCTTTCTCAGGTCTGGTCCAAAAGTGTGGACTGAATTCTCCTAGGAGCTAAGGACCATCACAAAGCTCACCAACTTCTGCTCCAAGTGCAAGGCACATTTTTATGATCTTGCCTTCTGTAAAACACAAATATACAAGTTGCTATATTAAAATAAAAAACTACCCAAACAAGACCCTCCACTACACACACTTCTGTCCCAGGGGAGAGAACAACTAACATGTGACCAATATTGGTCCAGTCACTTAATGTAAGACTGGCAGGGATTCAGATACTAAAGTGGTGAGCATGATGTAAGACCCTGTGTAGAACAGAAAGATCGCTGCTGCTGCTGGCTGGAACTTGTAGAAGAAACATTTCAACAAATTGTCTTAGACATTTTCTTTGTGCCGAAAATGCATGTTTGACCTTCCCTGCCTCCCCCCCACCCCCCACTGGAAAAAAATCAGTCAAGAACTGACATGGGCCATTTGGACATTTCCAATTTGAAACTTTTGGGGGGATTTTTTTTTCAGTCTGCAAACTTGTCAATATTTTGACTTTAGCTTTCATGTTGAATTGGAATAATGTGGAAATATCAATTTCCTGTGGGATGAAAATTCGGTTTTCCAACCAGACCTCCCATCCATCAACCACACTGTTGTTGGGAAGTGTGCTTGAAATGCCCTGCTGGTCCCGGTCACTTGAGATAAAGTCTGTTTGAGGGTATGGAAGGAACGGAAACAATGTGGCACTCCAAAGCCCTTACCCTAGATGCACCACATCTGAGACCCCTTGGTGACGAACTGTATGACCCCCTATGTTTTGCTAGAAATGATTTTCTTTTGACTTGGCAATGTCCCTTTAAGAAGAACTTTTCATAACTCTCTACTGTTCAGTGGAGTTTCTCCTTCTTTTGTGTAATTTCCTGGCTGCGTAGTCATGGTGAAATGCGCTGCATTAAATGTCTCTCATATCAGTAAAGAAATTTAAAACCATAACATATTTCATAAAAAGGGATATTCCCCAACAGCCACTGGAACAGTTTGATCCTAAAACTCGTAGGCTAGCATGTGACTGTAATTGAAGAGGTTGGGCACAAAAATATTGCTTGGACCTGGAACTCTGCCAGACTCTTTGTCCTATATCTTATCATGCTTGTCTATTTGGGATTCTTTCATAAGCTTTGTTGTATTCATCATGAAGACTAACTGTACTTAAAAACTAACCACAAACTTTGAAGCTCCAGGGTGGGAATTGCTTGAGTAAACAAGATCAAAAGTAAATGTAGCCACAGCACTAAACCAAGTGGGCTCTAAACTTGTTTTAATTTGCAAAGGTTAACTGCGAATGGTATTGTTGCTTGGGCATATAACTTGAGGGCAGCATGCAGCATCACTGATTTGTAACAAAAAGGAAAGAGGATGACCAGGAGAGGGATACATTTGATTTCCTTCTTTTGTTTTTTCCTTTTAATTGGCTTTATTCCTACTATTACGAGCACGATGCACAACTCAAGATGGTGGAAGGGTGGAGCTAGTAGTGGAGTTAAGCACAACCAAATCATTTATCTCCTATGCCGGAGCTCATTCAATATAAATTCTGGATGGGGGTGAGGGGAAGTAGCATTACTGTAATAAAAGGGGAAGAGATTACAATGCTTAAGCTTTCCCCTAACTGGTTTAATTTGTAGGAGGTGCACCCCTGGGAAATCAGGGATGAGAAGGGAGACAAGAAATCCAGAAATGAATGAGTCCGTGTTAGTTTCCTTCTGAATTTATTGTCCCTGTGTTATTCAGCCGTCTAAAAGTCGTTCCCAACCTGATACATTTTAGCTTGTTTCCTTGATCCTAGTCAGGCATTCCAGCTCAGGGCCCATTTCAGGTAACTCTTGTAATCGAATTTCCATTTAATATAAAGTAGTATATGCTGAATATTTCTTTGGGAGATGGGATTATGGGAGATGACTTGGGTATCTTGCAACTCCCTGATCTGGAGCTAGACACTTTTTTGCTTTGCCTCTGCTAGCATTTTTTTTCCGTAATTTACCACGGTTGATGATAGTACTGCTTTACGATTGGTAGCAATGGTAGAAGTTCTAGTGTAGACAGGCATTTGTGGGTGGCAGCATTTTAACTACTCTGCTCTCTAGACAGGCTCAGAGTGAGTCTGTCTAGACGGCATTCCTCGTACTCCATCCCAATTCAGAAAATTCTGATTACCTCCAAATGCAATAACTATTCAGGGTTAATAGACTTTACCTCTACAATGGTGTTCGCAGCCTTTGTCCTAACGGGTGTTCCCCAATAGTACATAATAACGTTTTGATTGCTTCAGCAAGTTGAGGTTCGTATCTCCTATTGTGGACCAGATTTACTCCTGGGCTGAGTTCCAGAACTCACAAGTTCTGACTCTCGGCCCACTTCTGAGTACCTCAGACCCACTTTTCCCCCGGCTGTAATCCTTTTTCTGCCTATTGATCAGCCTGTTTACTGCTATGTACCTGACAGATGAACAGAATTACACAATCAGTCTAATACATTAAAAAAAAAAAAAAGTAGCAAAGCCGTTGAAAATAGACTTTGTCAAAGGCAGTTTCAAATTTCACATGATCATACTCTGCTGTTCAGGGAACAACAAGCAGGTCACGTATGTCAATCTTGTACCAGGCAAGCTAGGGAACAACTTCTCACAGAAATGACTGTGAACATCATTTACGCAAGTATGCTGAACGGATCCAAGGAGCACGCACAGCGCTAGTCACTGCTCACTGGTTTCTGAATGAGTTGTGAAATATTGTATGTGCTTTTCACATTGATAATTAAGGGAAACACAGATGGCGGCGCCTCGAACGTTTTCTTTGTCACTGCACGTAATCGAAAATGAAATGCTAGTTCTAGGCGGTGGCACTCGTAGCTTCAGGTGTGTGTGTAATATTCAGGGCTCGCATTCTGAAAAAGCCACTGCGAGCTTTAAAATTTCACTGTGCGGTCGTGCATCACTGCACACTTGTTGAAGGCACTGACAGATGGTGATGTTTAGTTTAAAATAATTTCTCTATTAAACCAAAGCCTGTGTTGTCAATGATTTTAATAGGAATGCGGTTTATTGTAATAGAGCATTAGCATCATTAAAATGCATTAGGAGCTATTAGGTTTTAGGAACAAACACACATAGGAAAGTCAGTGTAACCAAGTTGACACAATTAATGGGCAATCCCCTGGCCAGGCCAGTATGGCACAAGTTTCATGGTTTGGTGTCTTGAATGGCATATCACTGATATGGTAAAGCTTTCCCTTTGTGTTCTTCTGTCATCTACTAGTCAATCTTCATTATTGATCATTGGTCTCCAGGGCCCAGATGCTCAAAGGTATTTCAGTGTCCTTTGAGGAGCTGGGCCAAGGTTGCTGCACCAGGGTAAGGTACGCAGCAACACAAATCACTGTGGGGAGGTGAACAATGATGTTTTACTCTTTGATACTTCTTTTTATCCAAGGATCTGAGTACTTACCAGAGTTTCACGACAGTCTTGTGAGGTAGCAAGTGTTTATACCCAGTTTACTGCTGAGCAGACTATTCCAAGGCTGAGCAAACTAGCCCCAGGGCATGCTGTTAGTCAGTGGCCGCATCAGGAGTACAATTCAGGAGGCGTAGCCCCTTTAACACTAGGCCACACTGTGACAGTGCACCCCATATTTCTGATATGATTATAACATAATCGTGATGTATTTTATGCAAGATAAGTCAAGTGAGGTGTCATTGGAAAAGTTGATTTGCTGAATATTGTTGTCCTATTTGTATGCCTATAGCATTTTTGTATCTGAAGTTATTAATATAGACTATCTGTATTTCAAATGTAGTTACACCCGAGTAACTCCCACTAGACAAGATGCTTTCAGTCTAGATAGTGGGTGGGGAAGGGCCTATTCAGGGGAAGGGCCTATTCAGGGCAATGGCCATTAGGAAAAAACAATAGGCCTTAGGATAAGCTTATCTCCCACCTGGTGGTGAGCCTTCCTGAGAACACTCCAAACAGCCTGTGAGTAATGGTTGTTATGACCCTACAAGGACATGTGATCAGACCCCATGATTCTGGACCCCATCTTGGGATCTCAGTATTTTTCCACAAATTGGTTTGGGAATCAAGCATTGAGACCAAGCGTTCCCCCCATATACAAAACCTGTATAAGGCAGGGAGTGAGATCATCTGGTGGTGTTCACTCTCCACACAAGAAGACTCCTGGAAACACCTGAGGAGCAAAGACTGAACTGGGGGAAGTCCTGGATGCAGGCTAAAGGGATTTCTAGCCTGTGAATGAAACACCTGGGGATTCCAAGCTGTAAAGCAAGTGCAGCTTGCCCCTTAAGAATCTGCAGCCTACTTGTATCATCCCTTAGGGTGAGAATCTGCTAATTCATATCCAATCTATCTAGTATATTAGACTTAGTTTGTGTTTTTCGTTTGTTTGCTGGGTAATCTGCTTTGATCTGTTTGCTATCCCTTATAGTTTTAAATCTATCTATTGTAGTTAATAAACTTGTTTTTGCTTTATCTAAACTAGTGTGTTGGTGTGAAGTGTATGGGAATCTTAGCTCAGGGGCAATGGCTGTTGCATATTCCTCTCCACACTGAGAGATGGGGCGAACTTTGTGAGCTTATGCTGTACAGTTCCCTGGGCAGCGCAAGATGGTATAATTTGGGGTTTATACTCCAGAGGAGGTGTGTGCCTGGGAGTTGCCTTAGCTGTAGCCTTTCCATTGTTGGTTCGTTGCAGGGGCTGGACAGAGAGCCTGCATGTAATTTCAGCTGGGTATGGCCCTACCTGTGTGAAGGCTGATGAAAGTGCAGACTGGAGGGTTTTGCAACTTGTCACAGCAATACAGTGTGAGAGGGAGCCCAGGCTGGTGTGTCAGGGGGCTCAGTGGTACCTCAGTCCCAGGTGGCACCTGAGGGGGAGCCAGTCACACACATTCCCTCACAATAGAGCACGAACAAGAGGTCATGAGGAAGTGTGGTGCAGGGATAAAAAAGACCCTTCAGGATCCCCATCTCCGTTAGGACCTGATCCAGTGTCCATTGAAGTAAATGACAGTCTATCAATAGCTTCAGATCTTGTCCTTAGAGGAAATAGGAAAGCTCCAAGCTAGGTCAATTCATCCACTTCACACATTGAGATTTTACAACTGTTTGCCCAGCTCCTCAGGGAAATCAAAAATAGTTGTGGGAGGAGGGATTTGTTTCAGGCTATGTGGCTAAAAGTGTCTTTCATGGTGGCAGGAGATCTTGAAGCCTTCTCCCCAGGCTAGCCAGGTGAGAACAGTTGATTAGCAAGAGCTAGCTGAGTATAGTGTCACGTAGCATAGACTTGTATTGGTTTGACTGTAGAAGAAAATTCACTGTAATAATGTTCCTCTTCTACCACGCCCCTTTTACAGATTAATAATGTAACACCTAATTAGCTTTCCCTACAACATATTAGTGTAGTATGTTACGCTTGGGAATAAAATGTTAATCAAAAGAAAAACAAATTTTAATTCTACCATTGGAAAAGGTGTTTGGGTTTTTTGTTTAACTTCCTATGGGAAAGCAATACACCTTAAAAAATGAAAATACTCTCACTTAAATTATTTTACTTTTGGGGGTCACATTTTAATCAAAGCCATACCTGGCTCCAGGGGAAAAAAGGAAGTAAAAGTGGTTGAATTTAATAACTAAAACAACATAAACTGTCTGCTTTGAAATGTATAATCTCACATGACATTTATTTCATAATGTGACCAAATCATATATGTTATGGGGACACTCTTTATTAAAAATGCCATTTATTTTAACGAGCAATAAAAAGAAACACTTTTTTTTTGCTGTGGCAGAGGAAAAGGCTGCTATGCTAAATGAAAACGTATAGCTCAAGTTTTGCTCTAAAATATTTAAACAAAGTGATGTGGAATTTATTATTTTGCTGCCTTCCACCATGAATAGAAGAACATTAAATTATCCTAAATATAAGAAATGTTCTAGAAGAATTTGTTTAGCTTATAAATAAGTGTTGCTGATGAAGAATAAGATCATTTAAATGTAACGTTTTTATATAGGTTTGTAATATGTCCTAGAAGGCCTAATTCAATGCCGAAATTAATGTGGTTCGTGGCTAGAGATGTGGGTCTCACGGGGATGAACTGAGAGAGACTAGGAAAATTGTACAGTTGGGTCTAGAGCCACAAAAGGTTTTAAGCATTGCAACGCTGAGGCTAACTTTAGATGCCCTGCCGCCTAATGGAAAGTCACCCTGTGTTAGGCTCCCTACACAAGGCAGGGGTAGGGTTAGGCATCTCAGAACGGAGCATATTGAGCCAGCACATGGAGTGTGGAGCTGCCTAAGCTAACCAGGAGGAAATACTAAGGAGAGGAACATGACCTAAGCTTCACCCCTCAAAGAGCATTAGGTGCCTGTCTATAGGTGTTGGAATTAGGGGTGAAGGGGGTGTCACTTATATACAGGGTTTACAGTTTTGGTTCAGTGGCTCTCAGCACTGCTGTTATAAAAATTGTTCCAGCCCCCCCTGTTTCCGCTTGGGATTCACTGCTGTCAGACCTCTGCTGCAGTTAGGTGCTTTGAAGAAGGAGGGGATGTGGCAGCGATGCCCCCACTCCCTCCCTTTGCTTTTAGCCCAGCGGTTAGAACACTTCTCCAGGATGTGGGAAACCTAGAATCAATCCCCCTCCCTTCCCCCATGGGATGGGTGTGTCTGTCTGTCTGTCTGTCTCTCTCTCTCTCTCTCTTCCCCCCCCACCCCACTGAAGCTTTTCTACTTTTTTGTGTAAATAACTGAACAGTCAGTGGGCCGGGGAAACAGTAAGAAGGACTCTCTAGCTCAGTGGTTAGGTCATTTCCCTGGCATGTGGGGACCCCTGTTCAAATCCCTGGGACTGAGCATGCATGGGCCCCTCAGCTGAAATAGGTCAGGCAGTGCCTAGGTTGTGGATCCGGCTTAGGTGTGAACTGGGGCAGAAGCAGCTGTGCCCGTGCTGACTGGCAGATTTTTAGGCACCGTGGGGATTTATCGGCAGAGATTTAGGAATTAGGGGTTAGGCAGCAGCTCAGGAGAGGTTTGTGAGGATCTGTGCTTAGGTGCCTAAAGTTCAGTTAGGTGCCTAAATCTCTTTATCAATCTAGCTCTTAGAGTCTCCGGTCCAGCTGCTGTGAGCTGTTTTCAAAAGCTGCCAGAGAGCCACCCTCCGCTCTTACACCAAACAAAGGAAGGGTTAGATTGTGCCGGGCTGTGATGCCGAGATGGGGTGGGTGGGGCCAAGAACATACAAGGATCCCTTTCTCCTTGCCCAGCCTGTACAAGAGAACAGTCCCCGCCTGTGAGAATTTGCGGGAATGCTTCCTCAGTGCAGCCTGGAGAAGTGTGGGACCCTAGGGGGAGGAGGCGGGTCATGGCTTCTCCTCACCCTTCCCACAGTGGCTCGAGCAGCAGACAGCGGCGCTGGTGGGAGCAGGCTGTGACATCCCAAAGAATGCTGTAGCCTGTTTGTACTGGGCTGCCTGAGGAGGGGTGTTAGCTCATTGAGGCACAAATCCTTCCCGAGGTACCCTGGGTCAGCGCGTTTCCCCACCAACCCACACGTGGGGGATGAATGCCACAACTTGGCCTGACGTATTTAAATAGCATCGGGAACAGGAAATCCAGCTAATACTGAATACAACTGGCACTGAGCAATTTTGAACGCTTAGGGTCTGATTTCCAACCAAGCTAGGCATGCAACTGCATGTGCAATGACTATGATTGCATGCACAAATTGAGTAGTTGCATAGGCAAATTCCAAATCAGTTACTTATATAACTACCTGACTTATAGGCACAACTTTGGTGAGAACAGCCTCCCACTATTTAAAAAAATCAAACTCTGTTCTGGAAAGGGGGTAAGGTTTAGTTCTGAAACCTGCTTTTATTTTGGAATGTGTTGTCGCTCGCCAAAACCTTACAGTAATTGTTCCTTGTTGCAGACCCACTGCCCATTTCCCTGTCAAGGCTCTTTCTACCTTATTCTGAATTAAAGCTGAGGCTCCGCTTGTAACTCTAATGGCCCCTTTTACAAGATCCGCCAAGGGCTTAATGCCATCCTGGCCTCTCCAGGGGTTTGATCAAACTGAAGATCCATGTGACTTGATAGGCCTGTGATGATATTGTTCTCCCCTCACAATGACTTCCCGGCTGATGTGCCTTTCCTGAATCTGACAGCTGCAGCAGGAGATGAGAAGCGGCTTGAGTCAGTACAAGGAGGCGGGAGCAGGGCTGCACAGCTCTGCAGTTAGACTTTATCATCAGGATAAGTGGACAGATATTATTGTGTGTCACATTTTATGTGATATTGATCTGCCTCATGTTTCTAGGGCACCTCTTTGAAGCTTCCAGCTATGCCAGATACTAGTGACGATACCAGTTTAAAGAAGAATAGCGGTATGATCGGTGGCTTAGGGCGACGTGTATATATGCCTGAAAGGCCACAGCTAGACTGTGGCGCTAGATGGGAACTCATGATGCATTGCACCCAGATCCCATGCATTCACACCCCTCCAGCCTGTTATACCTTTTTGAGGCAGAGCTTAGGAATGAAGATATTGCCTCCGTGTTTGACCACGTACCTCCTCCAATCTGCATATGCCCCTAGGCTTACTCCACTGCCCACTTTACTCGGGCTCATATCTGAGTAATCTGAGTAGACTGGCCCAGAAATGCCATCCGAATATGAGCCAGAAGGAATGGTGCTTTTGCTGCTTTCATTTGCTCTCATTTTAGAGGGTGGGTCAAATTTGAAAAAAGTTAGGGGATGGCGCTTTGTGATTTCTTGGCGGAAAGCTGGGTACGTCTTTCCACGCTTTCCAGTGCCTTTGAGAATTTAATAGAATTCTGAGAATTTTATTTACGGTCATATAGAATATATTAAAATGCAGTATGTTGATATATCCCAAATATATAAGTAAATAGATAAATATCCCGAATATATAAGTAAATAAAAAGGTAGTGATAATTCTATCTTATGTGTCAAAGCAAGAGAGACTGTGTGAATTGTGTGGAATTAGGGGCATTTTGTTTTGAGCCTTCAATTCTTTATTGCGCAGTATGGGAATGGGTCCCTTGCAAGTGCTGATAATATTAAATGAACTGGGAAATGATAGGTCTACAGAGAGAACCACTTTCAGCTGGTGCGAAGAATTCCTTGAATCTGTCAAGGCCTTTTCACTGTTTCTCATTAGCTGGCAAATAGTTTGGCTTTTCTTGACAGTGAAACTGATGATTTTCATCCAGGTACAAGATGACATCAACAGAACCGAGAAAGAGAGTGAGAGAGTGTGTGTGTGTGGTATATAGAACCATGGGGTTAGAAGGGACCGCAAGGGTCATCTAGTCTAACCCCCCTTCCCAGATGCAGTTGTCTCTCTCTAGACAACCCATATCCTGCAAGTCAGTTACAGGTTCTGCTGCATGCTGTGGCATCTGGAAAGAAAGAGTTATAGGTGTAAGCAGAGTCAGGATGAGCTCCACCCTGACATCTGGTGGTGAGGTGTGGCAAGTTGTGGAAAAGAACTTCAGGGGCCGATCTCATTTGCATAGGCACACCCACCCCACCTAGAATGAGGCCATAGCTGCCCAAATGGTCACTTTGGCTGCTGTGGGATCACCAGTGTCTCTGTTATTGAGGCAGGAAGAATAAATTGTTATTACCCTGATTATGGGACTCAAGGACGGTGGAACTGTACTTGGCCTTTTGTTATGATGGAGGGACTCGCCATCAACTAAGTAGTACTTGCTAGGCAAGGGACATGGGTTCCAAAACTCTGTGAAATGAGAGAGGCTGGGGATAGGTATTAATACTTGGTGGCATGGGCCCCCCGGTGAGGGCCTTACACACTAATTGCCTTTCCTCCTCTCTCTACTGTGGAATATCAGAGCTAATTTTGATTCCATTAGGAGTCTAGTTACAGGCTGCTGAGCTGAATTCACTTTGGGCTAATGGTGCACCAGCACTGAGGCTCCCCTACTACAAGCTGAAATCACAAAAGAGCTAAACTTACTAAGAGCTGAAATCACTGAGTGTTGTGTTAAGTAGTGGGGGAGCCTGAAGATACATGGTGGAGCAGTTTGTGGGACGGCGAGCAGAGTGGAGCGGCTTGTGGAGCAGAGCAGTTTGTCGGCTGCCTGGAGCAGCTCATGGGGCGGCTGGCAGAGGGGAGCCCCATGAAGAAGTGGGGCCATCAGCTTTGGACCACGTAAGGTGCCCCTTAAACTTCCCCCCCCATCTCCACCCAGGTTGGGAGGTAAAACTCTGCAGATAAACTTTTAAACTCTGGGGCTGCCCTGACCGAGGCTTTTGGGTCATTGGACTTTTGGGACTTTGGGTGATTTTGGGTTGCTGGACTCAAGAACCAAAGGGAAAGGACATGCCCCAATTTGCTTGGGGTGGGTTTTTTGCCCATGGGTTGTGTTATGAATCCTGTTGGTGGTGTTTCCCCAACATAATGCCACATTGTTTCTCTCTGTTATTAAAAGGCTTTTTGCTACACTCAGACTATGTGCTTGCAAGAGGGGAAGTATTGCCTCTTGGAGGTGCCCAGCAGGGGTGGTATATATTTGTCCCAGGTCACTGGGTGGGGGCTCGAGCCGGTTTGCATTGTGTTATTGGAATGGAACCTCTAGATACTGAACCCGGCCCTTGTTGCTGCCAACTCTGACAGGCAGAAGGGTTACATAGGTCATAAGAAAACAGTTTGTTTGCATGGTTTGCAAGCTCCAAAAATGTCTGGATTTCAGCACACATGAGGATTTGCCTTGGGGCTGAGAGTGGAGGGGTTGAAAATGGAGAGCGAGTTGACTCAGGGATGGTGACTGAGGTAAAAGAGGAAAAGTCCTTGGGGGGATGTAGAGGGGAGGGAAGAAAGAGCTGAAGGAAGCTGATGCCTGCTCCTAGGTATCACCCACTTGCAGAAGTTAGCAAGATCCTGGGCAGAGGCAAAGAGGGAGAGGGCTTGAGGGAGTCCAATGTGGCAAAGAGGCATCAGAGGTTGTCGGAGTGGGACTCAACAAAGGAGGAGAAGTGGATCTGTTTTCCAGGAAGTCCGGCAGAGAGACTCCATCCTCTGACCTCCTAGCAGTCACTTGCTCAGTCATCTTGGTCAATTCACATCCCCGCTCTATGCTTCGGTTTCCCTGTCTTACAAACAACGCCCCACCCTCACAGGCAGGTTGATTAACATTTGAAGAACACTTCAAGATTTTTGGATGAAAGGCACCAAATAAGGGCAAAATAAACAGGGAGAGCTAGATCCTGCTCTCTGTTCTGCACCTGTGAAAGCCATGGACTTCTGTGGGGGGGGGGGAGGGGGGGGCGAGGGGAAGTTTGCCTGCGTGAAACTGACTTTCAGATCAAGTCCATCTTGGTGATGTGTGTGATATTTTAAAACCTCTTGAATGCAAAAAGGACTGTATGCCCTTGGGCCTCTATCTTGTATGTGGGTTTTTGTGGGTCTCTCCTTTTAAAATTAGATGTAGAAGGAGAGGGAAAAACCCTTGAGGGCTCCGCTCATTTACATGGATGCCTCAGCACAGCATAACGAACACAGTGCTGAAGTGGGAATGTTGCTGAGCTGACAGGTTCTGAATGGTGGTTGCCACTGAACCTCTGAGAAAACAAGGCTTACAGATAACACCTTTTATTAAAGGTGAATTCACAAAGAAACAATTAGGGAAGCACAACACCCACTTAAAACATAGCGGATGCTATTAAGTCTTGGTAGATTGGATGCTGAGGCCTTTTAAATTACAAAACAATGCAAACTGGATTAGCATTCAGTTTTTGCAGCCCTCCATCAGACTAGTTTTGTTGGTAAGAATCAAAGGAAGTGGTAACCTATTGTCGTCTGCCCTCACACAGTCCACCGGGAGTTGCAGAACACCTGCTGCTCCAGCTCTATGTACTTCAATGACTCTGGGTCCTGCCCTTCCTGTCTAGTAGGATGCACAATATATACCCAGAGGAATAGATAGCTGTTGAAATCCATGGCAAAACACCACACCAGAGGATCAGTATCTCCCCTACTGGGGATCCCCTAACAGGGATCCCCTAACAGGCATGAAACTCCAGCTAGCTCCTATATCTCCTTTCCTGTGTTCCCAGGAAGGGGGGCGTACTCGGGTAGGAAGGGGTGAAGACGACTGGCATTGCGTCCAGTGTATTACGAGCTGGCAGGCAGTCCTTTATGGACCATTGCCAGCCAGTGTAAATTGGAGCAGCCTCCAGGGCACTTTAACCTGCACCAGAGCAAGTGGTAAGGCAGAGAACTGGGGAGCTGTATGAGTCCCTGACAGGCCTTGCTCTCTCTTTGCTGTGCTCAGTGAAAACTGAGGGTAGCCGAGAATCTGGCACTTTTTAGTGATCTTGTATACATCAACAATAAAGAGATACATACCTGTGCCATGCTTTAGCCTCGTAGGTGTGGGCCTGTGGAAATGTACGTACAAACACGTATTCTTGCACACGTCATCCTCTTGAATCCTGTACCACAGGGGACAGTACAACATTCAACCATCCATGGGTCTGGCTTCATCCATTACTATTAGGCACGTGAGTAGTTTGTGCCCATTCCTTGCCTGCTGCTGTCTACATCCACTCATGTCTTCCTTTTACCCTTTTGGGGCTGCTCCAACCAATATAGTCTTCATATTCTTTCAAAATGTATTGGGACCTGAGTTTTCATTGACTTCATTTGGACTTCACGGATACAAGTGTGGTCATGCCATGTGTTTTTGTTGCTGTTTTCTGGAGGGCAGGAGGCACAGAGAACAGACTCCTGACTAAGGCGTGTGCTCCAGGAGACTCGAGGGACCACATGGCAGAGCCACACTTGAATGTATCTGAAGTGCTATAAGAAAAAGCTTTATCCCAGGGTTGGGCCTGAAACTGTTCTATACCAGAGAACAGGTACAGAAGGGCTGAAAACCAGCCAAGAAGGGCTCTCTCTCCTGGAAAGAGCTAGAGTTTAATAGATTAATATAAACTAAATATTACTCCTGACGATGTTTACTCAGCACTTTAGATACCACATTGATAGGTGCCTTGGAAATCTCCTAGACTACATTGATAGCCAGCCAAGGTCAGGCAAGATTATAAATAAATGGGTATTTTCTTCCATAATATAGAACTAGTTCTGTATGTTTCCCAAGAGGAATCTTGGATTCCTGAACACCTAAAGGCATGTATTTGCCAAATGAATCCTGTTTAAAAAAATCATCTTTTGCTCTCAAAGAGTCATTGTGATAATGGAGCAAGTAACAGATAAAACATTTTTCAATAGAAACATTTTATACCAAATGGTGTGGTGCTGCTACTTTACCTAAAATCATTTCAAATCGGAAGATTGACAGACGCGGAACACTAAGTGATGGAGGATTGCTCTCTGATGTAGTTTAAGTGGCATCAGGTTGGACTGTGCACAATCATTTCCTTCTAAATTGGTGGTAGTTCCCTTTCAAATTGTCAGAGAAGCTTTCTTCTGCTTCGTTGCACTTGAGAAACAGGTGGACGGCAAGCTGCTCAACCTTGTTTGATCCACATGTTGTTCAATAGATACAACAAATCAAACTGGAAAGCCTCTCTGATATAGCTATAACGTTGGCCTATTCAGTGGCTAGATTAACAGTGAAAAGCTCCTTGGAATTCGGACAGGAGGTTAACTTTAATCCGGTCTGTCTTGTGACATATTAGACAACTGAACAGTAAATTTAACTCCTTGGTGCCAAGAGGAGCAGGCGTATTTCAACGTGACATTACTTTTTGTATTAGCATGATCTCCATTTCTGCATTCCCTCCATACCAGTGCAGAAGTACAGTAGACACCATAAACGTAGTAGATATGGAATAAAGGATGGTCTTGTGGTTGAAATACAGGTCTGAGAGCCAGATTATCTAATTCTAGTTCAGACTTTGCCACTGATGTAAGTGAATTTAGGCATGTCGTCCCTCTAGGCCCTCATTTCTCTGTCTATGAAATGGGGGTGATAATAACTATCTCAGTGTTGTGAGGCTTAAGTAATTAATGTTTGTGTAAGACTTGGAGTTCCTCCAATGAAAGATGCTATCAGAGAGCATATTATCAGCATTTTCTGTTGCTTTCTCACTATTGTTGTTCATATTCAGTCGCACACATCTAGTTTTGCTTGGTTAAGCTAATATGCCTGTGCACTCAAACTTTTTGTGGCCTACAAAGGTTTATTTAAAAGTCTGAATGTTTGCTTATCTTGTAATTTACCCAAGGCTTATACCATAGGTCATGAAACAAAATTAGAAAGGAAAGAAAACATTTATTTTCAAAGTAGTTCTCTCACTAATGAGAAATCTACTTACTGCAAAATTAATATTGCATAGAATTTGCCATGAGGCTCGCTGGGGCTTTCCCCCATCTTGGCACCATTGAAGGTTGACTTCGATTCAAAAAACGTACGAGGCACATCCAGTTTCCAAGGTTTGACAGTATCCTTAGTAACTTTTTTGTGTGGCTTCCACCTATGACAATCCTTACTGAGTGTCTTAAAGTGATGACATCAGACTTGTAGAATTGAGGCACGGGGAAAGATCTCACAAAGTAATTAATAACAGTGGCTTTTTGGGTGATCTTGTCGTGTGGGGAACCTCAGTGGATTCTAATCCACACCTGCCTTTTCTAAGATCAAATTGTGGTTCATGAGACAGCAGAACGCTGTGGAGAATGTACCATTTATTTATATAATTTCTCCACAGGGTTCTCCTGCCCCATGAACCACAATGGGGGTGGTGGGGGGTTGTCAGTGTGTGAGGAGTGGAAACTCTTTCATCTCGTCTGTTGGGCCCCACTCAACCACTTGGGGAGTTAAGGATCTCTCATTAGGCTAGGGGAGCGTTCCTCAAAATGGGCCCCATAACCTGGCCAGATGGAGACCAAGCTGAAGGGCGAGGGAGAAGATAGCAAGCACGTCTGAGGAAAGGAGCCCTCAGGGAGCTGCTGGGGAAACCTCTGCCTCTGAGCTTGGGGGCAGAAGACTGGGAGCAACATGAGTGCATTTGCCCAGGTGTCCTCCAGAGGGAGCAGGAAGGCAGACTGCATTGGGGAGGGGTGAGTTGGGGCTACCTATTGCCAAGGTTCCAAGCCCAACAGGGCAGCAGATTCCCATTCAGAGGACACAAAATTACAGGTAAGGGAAGTAATGTTATTCTTAGCCATACCCATTGTAGCTGCTAATTTCTTTCCATACACTGGAATATTCTTAATTATTTAGTGTGTCCCCTAATGCTGCCACACTTGGAGTCTGGTCTCACTGTTTAATGTAGCCTGAAGATACCATAGCTGAGACCTAAACAGGACATTTGTGTTCCATAGGCACCAGCTCTGAGGTGAGTCAAAATCTTGCTTCGCCCAAGAAGGGGGCTGTGCTGTGCTTGTGAGCCATTGCTCCTTGCATACCTGCAGTCATGAATATCCCCATTCATGCAAATCCAGCAGGGGAGATGCTGTAGAGAATCTCATTTCATCTTCTCTCATCTCAGAAATAAGGGCCTAATCCTGCTCTCATTGATTTCAATCACCAGACTCCCAGGCCTGAGAAAAGGAAATATAGGTATGATTCACTTGAATTAAGCTAGTACAAGATTATAAAAGCCTTTTAATATTTTTGCAATACTCTGAGTTTTTCATGTTCTGTTTTTCTGGCTGCAGTCTTTTCTGGTACCGTAGCCAGATGTAATTGTGTCTCCAATGTTGTATAGAAATATACGATAAGAGAGAACCAAAGTGACACGCAATTCTTGACACAGAATAGAATGAAGTTGAATTTTCATTTTAAATCTCTTTACCCACAGATAGCGTGAACTGAAATGGCGCTAAATTGCTTTACATTTGGGAAGCCTCAGTTCATAAAAAATTGCTAACAATTTATTTTTGTACTACATGGTTGACATGACTGTTAGTTTCTGCCTTTTTTTTTTTTGTTGTTTTCGAGTGTCTGCTGAGATTCCAAGGAAAACCCAAGTGTGTCATACAACGTTGCTTTCTGATTTGCAAGTTAAATAGTTTACATAGGCAAAAAAGGGGAGCAATTGGAATATTCCCTACTCCAAACTTAGGGGCTCAAACAGACTGCACATTTAAACCTGGCAGCCCCCCACTGATATTTTTAGCTAGAAAAACATTTTGAAGTAACAAGAAAAGACAGATCAGATCTAGAGAGAATGAAGCTAAAAACACCACAGGGCATTTTTGTAAATTTCACTGCTTTAGTACTTAAGCATTTCCTACTATTTCTGTAGGGGTGTGCGGATTGCCGCAGGTTTAGGCTTAGAAACTCTGGGCAGTTCTGAAACAAATCTTACAAAGATGCAAGATGGAGTTAGCCTCGCTGATTGATTTAGTCTTTCTGAAACATGCAAAGCATCAGGAGCTTTCTGCTAAGAAAGATTAGCATTCAGAGCCTGCTGTTTTTTAATTAAAAAAGCCATTTAAATACAAGAGTTGGGGCGTCCGCCAGCGAGCATTAAAAATACCTGTCTTGTAATTATCCCCCAAGCCCTTTTTTCCATTTAAATCTTTCATTCTGTTTCTCCCCGCTTAAATTCTTGACAAACTCTCCCTCCATTTCATCTACCTGCTATTGTGGCATTGTGCCTCCTGGTAGGGTTAGCAGCTGGCTATAAATCTCATGCCAACGCTGCTGCAAGCAGCTGGCAGGAGGTGTGAGGGAAGGATGTGTTCAGCATTTGCTTTCTGCTGATTGAGTGTGTCCTCTGCCTACTTTTCAGAGGGTTAGGTGTACAAGTTCACTTCCAAATCCACACACACACACACACACACACATATTGGGACCACATTGGGACACTTTATTGCAGGCATGGCATGCCTGCAAGAAAAGGGGGCTATCAGCTGAGCCCTGCTGGACTGATGATTTGGCTGTTTTGCTATTTTCTGTTGGCCTGTAAGTGAAGGACTCTGAGGCCCTGGCAGGGGTGGGATTCTCAGAGGCCTGGGTGGAGGGCCAGGTCAGTCTGATGACCAAAGAAGACAGTGGGCAAACTGAGACAAAGTTGCTGCAGTTCCACTTTCCCATGTGGGGTGTGGCCAGAATGCCACACTCCCTCTGTGACATATGTATTGGTGGCTGGTGTATTTATAGCTGTAGATATATAAACAGACCGTGTGTGTACATATTAAAGCAGTTGTAGCTAATGAAACGTTAGATCAAGTGATAGTTACATTCCAACTTCTTTTTGAAGCATGTGTGCTTACTGATTTTTTGTGCTCCTTAGACCTTGAACAGTGACATGCCAATTCCTTGACCCACAAGAGGAAGATTTTCATAGAATACTCTCTGTCTCCTGCAGACAATCTTCTCAGGACTTTCCTCATTTTAACTCGGCAATTTCTGGGGGCATATGTCAAAAAGGCTCTGAGAGGTTTTCTCTTTCGGTCTCTCTGGGCATCTGGCAACATATTATTCTTTGTCGCTATAGTAAAGCGTAGCATCCAGAATGATCTAGTCTTTCTTTAACCTGTCCAAGCTCCTCATCTTCCTCTGCCCACATGTGTGTTTGGGTCAGCTACCCAGCCTCCCTCTGGATCAGCAGCTCAAGGAAACAAGGTTGAATCAACATTCTCCTTGTTCTTGTGAAGGATCTCATGCTTGAAATCTCAGCTTGATGTTGTTTCCTTTCCTTTCTGGGAATGAAGCTTCACCTGGAAACCGTGTAAAACCCAGGGAGCATTAGCCAAATGTTTAAAACCTGTGCACAGGTGACTCGACTATTTCCTGTTAACCCTTTGATCCCATTGTGCTACTGCAGAGATGTGTTAGAAATACAGTGAGGCCCCATCTGCATTGATTTTTTTTTTGTTTCCTGGAACTTTCCCATCCTTGCAGCAACACCAGTGCAGATTTGCTTGTGCTAGCCGTGCCGAGAGGTGCTCGCCTAGCCGAGCCTAGCCGCTGACACTTTACCACTATGTTGTGCAGGCCCGGTCCAACACAGAGGGAGACACGCCAGTCAATGGTGTACGCCAGTGTTCCCACCATCCTTAGCACTGATGCTATAGCAATGTTGCAAGACGCCCCAGAGTAGATACAGGTGATATAGACAAAGGAGTGCAGCGCACTCATGCTGCATTCCTCTGATCTCACAAGCTTGTCCACCTGCTGCTCCTCTCTCCAAATCACATCCTCTGTGCCATTCCCTCTTTCCCTTGCTCCTCCCTCCCATCATTCCCTATTACTCTAGCTTAATGTTACTAGTCTGAAGAAACCATTTGACTCTGGTGAGGAAAAAATCTTTTGCTATTAAGGACCATTTACTTTCAACTGATAGTACGCAGTTGATGGACTTTTAAAAAACATTTTACTTTTTGCCAGTAGATGTTTACCACTGGAGTGCATTTGGCCTCATTTGACTTGAAACCTCCTAATATATTCTGCAACATTGTTGTTTGTTGAAACTTTGAATTGTCTTTCTGAATTCACATGGCAATTAAAAAAGTTGTATTATAATTTATGGCACAATCAACAGTTGAATAAAGGCTCAGATTCCAATACCTGCCTTGTTTCATTTTTTTTTTTTTTAGTGGCTTGCACACATGGAGAGAGATTTCATTTTAATTTTCTGATGATGCTTTTGAGAAAGGGAATTGATCAAAGCACTACATTTGCAAATATGCAGATTCAATTCTCAGCTGCTGTAATGAATGTACAGCAGTTTGGTGAAAGGGATGCAGAATTAGAGGGAGAGATTTTCAGAAAGACATGGCATCTGTCTCTATCCATAGATCCCAGAGCCAGAAGGGACCATTGTGATCATGTAGTCTGACCTCCTGTATCACACAGCTCAGAGAACTGCCCCAAAATAATTCTTAGAGCAGATCTTTTAGAAAAACATACAGTCTTCATTTAAAAATTGTTACTGATGGAGAATCCACCATAACTCTTGGTAATTTGTTCCAATGGTTAGTTACTCTCCCTATTAAAAAATTATGACTTACTTGAAGTCTGAATTTGTCTAGCTTCAACTTCCAACCATTGGACTGAAGAGCCCTTTATTAAACATTTGTTGGCCATGTAAGTACTTAGACTGTAATCAAGTTACCTCTTAAACTTCTTCTCTTTGTTGAACTAAATTGATTGAGCTCCTTGAGTCTTATCAGTATAAAGCAGGTTTTCTAATCCTTTAATCATTCTTGTAGCTGTCTTCTGAGACCTCTCCAATTTCTCACCAAGTTTCTTGAATTGTGAACACCAGAACTGGACACAGCATTCCAACAGTGGTTGCACCAGTACCAAATACAGAGGTAAAATAACCTCTTTACTCATATTTGAGATTCTTGTTTATGTATTAGCCCTTTTGGTGACAGTGTCACATTGGGGGCTCATGTTCAGCTGATTATCCACCATGCCCCCCAAATCTTTTTTCAGTACTGCTTCCCAGGATAGAGTGCCCCATCCTGTAAGTATTCTTATGTTCTTTGTTCCTAGTGGTGTATATTTAGTTAATCATATTCAAACACACAGGGCTTGCTTGCTCCCAGCTTATCAAGCAATCCAGATGGCTCTGATTCAGTGACCAGTCCTCTTCATTATTTACCCCTCCCCTATTTCTTGTGTTAGCTGCAAACTTTCAGTGATTTTATTTTTTTTCTTCCAGGTCATTGATTAAAAATGTTAGTGTAGGGCCAAGACCAGATCCCTGTGGAACCCCACTAGAAACACATGTGCTCAGTGATGATTCCCCATTTACAGTTATGTTTTGAGACTTATTGGTTAGCCAGCTTTTAATCCATTTAACGTGTGCTGTGTTAATTTTGTTGGAGTCAGCAATGATACATCTCACATGGACTTTACTGGAAGCAGAGTTAGGCCAGCAATGAGCACTTCTGAAATCCCACCCAAAGTAATTATGCATGTTATAAGACACATTTTATTGCACAGTGTAGAACAGAGACAGCAAATGAAGGTTCTCTTGGGTGTCCTCTGGAGTAGGGGACTCACCATTCCATGGCGAGAAGAGTTGCCAGATGTCAGGTTGCCCTTTTAGAATACATGTGCTGGCAAATGGGAAGAGCCTGCTAAAGAACAAAAATGGATTTGCCTGTCTTTGCTTTCATATGATGGTTGACAATCAATAAGAGAACAAATAGAAAGTTGTAAGTCTTCAGTGTTCAAAAGACATTAGTGCCATCATAATTGGAAACCAAACAAGTCAAGAAACATGGTCAGTCTCTGTCTGTACAGTGCCAAACTCTCTGTCAATGATGAATAACAGTGTTACAGGTCTCCTCTGTCCTCATTACCTGTGTACAATGCTAGCTGGGATAGTGCTACACAAGAATTGAGGGACTCTATAATCTCTCATAAAAATTAAAAGAGAAACTTTTTTCTGACTGAATGGATCCAGAAGCTCGTTATATACAGAAGTCAAAGCTGCTTTTCTTTTGGTGAAAGAGTGACCCAGAGGTCTTATGGATTTCTTATTGGGAAGGCAATTTGTTTACATCACACAATTCACCTGGGTTTCCTTTGTGAAGCCAGAGATCACAAACAAAACAAAAATCAAGCCTACTTGCTGCTGATTCCCTCATTGGACTTGCTCTTTCTGATGGAAACAGAAGTGTGTTCCCCCCCAACCCACCCCGGTGTGCTTCATGAGTCTATTAACTCTTTTTATTTAAATTACATTAATGTCTACATCTCCCAGCCAATTCAAAGCCCATTGTGCTTGCGCTGTTCAGACACATAGTCAGTTAGTCCCTGGTTTCAGTGGGCTTTGGATCCAGGACTAGCACCCCCTGTCCTGTACTTTGGGGCACACTGATTGGGTTGGTCACCAGCTCCCAAATTCTTTCCTCCCACATGTAACAACTTACAGGATGGGGGCCTCAGACTGGAAGCTCTTTGGGCGTACAAGAGTTCTTTGTGAGAGAGAAGAAACAAGGGGAGCGTGAAATGAACAGCCAGTGTGGGACAGAGGGGAAGGGGAAATGGAGGAGGGAGAATGGGGTAAATGTAATTAGGTTTTGTTTAAATATATAGACTAGCTGTGTGCACAGTTTGTAGGGTAGCATCTGGTTTGTGGGGTTTTGTTTTGTTTTTCCTTCTGTTTTGAGTTTTTGGGGATTATTTATTTTCCCCCTTCCTTCTGATTTCTGACCAACAGGAAATAGGCTGACTTCTTTCCCTTCTGTTTCCTTTCCTTCACCTCATTCCTTCCTCTCTCTTTTTTTTTCCTTTTGTTGCATGTCTAACATCTGTTCTTAGACGCTCTTATCCACCTTCTTGTAGCTGGCAGAACAGATTTTTATAATGGGAAGTGTCAGGCAACTTCAATAATAGGCGGTACTAGCATCCCCACCAAAAAAAAAAAGTCTCATTTACAGGGCACTACTGTCACTGTGTGTGTGTGTGAGAGAGAGAGAGAGAGAGAGAGAGAGAGAGAAAATGTGAGAGTGTGTGAACAGATAAAATGCCAGCAGATGGCACTCAAGAATATGTAGCGTTGTTCCTGTGTTTTGTAGGACCGATGCAACTTCTTCTTGTGCACTGCACATGTAGGGTTGCCAGCTTTCTAATCACACACAACCAAACACCTTGCCCTGCCCCTTCCCTGAGGTCCCACCTCTTCTGAGGCCCCACCCTCCGTCGCTCACTCTCCCCCAACCTCACTCACTTTCACCAGGATGGAGCAGGGGGTGGGGCCAGGGGATGAGGGGACTGGGGCAGGGGGTTGGGATGCAGGAGGGGGTTTGGAGTGTGGGGTCCTGGCTGCGCGTACTGTGGCTCCCGGGAAGCAACCGCCACATCCCTGCAGCCCCAAGACGCATGGACGGCCAGGGAGGCTCCACTCGCCACCCTTGCCCCTGCAGGTTCTGCTGTCGCAGTTCCCGGCCAGTGGGAGCTGCAGAGCCGGCTCTCTGGGTGGGGGGCAGCACACGAAGCCTCCTTGGCTGCCCATGTGTCTAGGGGCTGCAGGGACCTGGTGGCCGCTTCCGGGAGCCATGCGGAGCTAGGGCAGGCAGGGAGCCTGCGTTAGCTCTGGGCCCCCACCGCGCTGCCGACCGGAACTGCCAGGGTCCCATTTCAACTGGACGTTCCAGTTGAAAACCAGACGCCTGGCAACCCTATGCACAGGGCCTCACTTGTGCAGCTCTTAACGGTTCAGAGACAGGTTATGCCTGCATGAGACCTGGTGCCTGCCCATGTTCCCTGTGGGGTAGTGCAGCCCTGCTCTGGACTCTGCTTGGGCCAGTGGCCATTATTTCCTTGAGTACTATTCTTTCTTGAGGTGACTTATTTCTTCAGGCCATGTGCTGTGTACGGTACTTCAGGTGCTTGGAAAGCGCTTTATTCATTTTGCGTGAAAGTTTTTTAAAAACGACTAATGTAAAAGTATTATTTTAACACGCTAGACAAGACATGACCCAAAAGCAAGTTTCTGAGGAGTCACTAATACCCTTGCTATTTGTTTGGGGTGACATAGACCTGTACACTTAACAGCATTGAGCTCACATGGCCCTTAAGGAGTGGGGCATGTTGAAACTATCCCATTTTATTATGTAAACCAGAAGATGCCCAGGAAGAATAATGCATTTGTGTCAGCACTTAGCACCCTGGGGAAGATACCGACACCATCCTATTGATCTTCCTGTGTAACACGAGCCTGTGGAGCCTTGCCAGTGACTGTTGCACTGAACAACAAAATTTTTTTTTTATTGCTAACGTTTTTTCAGTGTACAACTCAATATGCAAGGCTTTGTCCATAGTATCTTGTGGGGAGATAGGAAAAGCGAAAGAGAACTGGAAGTGACACTTAAGTGAGGTGGTAGAACAGAGGTTGGCAAACTATGGCCCGCAGGCCCATCCTGCCTGACCCCCAAGCTCCCGGCCAGGGAGGCTCGCCCCGGCCTCTCTCCTGTTGTCCCCCCTCCCCTGCAGTTACACCGCCGCATGGTGTAATTCCCAGGCTTTCCAATAAGCCTGTCCTGCAGCTCTGAGCGGCCTCGTAAGGGGGCAGGAGGAGGAGGGGTTGGGGCAGAGCATCTCAGGGGACAGGGGGCAGTTGGATGGGGCAGAGGTTTGGAAGGGGGAGGCAGTCAGTAGACAGGGAGTGGGGGGGTTGGATAGGGGTTGGGTCTGGGTGGGGCAGTTAGGGATGGGGGTCCTGGGAGGGAGCGGTCAGGGGACAAGGGGGGGGGTTGCATGGGTCTGGGGGGCCTGTCGGGGGCTGGGATGTGAATAGGGATTGGGGCAGTCAGAGGACAGGGAGCGGGGAGGGGGGGTAGATAGGGGGTGGGGTTCTGGAGGGGGTGGTTAGGGGCAAAGGAGCAGGGGGGGTTGGATGGATTGGAGGATCTGAGGGGGGCAGTCAGGGGGTAGGGGCAGATAGGGGACGGAGGCCAGGCTGTTTGGGAAGGCACAGCCTTCCCTACCCAGTCCTCCATACTGTTTTGCAACCCCGATGTGGCCCTTGGGCCAAAAAGTTTGCTCGCCCCTGTAGCAGAATATCTTTGTTTCAAAACATAAAAATTTAACTTCCTTAACACCATCAGCCAAAGAATTCCAAAGGACCCATGAAACTTAGCATATTACAGCATTCAGTCTGCTAAGGATTCCCTTGTCACTGTCAAAATTGTTTCAGAAGCCCAAATTAATGCATAGCACTGCATTTATTAAAATGTGAAATAATCATAAATTTTTTATTCTTTGTACACTTTAGCTAATTTTCACATAAATGAAGCACTTGGCAGTTGAAATTCCACATATGGTTGACACTGATGTTTGATGTCAGAACAATGCCCTGAGCTCCATGCAAATTAAACAGATTTTAATTATTCTGGCTATCCATTCTTCCTTTACAGTGTGTCGAAGTAGAATACTAAAAGGAATTTTAAGGGTAATGTATTGGCGGTGAAATGACTCACCAGGATGAGTTCTCTCACCATCCCAGGCACCAAAGAGATGACCCAAAACAGCTCACTAGCATCCATAAAATGAAAACTTTTTTCAGGATTGGAAGCTAGATTGACTTAGTGAGAACTTCAATATGCTGTTGTCACCACAGCATCCTTCGGTGTTGGGTTAAGCCAGGATGGAGGTTTAGGAAGGCACTGAGCCAAGCTAATCTACAGTTATTTTATTTGAACGGCACATTCCAATGCTTGCCATTGCTTCTCAGGCATTGCTTGCTAGTGAACAAAGTCCTTGCACTTTTCTATAGCACAATGGGTTGGTTTGTTTGTTTTGTTTCTTTATTTAAAAAGAATCCACGATTTAGGCCACACAATCCCATGGTATAGTGCCAATTCGGATAGCAAGTTTTATTAAAAGCAGCACACCATCAGGACATTGTATAAATTGGTAGCTCTTTCCCCTCTTCTTTATACTAGCCCCTCAGCTACTCACCAGGGATCTAGAGCCAGGATTTTCTGAATTGTAAGGCAAATCACTAAGTGTCCGGTTTACTTTTGATAATGGGACTGGGACTCCGAATCATTTGGGTGCTTTTAGAAATGTGACCATTAGGCCCTGATTCAAAAGTTAAGCACATGCTTATGTGCTTTCCTGAATGTGCCTAAATCCTATTGTTTCAAGTTAAGTGCTTCAATGCTGTCCTGAATAGGGATGCTTTTCTAAATTTGGGCATTAACTTGTGCCTTTCTCCACCTGTAAATGGGAATAATAATATTTACCTCTCTTGCAAGAGTACGGTGAGGATGAATGAACTGGTATTTGCGTCATCTTCTGAAGAATTTTAAACAGTGAAAAAGGGATGTGAAATATTTATATTTTTATCACTCCATTGCTGCAGACACACTGATTATGTTATTGTGGGGCTGCTTGTGCACGTGGCACTGTTTGAGAACAGTTGTCTTAGGACTTCATTGCAATCGTACTTTGGAACATTTAGAGAGGAACCTCCACCCAACACATGCGCACGCGTATATGGATCTTCTTAAACAGACATTGGGGGGAGGGGAAAGTAAGTCAAGTTTGGAGTCTCCTGGTTTTGATGATTTCCCCTTCAAAACGTGACAGCCCAGAAGGAAAAATATGCACCACACAAGAGGAAAGAGAGAGATTTTTCTAAAATGCTCTGGAAGTTCTGCTGTCCTTTTGCAGAAATCAACTGGTTCCTCTCTGCCCGCCTCCAATTTTTTATTTTGTTTTTGTGGTGTTGTTTTTTTTTTAAACAGTAAATGGCGTTTTTAAAAAACACCCCTTGGTTTTGCACTGGGTTTCTGTGTGTCTCTCTCGTGTAAATAAAGACCTCAATCCCGGTGCTGTTGCGGCCCACGGAAAACCTCTCATGCGACGCACGAACGTTCTTGCTGAGGGTGGAAGGGTTTCAGTAACAAGACCAGAGACCATTCCCCCCAGAAGTAGTCCGGCCTTCTTCAGCAGCAGGAAACCAGAAAAAAGCTGTGACTATTTGGGTGCTGTCCCTGGAACCTGCTGATGGGGTTTGTCTTTGGTATTGACTGCCTGGGTAAATTTGAAGCTCCAGCCCTCTGTAGCTGCTGGATGGGACAAAGAACATTCTCTCCTTTCCTCCCTCCACGGCTGATGGCGGAGAGTCTCCTCTCCCCGTCTCCCATCTCCATTATTTGGGTTCTTCTTTCCAGTGAATAATTCTAGTTCTTGCTGCTACGGCTGTTCATACCTGTCCCAAGCAGCAAAATCTTAACATGACTCCGGACAGTTCTGTTCCTGCTGGGCTCCCAGTCACTGCAGTAAAACTGACCAGCTATGGTAAAGCCACAAGCAGCAGCCTGAGCCTAGAGTTGTGTGCAGACTCAGAAAGGCATGCTGCATTAGTTTACATACAGAAAGCTATCATTGTAACCCTAAGAGCTGCAAACTGTGTGTTGGGTTTTTTGTTTGTTTTAAATACAAGTTTAAACTCTTTAGAAGTTGATTGCTGGTGAGCATTAGAGCCTAAGCCATGTTGCTTTTGTGATTTTATTACAAGTCTGAGGATGTTTTGTGGGGTTTCTGTGAAAGCCCCAGATTCTTGTGATTGTGAGAATCTCGGCTTTCATTTAAAGTGTGTGGGGGGGAGGGAAGCAAGTTTCTAGACCTAGTAGTTATAGAGAGAAGCCTGAAAACATGATGTGGGTGCATCCTAAAGCAGGGGTTCTCAGGACAAATTTTTTGGTGGCCGCACTTGCTCTATCACTTTTTCCTAAAATATGTAATTAGCTTTAGGAAAAACAATGAAATATGCAGATATACGTGTCCCAATCATAATTTATTTATTGCTAACTAGTAAGTCTGCTGTGAAAAGTGATATTAACAAACATACAAGTATCACTTTTCACAGCAGGCTTACTCAGCCCTGCCAAGCCTGGGGACAAATTAAGCCCTGGATGGTGGACTGGGGGAGGCAGTGCAGGGCTAGAGCCTGAAGCCCTGCATCCAGAGCCTGGGGCCTGCTGCTGTACAGCTCTGGGGATGGAGCCTGAAGCCCCTTGGCCAGAACCTGCCACCCCAGGGCTGGAGCCCAAAGGCTGAGCCCCACTGCCCCTAGGAAGGTGGGGAACTCACCAGCTGCCTGGTCCTTCCTCATTGTGCCCCAGGTGTCTCCAGAGGTGGGCAGGGCCCAACCCCTGCTGGTTGCCCCAGCAACGAACATCAAGGCAGTGCATCCAGGAGCATCAGGGAGAGAGAAGGCCTGCTACTTTGCCCCCTTCCCCCAGTCACAGCTCAGGAGGCTGTGGCCGCAAGAAAAACCTCTGGCCTCATGCGGCCACGGTGGTCGCATTTGAGAAACGCTGCCCTAAAGGTCATAAAGCAGAAAGCAAATAAACGCACCCCAGATGTATTCCTTTTGGAAATTCTCATGACTTTTTGGGAGCTGAAATGATTTTTTTTTTTTTTGAATGGTTGGTGTTGGCTGTAGTGCACCAAATAAATCATCCAGCTCCTGAAGCCCTGCACCATGGATTTCTGTTAGAGGAAGAATTCAAAAATTTAAAGAGACACAGCACAAAATCTGACACCATTAAATTTTTTTTTCTTTTAACTCTTCCTTTTTTCAGCTAGAATGAAAGCTGCATCACTTATTAAATGCCCAGCTGGGATCTTAGGGTCCGACTACACTGCTTCGGGAGGTGTAACTGCAGCGTCTTTTCACAAACCTGACCTAGCTTTGATCCAGCTACCTCATCTACTGATAGCAGTCAAGCTGTGGCAACCGGAGCTTCGGCACAGGGTGTACAAATCAGCTTGGACCCTGGGGAAGTACTTGGGTGGCAGCTCATGCAGACATCTGAGCTGCCATGGCTTCATTGCTTTTGGTATGAAGCTAGCTAGGGTATGCTGCAATTATACCTCCCGACTGCAGTGTAGAAATTTGCTGGGGATGGGCATGCATTTTCTGCTTTCCTCGGTCTCATCAGCGTACGCGCCTTTCAAAGAGTTGGCAAGGGACTGAAAAGGAGGGTGAGAGTGGTGCAAGATACATTAGCACATCCCTGACGTTTGTTGTAATTAGATATTAAGGGTTAGACTTTTTCAGTCCAGGCTCCGTCTTGCATATGCAGTTTGTGTTGGCCTTTTTGCACCCACAAAAGTAGCCAATGCCAGTCAGGAACTTTGCCCACAAGCAAAAGACGTGCTGGCAAGTTTTTCAGGCGTAATGAAAAGAGCCCACAAAAGGCAGCCTGGCCTCCTTGAAAATGTAGGTGTGAAACTATTGTGGCTTGTCTCGTTTCCCTTCCCATTTAGAGTTTCTCTGCAGTGGTCTTTGGAAAATGTAGTCGTTGCCTTTTCAAGAACACAAATCGTGAGCGATCTGGGCATCAGATCGGAGTCTGGTGAGAAGAGAGCAGTCAAATGCATCTGACAAATACGATATAAAGGCCTTGACATGAAAATTGCTTCTGACTCAAGTGAAACATTCACTTCGTCTCCCTCCCAATGGACATTCCTATGGGAAATCCAAACTGGAATATCAGCTGTAATGGACACTAGCTTGGAGAGGAAAGTGAAAGCAAACAAAACATCAAAAGGCAGTTGGAGAAAGTTCTTTCTTATACTGTTGTAAGATGGAAATATTGCAGAACATCTAGGGGTTGAACTGGGTTAACTGGCCCTAACTGTGCCCTGTAGAATGAGTCTTCAGCAGCTCATTAGATCTGTTAATACAGTAAGTTATTTCACTAGACCAAGGCCCTAGGAATGGAGATGATGCCTATTCCACAATTTGATATTTTTTTAAATTCTGTTTTGAAGAGCATGAATCCAATTCCAGAAAGCAGTTAGATCTGAGTTACTGCCCAAGAACGGTGGGGAGGGCTGCATAAAAACGCTGACAGAAGGGCAGCGAAAACCGTTCCATTTTGCCAGCCTTGTGGGAAATGTTAAATCGACAACTAAAATTCCACAAAAGACAACCTCATGTGCACACAGATGTTCAGCTGAGGGAGCAGAGGGGCGGAACCTAGTGTTTCACATTGTAATAGATGACAAGGAAGGCAGAAGCCAACCTGAAAGTCTGTAGAGAAGAGCAGGACTTAAGGAAACAGGAGAAACACAGCAGAGTGCTACCTAAAGTCAGGGAGCTAAAGGTTACTTCAGGTGCACTCAGAAAGCTGACGGTCAGTGCACAAGCATGCTACCTTGTAGCGGGGTTGGGGGGGTGGGAGGGAGGATATTGATTTCTTTGCACATGCTCTTCTGCTACGTAGTTATCGCTTAAATCCAGAGCAGACGTTTACGCAAATAAGCTCTGCTGTTGTGCTTAAAGATTAATAAGAGTAATGCTGGGAAACAGTGAAGCCCAAGAACTGCATTCTTCTTTTTTTCCTCCCCTTACTGCTGTGTTACTAATTGTTCATTAACACACATGAACAGTGCGTTCAAACAAAGTAAGGGACTGGAAATGTGACAAAATAAAACATACTGTACTCTGGATAATCACTTATAATGAGAACTATTTAATTGGTTTGGAGAAAGCATGCTCCAGACAATGGAACTAGGCCGTAGAATAGACTTTGAGCATTTTGGGGATTTCTCTGTATCCTGCTGCTGCTTCCCCTTGAGGGTGACAAAATAAAAGGAAAGAAAGCTCAGCATATGAATGTATAATATATCAGATCCACATCCCTCTCTCCCATCATTTCCCTAAGTCTTATACTGTTGGGTGCTGGTTTACAATGTCAGTGACCAAAACATAGGATTATACCTGCTGAATGGCAAAGTAAAGATCTTTAGGACAATATCTGCACTGAATCTTCTTTTCTGGGGGTGCTTTTTGTGTGGAAAAGAAAATAATCTGCTAGCAAAGGCGATCCGTGTGTGTGTGTGTGTGTGTGTGTGTGTGTGTGTGTGTAAAACAAGCATATACATATACACACAGATCTGTGTTAAGAGGATACTAGGTTGTAAAGTAAATCACTTGTGCATATGTATTAGGGCTGTGAAGTGATTTAAAAAAATGAATCATGATTAATTGCGCGATTCATCAATACAGTTTATTTAAATATTTTTTGTTTTCAACATTTTAAAATATATTTATTTCAATTACAACACAGAATACAAAGTGTACAGTGCTCACTTTATATTTTTTATTACAAGTATTTGCACTGTAAAAAAACAAAAGAAATAGTATTTTTCTATTCACCTACTACAAGTACTATAGTGCAATCTCTTTATCATGAAAGTTGAACTTTACAAAATGTAGAATTATGTACGAAAACTGCATTTAAAAATAAAACCGTGTAACATTTTAGTGCCTGCAAGTCCACTGAATCCTACTTCTTGTTCAGCCAATCGCTCTGACAAACAAGTTTGTTTACATTTGCAGGAGATAATCCTGCTTGCTTCTTGTTCACAATGTCACCTGAAAGTGAGAACAGGCGTTCTCATAGCGCCGTTGTAGCTGGCGTTGCAAGATATTTACATGCCAGATGTGCTAAAGGTCCATATGTCCCTTAATGCTTCAACCACCACTCCAGGGACATGTGTCCATGCTGATGATGGGTTCTGCTTGACAACAATCCAAAGCAGTGTGGATCGACGCATGTTCATTTTCATCCTCCAAGTCAGATGCCACCAACAGAAGGTTGATTTTCTTTTCTGGTGGTTTGGGTTCTGTTGTTTCCGCATCAGAGTGTTGCTCATTTAAGACTTCTGAAAGCACGCTCCACACCCCATCCCTCTCAGATTTTGGAAGGCATTTCAGATTTTTAAACCTTGGGTCAAGTGCTGTCGCTATCTTTAGAAATCTCACATTGGTACCTTTTGCGTTTTGTCAGATCGACAGTGAAAGGGTTCTTAAAATGAACAACATATGCTGGGTCATCATCCAAGATTGCTATAACATGAAATATATGGAAGAATGCAGGTAAAACAGAGCAGGGGACATACAATTCTCCCCCAAAGAGTTCACTCACAAATTTAATTAACGCTTTTTTTTTTTTTTTTTTTAAATGAGCATCATCAGCATGGAAGCATGTCCTCTGGAATGGTGGCCGAAGCATGAAGGGGCATACGAATGTTTAGCATATCTGGCACGTAAATGCCTGTTCTCAATTTCTGGTGACATTGTAAATAAGAATAGGGCAGCATTATCTCCTGTGAATGTAAACAAACTTGTTTGTCTTAGCGATTTGCTAAACAGGATTTGCTAAAGTAGGACGGTGAACTTGTAGGCTCTGAAGCTTTACGTTGTTTTGTTTTGAGCGGTTATGTAACAAAAAAAAATCTACGTTTGTAAATTGCACTTTCAGGACAAAGAGCTTGCACTACAGTGCTTGTAAGAGGGGAGTTGAAAAATGCTATTTCTTTAATTTTTACAGTGCAAATATTTGTAATAAAAATAATATACACTTTGATTTCAATCACAACACAATACATATATAGGAAAATGTAAAAAACCACTGAAACTATTTGATACATTTCAATTGGTATCCTATTGTTTAACAGTGTAGTTAAACCTGATTAATCGCGATTCATTTTTTTAGTCATGATTGATTTTTTTTTGAGTTAATTGCGTGGGTTACCTGCGATTAATCGATAGCCCTAATGAGTATTCTTATACACTGTTTAACTATATGACCCAAATCCTACTTTTTCAACAGGACTCCTCCTCGTTCAACCAGGAGCAGCAATTTCAGAGAGAGTCCTCTTCAGCCCAGGCTGGGCATGCTCACTGCAGACTCAATCTTTGAAGAATTTAGCTACCAAATTCTAACAAGTCTTCACTGGGCCTGTGCAAACTGCAGTTTTTTCAAAGGCTTATAATTTGGCCAGATTTCGGTGTATTTTTCATGGGAATAGCATAAGGCACATTGCGGACATAAAGGGATCCCCTGTCCCAGCTCCCAAGCAGGGCTGTACGACCGCTTCTCAATTAAACATTTGTAAAGCCACAAAGTTATCATTTGGCAAAACAATGTATTTTTTCCTATTTTGTTCTTGGAAATGGCTGAACCATTTTTACTCCAACTTCACAATAATTCTGCTCAAGGCAGACACCCAACATGGATTAAAGTTTGTCAAAGTTACAAGCAACTGAAGATAGGATCTTATAATGGGAAGTATATACTTTTGGCCTGTCTTTGTGCAGGACTATTCCATCTTAGTGCCCCGGGGGTGGGGGGGAGGGAACAGCTCAAAATCTGTGTGCACAGTAGAATGAAACTGATTTCTGGCTAAATTTGGGCTGATATTAAGCTGAATAAATTGTTGTCTCCTGGCATATCTGTCTCCTGAAATCCATATAACTCAAAAAATCAGTTATGCATATCTAGGCACCTAAATTATTTCCTGGTCCAGTGAAATATCATGTTAAGATACTGTTCTTGGAACATAAGGAGCAGAGGAAAAGTTTACATATGCTGGATTTCATAGGGAATATGCCTTTGTTTGATAGTCATGGTCTAAACCAAGTCCATGTTTCCCACTCCACATCTTCCTGGATAGATAACTTTCACATGTTGTCCCTTTTCCCCCTGCAGCTGACTTCCAGTGCACTGATTGCTCATTTGTGTAGCAACTTTGTACTGTCTTCTGGATCATTTCTGCTGCTGCTTGGATATAATCTCTGGTGTATTGACTGAAAATTACCTGAAGATCCTTAAACAAATGGTGGCGATAAATGGAAATGCATCTTGTGTAGATGCGTGGGGATAGGTATCAGGTGTGGTCTTGCCAGTGATCTGAAAGAAAGGGTAAATGGCGCACAAACTGCAAGATGATACTCATGTGGCAGGTGTATAGAACACAAAGGACATAGCAAGTTCAAGTCCCTTTTATTTGCTATAGTTTTTTTTAATCTCTGAGTCTGACATCAGAGATGCAGTTGGGCAAGACCAGGAGCATCTCCTCTTTTGCAACTGGAGAGGCAGTTGTGTGGATTTTTCCTTTATTCCAACTCCCACCTCCCCCTCCAGCAACAGGAGAGATGCTTGGAGAAGTACGTGGTGTCGGGCAGCACACTTGTTTATGGGAACCTGAGTGCCAGCCCCAAGAATAGCATCCACGTACAACCACTGAACTCCCATGATGATAACCGCAGGCATTTTGCTAATGAGTTTGGTTCTTATGCAATTTTCTTGATTTCTTTCATTTTTCTTACTTCCAGTTCACCATTAAGTACAATTAAACACTGAGATAAACCCCCTCCCCCACCTTTTTGAAATGTGTCTAGTTTAATAAGGAAGAAGTGGGATCAGGGTATCATATGCTTATTTGGGGGGAAAAAAGACAACTGTAATCACAGAAACTTTTTTAAAAACTAAGCAAATTGCGTCCCATCTCTGGCTGTATCAAACCCCTCATTGCTTTGCTGTTTGACTGAAGTGAACACTATTCCTTTCTCAAGAGCCCCTGACACTCGGCTCAATATGATTAAGTTAGAACTAGGTTTCCTGTAGGAAAAGGTCTGGAGTCAACTGCGGTATTGACACCATTCCAAAGGAAAGAATCAGCACTTTGTCAGCAGGTACCATCTCAGGGGTAGAACTCTTTGACCTTAAATGCTGACCAGAGCATTTAATTGTCAAATGCATAACTGCCTGCTGTGGTGAAATTATCATGCATCTCCTAGGGATAAGTGAGATCCCCAGAATACTGGACTTTGTGGAATTACAAGGTAACTTTACCAAACAGCATGGGTTCTGAAAACTCCTTCACTCAAACAGGCTGCGAGCATGTCAGCCTTTTTGGCTTATATTTAGTATATAGTTTTTTAAGGACTTAAATGGAAATTATTGGGGTGATCAAATGTATTCCAGTTTAGAAAGTTGCTTTTTAAAGGCCCCATCTCTGAGGGTCGTGTTCATCTTGGAGTTGTAAAAGAAATGGAATTTCACGCCAGCTAATAAAGGAGAATTAGGTTTCAGCGTAGCGGCCGTGTTAGTCTTTATCCGCAAAATGAAAAGGAAAGCTTAGGCGCAAATAAATTTGTTAGTCTCTAAGGTGCCACAAGTACTCCTTTTCTTTTTAAAGGAGAATTAGTTTATTAATCATCCAATCAGTCTTGTACCTGGGCAAATGGCATTATACACAATGAGAAGAAGGGAGAATATTAAGTTTCATTTACAAGCTAAGTCATGGTTTTCCTGACTGTGAGTGGCTGCTCCATCATACTAAGTTATCACCAAACACTCATTACAGAATCACCATTTATACACAGGTCTTAACAACTTTGTGTAATACATGTCAAATAGAAGCATTTTTATACATAACCAGGATGATGAGGGGGCAAATTTATTCTGTGCACCTTGTTTTAAAGGAGGCCTCAATCTGTCTGTATAGTTGCAGAGTTCCTTGTCCAGGTTTTTATTCATCTTCCATGGAGTTGTCTATGATGTCCGTTACCGGAGTATTTAAGCATTTCCCACGTGCCCAGATTAATCTTGGATTTGCTTGTGCGCACAGTATTTATATAAGGGGATATGCTAGTCAGGCACACAGGATCTACTCCAAAGTCCCTTGAATTTAGTAAAAGGTGTCTTCCCATTATCTTCAGGGGGTTTAGATCAGGCCCTGCGTTTCTGAAGCCAAAATGTTGATGTGAAAAATTTGCTCTGGGGAAAACTAAAGCGAGACTCCGCAGAGTCAGCACTGGAAGAACACCCCTTCAGTCAGCACACCTTCCTCCAGAAAGTTTTACATCTGAAATTTTGGGCAGCACTGGTTACAAGTGACTGGAAAGAAATAGTTTCAAATCACTAGAATAACTGAAAACCTTCCAACTTGGAGTACAGCCCAGCCCTGTCATGACAGGGGGTGGAGCTTTTCCTTCTTCTAGGAATTCTCATTCTGACTTATGTGATAAGGTCAGGCCAGATAGCTACAAGAGAGCTCAAGAAGGAAGGTATTTTAGCCTCAGGATAAGCAGGTCCCTCTTCCCCTAGTAACTGAATGGGTTACTCCAGGTTAATTAGGACACCTGGAGCCAATTAAGAACTTGCCAGTCCGGGTTAAAAGCCTTCCCCTCAGCCAGTCAGTGTGGGTGGTTGGTGCTGTGAGAGTGGAGGCCAGCTGAGGGGTGTGGAAACTGACAAGGATCAGGGGAGAACCCCACAGGTATAGACATTGGGGAGAAACCCTACCCTGAACAGGAGCTAAGGACCTTTCCAGGTCCAAAGACCTGAAGAAAAGAACCCTGCCAGAGGGGAGAGACTGAGCTTTGCATTTGCCGTGGTGCTGCCATGCCCGGCAGGGCTACCAGAGACTAGAGGTTCTCCCTCCCTGGCAGGAGGGTCCGGAGGAACCCCGCCCAAGCAAAGTGGGGCCAATAAGCCAAGGGGCATGGGGAAGTGAAGTGGTGAGGGCCTAGCGGGCCCAGAACCGGGAAGGCCGCTTGGAGACAGAATTTCCCCACCCATTACAAACAGAGCGGGGAAATCCTGAGAGACGAGACGCTATCCTGACCCACTGCTAGAAGGAAGCACGGGACCCACCAAGGCGGAGAAGAAGTCGTGTTATACTAGTAAATATAGCCATTTTAATGGGCCTTCAGTTTCAAGATCTTCTTGGTCACTCCACCCTGTACATGTGTATGAGATCTAAGAGGGAATTAACTCCCTGCTTGCTGGAAATCAGGCAGGGCCTCTGTACTAAGCTATAGTTGGATGCACAAAGTTATATCTTCTCTTACAGAGATTTCCAGTGAACAGGTAACAACATGTGGGGCTATCTCTAACTTCTCTCTGAGTTATCATTACCAAAGAATCTTACACTGTGATGTTTCTCTAGGACAATTTACCAAGCCTTTTTGAATCATAATTAAATAAGCCCACAACTACAGACAATTAGTGGATTAAAAACCAATCAATAAACATTCAATGAGCCCTCACTAGTAGGAAAACAATTAATACAATGGAAATAAAACACAGACCAATGCTAAATCTATTCTCCGAAGGATAGGGATGTGTGACCGTGAGAGGAATAAATTTGGTTCTAGGAAACCTGGGTTCTTTGTCCAACTTTGCCAGTGACTTAACCTGTGGATTTTGGCAAGCCAGTTGTTTGTTCTTCTGTTTACCAATGTAAAATGCGTATTGTAATAATTACCTCCATCATTAACCAATGAGAGTTGTAATAAATGAATGTTCGTCATACACTCACAATCCTCAGAATTGTTACAAAATGTTGGTGCCCATTTTTAAATCAAAACTTACAGTTTGGCTCTAGGTTTTTCCCTCCTGGCTTAATTCTCATTCTCAGAGCACCAGTTCTCCTTTCTTCTAATACATGAATCCCACCCCAAAATACGTTCTCCTGACACTGCGGCAAATACTTGATCTTTGTATGCATGTCTGCTGCTCTAACATGGCCCATGTGCTGCAGCAGGGAAATGTATGATGCCTTTCTCCTTCTCCTCTGACATTATCACAAAACCTGAGTTTGACCTGAAGTCAATAAAGATGGGATTTTTCAGGCTAAACTCACCATTTTTCTTTTCCAATACCACTGACAGACAGCTGGCTGTAAGATTCTTGACTGCCAGCCAAAAGGGTAGTGGAGTCTCCCTAGGATAACACCTAAAGCCATTACATTAGTCAGCCAAGTGTGAGAGGGTGCTGGGTGGATTAGATGGTGTAACCTTCCTCTACTGAGAGACCGACTACATTACCTGAAAGTTCCTTAAGCTCCTAACAGTCAGAAGTCACGGCGGAACTCCGATCACTCATTGTCATGAATGGCAAGGCTGGTTAAAACAATGCTGCTAGACCGTAAACTGCAGGTGTCCTGCTGCTAGACCTTCAGCTGCAGATTGAGGGCCCTAGCATCATTGGATGTTTGTGGCTAATGCTTACTATGTGGGGTGAACGAGTGCTTGCCGCTGACATGAGCTACGTGGCCAAGTGAGACATTTTCCCTTGTAGCCCCTTGCAAATTTTGCTCTCTCTCATTCACACATGCAGAAGTATTATCTTTTCCTCCTTGCCACCTGTAAAAGTGAACCTGTTCAAATGACCAGGGATAGGGATTTGAGGCAGATTGCAAACAGGGTCTCAGGCTTTGCAGCTGAAGGCTTAATCATGTACTTTTACAAGGGGACCCCCAAATTGCTTGAACTGGTTCTGACCAATGAATGCCAAATATGTTGTTAACCCAGCAAAGCTGTAAAACATTTGTCTGCTTAATTATACCCCTCAAAAGCTTCCTGAGCTCTTTAAGAAAATACGGGAATGACAAAGTTTTGAAGACAATCGTTGGAGAGACGTCTTCTACATACTGTGCGTTCAAGCATAACCCAACCCCCTCTGACAATTCTACCGCTAGCCTCATGGCCTTTACCTGGGAGAGCTTCGTACTTTACCTTTTGTTACGCTGAAGAGTGCTTATGTTACCATGTACGTTTATACATTCCCAGACTTCTTCAGAGCAGTGGTCAGATACACATGGTTTTTATACTAAAGAATCAAAACAGCAATGTTCTTGATCTGATCTGAACTTAGGAACATGGACTTCAGACAAGATTGAAAGTGCAATGAAGATAAATATTACTGAAACTCTCCCTATCATGGATAGGACTCACATTCTGGATACACATTCTTACATAGCCTGACTAAATTATTGCATTGTATTGTATATGTGTCAGCATTTGCAACACCGAACTTAAAGTTTGCGCTCCCCTGCTTAATGTGCAAAGGAATCCATTCTAATCTAATGAGAGAGAAAGATTGAGATTCAGATTTCTGGGCAACCTAAGCAAAGTTACTGATTCAGATTTCATTAAAACTTTAACTAGGCATACAAATAGGGAATTTTGGAATTTGTCTTGTGTTTAAATCTATACCCTTCTGATACTCATGTGCCATAGTGAAGGCCTTTATATACGAACCCAGACAGAAAAGGACAGCTCCAGGACATTAATTGGATGCATAGTCTAGATGTTACAGTGATGGTCATGTTAGAAAAGTTGATAGATTAGCTGCAAACCCACTGAGGGGTGTGTTTGTGTAGACGAGAGAACACTCCATGCACATAAAAGAAATGTAGCTTTTGAGCGATCACTTTTAGCAGCTCTGAAATGTCTGACCAGTTTTTTTTATGCTGTAATTTGGCATTGTTCATAACTATTAATATGGACTGATGCTTTTCTTGTTTTGGGGCAGCAGCACAGTCTGCTGATTGGAAAAAGGAACACGGCGTTAATCAGGACACCTGAGCGCTAGACCCGAACCATCGTTAATGTACTAGGTTGTGATGGGCTAGTCACGTGATAGCTCTCTGCTTCATTTTGCCTATCTCTAGAATACCTGCCAGCCTAACAGTGGTGTGAGAATTAATTGTTTGCAACATGATTTGAGATCCTTTGATGAAAGGTGTGATATAAGTGCAATTGGACTCTTTTTTTTTTTAATGATCACGGATTCCTATATTAGGATGCATCTAACGAACACTGCACCGTTTGTTTAGCTCACATATGAGGCTGAATCGGTATGGGTGGTGAAATGTCTATGGTTTTTTTTTTTTAAAAAAAATGAGGACAGTTTCCACCTTCTCTGACCAGCTGAGGTGAAGCTCTGAACATCAACTGGTTAAAGAAGGGGGTGGTGGGGAAGGCGTGGAAGCCCCATGCATTTGAGGAAAATCAGCACTGAAAGCCTGGGGACATTATGTTAATGGCATTACTCAATTTCTGGAAGCAATGCTGATTAAATATTCATTGACTTTGATTATACTGAAATTAGGACTAAAGCGTGAACTCAAATTGAGTGGAATAATGGCAGTGTAAATAATGCATACTTTCTAAATTGAAAACACCAGCTTGTGCAGAACTCTCCCCCCCCACCCCCCACCCCCGTTTGTCATTGTGCCATTTGTTTAGGAGATGATTATACTGATGCGTGCATATCTAGCTTTCATTTTTACCAGCTGGGGGAAAATGTGAAATTAAAGGTTTCTGCACTGTTTGCTTTTCCTTAGAATTGGAAAACAGAAGTAAATACGGTACAGCAAAGTCTTATCAGCTAGATTCATGAAAAATAGGAACTAGCTCTGAAAGCAGCATTAGAAAAGTCACTGATGACTTTCTTTGAGGCTGAGAAAAATTAGTGACAGCCAGTCTCACAGAGAGAAATATTAGGAACAGAGAAATCTTGGAGAGCTCTTGCTACAACAGGGTGGTGTCCTTTCTCAGGCGTCTTGAGACACAAGCAGAAGAGAGGACGGACGGGCCAGTGGTTGGGGTGACCACTCAGAGGCCACTCAAAACCACCTGCTGTCCTAGACAAAACTTCAGTAGTCTGCCCTCTCCTCAGAGGCCTAAGGTGGCAGATTTGGCCTGGCTGATCCTCCATCATGGTGGAGAGGCAGCCAGGCCAAATTTGAGTGAGTGACATTGAGACCTGGTGTGTGGTACTGCAGTGCCATCCTAGTCGGCCTGGAGCTAGAGTAACTAGTGCCTCTACTACAGACTTTGTGTGTGTGTGTTCAGGGGGCAAGTGAAACTTCATTAAACCCAGTGCACTGCTCTGTCCCTCTGGCTGAGGTGCTTAACTCCTCTTGTTCCCAGTTCGTGGTCTGGTGTCCAGTCCATATTAGTCCCTCCAGAGAGCATGGGCCCTCTGGCTCCAATTTCACTGATCATGATACACTATGATGCCCCCCATTTTGAAGGATATCGCTCACTTTAGTACCAAAGTGGCCTACGTTCCATGCAAATTGGGCCCCTCCCTCAGCACAACAGCTGGGCAAATAACCAATTTTTCATTTTTCGGAGCCAAAATGAAAAATTGGGAGGCCAGGGGCGGACTAATTTCAGATTGAACCGAAATTTAAAAAAAAAAATTCAAATTTCTCAGGGAAATGAAAAAGTTGGAAAAAAACGTGGTTTGGGTGGAATGTAATATTTAATTCAGCCCCAAACTTTTCAATGTTTCATTTTCTGGCTTTTAAAAATGTTTGTTACGGGGTGTTTTTTTTTTTTTTTTTTTTAAAGAAAACGTAGGGAAATTCTGAAATGATCCATCTTTCCAAAGTGAACCATTTTGACATTTCTGATTTTTTTTTTTTTGACCAAAACAATTTACCAAAACTGACCCAAATTTGCGAATAGTTTTGGTCACCCCAAATCTGTATTTTTCAGCAACCCTTCCCTCATTTGCATAAAAAAATTTCCCATCTCTAATCCCTACATCTTGTCATGGATAATTATTGGCATCAGAGATAAAGAATCATGAAGCTGATGTCTGAGACAGAGCTAGTTATACTAAAGGAATGAGTCCTTTAAAATTTCCTGCATTCATAATTTTTTTTTTGACCTCACATTTTGGCTGTTTATCAAATTGTGTCCCAAGCTGGGGTGTTGGCACATGCGAGGTCTGACCAATACCAGGACACTCCTCATCATGACTGCTTCCCTACGCAGCTCAGCAGTGTGGTACAAATGCGTGAAGCCTGGGAAACAAGCAGGGAGAACTGGAAGTCCTGGCACAGTCAAGGAATTATGATGTGATTGGAATAACAGAGACTTGGTGGGATAACTCACATGACTGGAGAACTGTCATGGATGGATATAAGCTGTTCAGGAAGGACAGGAAGGGCAGAAAAGGTGGGGGAGTTGCACTGTATGTAAGAGAGCAGTATGACTGCTCAGAGCTCAAGTATGAAACTGCAGAAAAACCTGAGAGTCTCTGGAATAAGTTTAGAAGTGTGAGCAACAAGGGTGATGTCGTGATGGGAGTCTACTATAGACCACCAGACCAGGGGGATGAGGTGGATGAGGCTTTCTTCCAGCAACCTTCAGCAGTTACTACATCGCAGGCCCTGGTTCTCATGGGAGACTTCAATCACCCTGATATCTGCTGGGAGAGCAATACAGCGGTGCACAGACAATCCAGGAAGTTTTTGGAAATTTTAGGGGACAATTTCCTGGTGCAAGTGCTGGAGGAACCAACTAGGGGCAGAGCTCTTCTTGACCTGCTGCTCACAAACTGGGAAGAATTAGTAGGGGAAGCAAAAGTGGATGGGAACCTGGGAGGCAGTGACCGTGAAATGGTTGAGTTCAGGATCCTAACACAAGAAAGAAAGGAGAGCAGCAGAATACAGACCCTGGACTTCAGAAAAGCAGACTTTGACTCCCTCAGGGAACTGATGGGCAAGATCCCCTAGGAAAATAACATGAGGGGGAAAGGAGTCCAGGAGAGCTGACTGTATTTTAAAGAATCCTTATTGAGGTTACAGGGACAAACCATCCCGATGTGTAGAAAGAACAGTAAATATGGCAGGCAACCAGCTTGGCTTAACAGTGAAATCGTTGCTGATCTTAAACACAAAAAAGAAGCTTACAAGAAGTGGAAGATTGGACAAATGACCAGGGATGAGTATAAAAATATTGCTCGGGCTTGCAGGAGTGAAATCAGGAAGGCCAAATCACACCTGGAGTTGCAGCTAGCAAGAGATGTTAAGAGTAACAAGAAGGGTTTCTTCAGGTATGTTAGCAACAAGAAGAAAGTCAAGGAAAGTGTGGGTCCCTTTCTGAATGATGGAGGCAACCTAGTGACAGAGGATGTGGAAAAAGCTAGTGTACTCAATGCTTTTTTTGCCTCTGTCTTCACGAACAAGGTCAGCTCCCAGACTACTGCACTGGGCAGCACAGCATGGGGAGAAGGTGACCAGCCCTCTGTGGAGAAAGAAGTAGTTCGGGACTCTTTAGAAAAGCTGGACCTGCACAAGTCCATGGGGCCGTATGCGTTGCATCTGAGAGTGCTAAAGGAGTTGGTAGATGTGATTGCAGAGCCATTGGCCATTATCTTTGAAAAGTCATGGCGATCGGGGGAGGTCCTGGATGACTGGAAAAAGGCTAATGTAGTGCCCATCTTTAAAAAAGGGAAGGAGGAGGATCCGGGGAACTACAGGCCAGTGAGTCTCACCTCAGTCCCCGGAAAAATCATGGAGCAGGTCCTCAAGGAATCAATTCTGAAGTACTTAGAGGAGAGGAAAGTGATCAGGAACAGTCAGCATGGATTCACCAAGGGCAAGTCATGCCTGACTAATCTAATTGCCTTCTATGATGAGATAACTGGCTCTATGGATGAAGGGAAAGCAGTGGACGTGTTGCTCCTTGACTTTAGCAAAGCTTTTGACACGGTCTCCCACAGTATTCTTGCCAGCAAGTTAAAGAAGTATGGGCTGGATGAATGGACGATAAGGTGGATAGAAAGCTGGCTAGATTGTCGGGCTCAACGGGTAGTGATCAATGGCTCTATGTCTAGTTGGCAGCCAGTATCAAGTGGAGTGCCCCAGGGGTCGGTCCTGGGGCCAGTTTTGTTCAATATCTTCATAAATGATCTGGAGGATGGTGTGGATTGCACCCTCAGCAAGTTTGCAGCTATTAGATGACACTAAACTGGGAGGAGTGGTAGATACGCTGGAGGGTAGGGATAGGATACAGAGGGCCCTAGACAAATTGGAGGATTGGGCCAAAATAAATCTGATGAGGTTCAACAAGGACAAGTGCAGAATCCTGCACTTAGGACGGAAGAATCCAATGCACCGCTACAGACTAGGGACCGAATGGCTCGGCAGCAGTTCTGCAGAAAAGGACCTAGGGGTTACAGTGGACGAGAAG
Source organism: Eretmochelys imbricata (assembly GCF_965152235.1). Classification (NCBI taxonomy): domain Eukaryota; kingdom Metazoa; phylum Chordata; order Testudines; family Cheloniidae; genus Eretmochelys; species Eretmochelys imbricata. The sequence continues at coordinate 100,255,921 of NC_135579.1, forward strand.
TTGGATATAAGTCAACAGTGTGCCCTTGTTGCCAAGAAGGCCAATGGCATTTTGGGATGTATAAGTAGGGGCATTGCCAGCAGATCGAGGGACGTGATCGTTCCCTTCTATTCGACATTGGTGAGGCCTCATCTGGAGTACTGGGTCCAGTTTTGGGCCCCACACTACAAGAAGGATGTGGAAAAATTGGAAAGCGTCCAGCGGAGGGCAACAAAAATGATTAGGGGACTGGAACACATGAGTTATGAGGAGAGGCTGAGGGAACTGGGGATGTTTAGTCTTCAGAAGAGAAGAATGAGGGGGGATTTGATAGCTGCTTTCAACTACCTGAAAGGGGGTTCCAAAGAGGATGGCTCTAGACTGTTCTCAATGGTAGCAGATGACAGAACAAGGAGTAATGGTCTCAAGTTGCAGTGGGGGAGATTTAGGTTGGCTATTAGGAACAACTTTTTCACTATGAGGGTGGTGAAACAGTGGAATGCGTTACCTAGGGAGGTGGTGGAATCTCCTTCCCTAGAAGTTTTTAAGGTCAGGCTTGACAAAGCCCTGGCTGGGATGATTTAGTTGGGATTGGTCCTGCTTTGAGCAGGGGGTTGGACTAGATGACCTCCTGAGGTCCATTCCAACCCTGATATTCTATGATTCTATGATGCTAAGGTTGTGGTGAACACACTCATCCAAAACTCCATTCTGCGCTGGGATCAGAACTAAACCTTATCTAGTCAACCTTCTACTAATAATGCACTTGAATCTTAAAAAAAAAAAAAATCCGTCTGTTTCTTTCTTTCTCTGCCCCATAAGAAAGCCCCCATCTAACTCTTTTGATACTAAAACTTTCAGTCTCTATTTTCATGTGCCCAGTCGATGAAGTGATGGCAGCACTAGTAAGATTATTCGATTCACTCCCACCTCAAGGACATGTAAAACTGAAACATGGCACTCCCTCCATACAGTGCCTTTCTCCGTACGGTTTGGTTCCCTGTCTGCAAAAGTGCTTCCTGAATCCCTAGCCTTTCCTTCAAATTTACTCTGTGCCACATTGAAATGGTGCCCCTGAGATCAATTTCCCATGAGGTAGCCAGGGCTAAATAGTAGGTGGGTCTGAAGTAGAAGGTGGCAGGTTGAGAACAGGACTCTGGGGGGAAAGAGTCTGTATTCCACCAGCCCATGCAGATTACTAGGGAAAGGGAATACAGATACAGCTATTACTTTTCCATGGAGCCCCCACTTTAAGGAGGTCCCAAAGTTAGCTGAACCCTGCGGGACCCTGTGTAGCATGGCTCCTTGGACCCCACAGCCAATGAGGAGAGACAGCATCTCCATGCAGATGGGTCTTGCTTCTTCCAGATCCTCTCGGATTTCGACAGGTCTCAAGGACCTGGTGGCAGAACTGTGGCCTGCTCCATTTGGTGATGACCATCTCCCCTGCAGGGGACTGGAGTAGATAATCTCTTGAGTTCCCTTCCAGTCCTATGATTCTATGATTGTGGGGAAGCTCCTCTAGGAGATCTGTGACACGTTTCCTTTCCTCTAGCACCCCTTCTGTAGGTGTTCTCATGAGAGGGGGGTATTGCGGGCCTATCATAGGTCTCAATCCTTTAAGCAGATTTGTGTGGGTAGACTCCTGGGCCATACAGATCCTCAGGGATTTCAGTGGACTACACATAATCACAAGAATATGCTCAAGCAGATCTGACTGGGGCCTTTGCCCTGCGCTATGTTCTTGGGTTTATGTTGCATATAATTCCGTTTCTCAAAGTGCATCTTTTAATTTTGAGCAGAATTAACTGATGTGTCAGATAACATCATCTTCTGAAAGTTAATTATTGTTAATACAAAACATCAAATTTGAAAATTGCATCAAGGGCATTGTCCGATCAGGGAATTGTGTGCTAGGCTGGGAATAGGAAGCTGTGTGGGTTCACCAGACTCAGAGCTGCTTATTCTATAAACCAATCCAATGGTTTTTCAGAGTTCACATGCTGATTACAGATTTTTTTTTTGTTTTAAAAAAAGCCCATTAAAGAGCAAATCATTTAAGGCACAGCTACCTTTCAAGCTCCGGGAAGCATGCTTTCTGTGACAGTGTGATGGAAGGGTTTCTTATTCATACTTTGCTTTCCCCTACACAGCAGGCCTGACTGCTACCTGAGATTTACTCTACTGTGAAGTTTATAAGAGAAGATGGAGAAAAGAAAAGAGAAACTCCTTAACACCTGGCCTTTCATACCCTCTGGCAGAGCTCCATCTGCATGGAGCCATGATTCTCACTCCTCCTTAGACACTGCCCTTCCTGGAGTTTCAGCAAAATCCTTTCTTGCTAAGGGCATGGTTACCCACAATTCCTAGCAGCGCCACACCCCAGACATAGATCTAGCCTTCTCCACAGCTTTGTTGGAGCAGCAGAATTCCTTCCCTGTCTGAGGTAAGCAAATAGTCCTGGTTTTGTGTTTCAGCACATCCTGCAGAGCGAGGCTTTTACTGTAGACGTGACCCATGCTCCATTTGCTGAAAAAATTCAGGCTTGAATTTGCTTCATTGCATAGCTACAGTCAGGCCCAGGGATACATTGTGACCTTTAAGGGTTTTGTCGTGTATACTCATGTCTAGGTTGACTGGTGTGTATGCACGCCATGATGCTATTTCCTCCCCCACCCGCTCTTGGGCAGGCTAGTAGCACGAGTCATGAGCAAGGACTGCAACTGTGGCTAGACTTGCTTCCCAGGGTGGAGATCTGGGAATGCTCCTTGTGTCCTCTTCTCACACCCCATTTGCACCTTCCTGCAGGGGCAGGCTGTAATTTGTTCTGGAGTGAGTGTGTGATATATAGCTTGCCCTAAAAACAGATATGAGATAAAGACAGCTGCATCTGCCACCATATCTCATAAACTTTTCCACTTCTCCCCTGACTCATGAGTTTACTGTGTGATCTTAAAGGGTCACCCCACTTGGGACTTGGTCTTATCATTTTCTCCTGGGTTGACTCTCTTTTTGGTACTTGGAACCATTTTTTTTTAAGTCCTTCTGCCTGCAATCTTTCTCTTGTATTTTGTAGCTCCTGGATGATACAGGTTCATTTTTTAAATGATTGTTCTTCTGTCATTAATGACAGACTCCCAGTCAGAGCGGTGTTTGTCATTTTGTGCTATAGACTCTTCTGTTCATTCCTTAAATCTTTTTTAATAAAATTATTATTCATGAGTAAAATACTTTTTTTTTAATAAAGAAACATTGGGGCACCAAGCTGCCAACTAATTAAAAGCTGGTGGCACCAATTTCTTTCCAAGCAGAGTGAATTGAACATCATAAAGCATGAGGATTTTGTCTTTCCCTCTTTGTGAATTCCCTCTCCCCGCCCCCAATTAAAATTCATGGAGATAACAGTACAGTTCTGTATAAAAACCTGGGCTTGCAGGAAATGAACAAACAGATTCTAATATGTAATGTACGAAATATATAAAGAAATTCACATGGGCATAAATTAGGCATAAGAATTAAAGTGGCTGACTGGACCGTGCAGCATTATCAGAGATGGCTGATCTCTGTATGTTAGCAGGAATTTTGTCCACATCTTTCAACTCCGCTGTGGTAGTGAGCCTCAGAGCCTGGGTCAACTGACTCAAGCTCATGCTACGGGGCTAAAAGTAGCAGTGTAGACAGTCAGGCAGGTTGGAGCACAGACCTCTGAAACCCTCCCTCCTCACCAGGTTTCAGCCTGAGCCTGAAAGGTAGCACTGCAATTTTTAACCGCCATACTGCGAGCCCAAGTCCCTTGACTCAAGCTCTGAGACTTGCTGCTCTGGGTTTTTTTATTGCAGTGTAGACATACTCTATGAGGAGCTGAAAGATACGGGCAAAATGTATTGCAGTGTAGACATATCCTTAGACTTGATTTTCAGAAACACAAACTTGTCATTGATTGAAATCAATGGGAGTTGCGATTGCTCAGTGTCTCTGAAAATCTGGCCCTGGGCATACTCTGTACATGCGGGTCTTGGCAAGTAGGATTTGTTCTACTCTCTGAATCTATGGACAGCACATTCAAGGGGGATCCTTATGCAAAGCACAGTACTTAGATCACACAAACCGTTAAAGACAAAACGTCCACATGGAACCAGCTGCCTGTGCTGAGTGTAGCCTTGTTAGCAAAAGCAATTAGCACCAGGTCAGGCTCTGCAGCCCGGCTGCTCTGGGTTCCTCTGCGTCTGGCATCTGAGTGGGCTGATGAAAAGATGCTCCCTGACTATGTTAAGACTAGCCTTGGAGCCCCTCCTCCACTCCCCCACCCCCTGTTTTTTTGCTTCCTCTGTCTACAGTACCAGTCCACCAAACAAGAAAGCTGTAGCATTATAAATGTATTTAAACAAACATGTCCCAGCTCAAAAATTTTGTTCTGAACGAGTGAGGTTCCATCGGTGGGCAAGGACAGACCCATTGCTAAGTGCTGACTCATGGAATATGAAAACAGTCTGTGCTCAAATGTTGAGGATCTGTGTCTCCTCCTTCCGCGTTTAAAATCTCTTTGCGGCCTAGGAAGGCACGCACATTCTTAATAACCCTTGCTTCTCTGTGTAAATAATTAATCAGAAAGAGAAAATAATGTAAATCCCAGCTATCATATTGCTATTAAAATTGCAGAAGCATTAATGCATTCAATAAGTGTTGTTTTTGTAATTAGACGACCTTTCCGGGCTGTATCAGTGCTCAGAATAAAGACCAGTTGCTGGAAGGAACTGATGTAAATATCGTGGCTGAGAGAAGAAATCTCTGTTACCGTCCCTTAGGTTCTAAGGGTCAGATACATCCTTGAACTGGAGCAGGTGCCTGCACAGGAATGGAGCGGCGTCAGTTTGCGTCTCTTCTATGCAGATGCTTGTGGGGCTGGTGAGGCCTGTGGCACAGGCTAAGTCAGCCCCCGGGCCACGCTGACGTGATATGCTCCTGTTCCAATGGCCATTTCAGGGGCACAGAATCACCAGGATACAAGTCCATCTTAGCCGTGCATCTTCCTGCCCCTGAGCGGCATTCTCCCTCCTCTGGTTCACCTCTGCTCTGCCTCCCCTTGGAATATCCCTTGAACCCAGGCCCACTGAGGAGGTGGTGCACAGCCGGGCACCTGTCTTACAACCCTGCAGTTGCCCTGGTATTATAATAATATTATAGTAATAGCAAACATCTAACTTATACTGAAGTACTGTACTGGGAAGTAATTGCGCCGGTAACTCATCTTATTGGGGAATAGTTGTGAAGTACATGTAAGAGCTTGTGGTGGTGGCATAATGGACTCTATGCAGCCTTCTTTGTGTGGAAACCTGGCTTTAAATTCTATCCTACAGTTGATTACCCATGGAAACGAAGCTGGTTGTCTCATTTCTTTCACTGGATATTTCTCCATAGGGCAAAACTAATGTATGATTTGTAGAAATTGGCAGTGTCTGCTGCGGAGGGCTACAGCTGGATTAGCACGGATGTCCTCGGTAAGGACTGAACGTGTATGGGCAGAAATATGTAGGTAGACAGATGCTATACTATCAGTTTTTATCCAGGGTTGTCGTCAGTTCTGTTAGTGCCCTGATTCTGTAAACATGAAGCTTCCTCAAAAAATAAGAGCGTGGGATTTTCAAAGGAACCCAATAGGTTTAGGTACCCAGTCCAATTCCACGTCTGTGGGAGCTGGGCAGCCAAAGGCCCCTTTGAGAATACCAGCCTTAAAAACAAAACACCTGTATGATGAAGATACCAGTTGTGAACAATTTTTAAAAAATCTATTATGTATCTAAATCACTTTTGAAAATGGAACTTTGGCTCCTGAGGTGCTTTTGAAATTTCCCCCCATAATCTCATTTGATCCTTTACACACCACTGGTCAGGTCAAGTTGTGCATGGATGGGACATGTCCAGGAGAAAAAACAGATGTAGCAAGGAGTGGTGTTGGTGTTCCAGCGGTGGTGCTCCTTTTTCTAAACTAGCTTCAGGCAATGGCCAGCATGCTGGTAGCAGGTGTTGGGCAGCTGATAGAGTACAATGAAGATCTTAAGCACTTGTGATCATTAAAGATCCTGTAGCAATTTTTCAGAGGAGTTGGGGCATTATTCCTAATGTTCTGGCTCATGTGCATGTTAGAGGTGAACAGAAAAAGAAACGAAGCAAATAAATCATTCTTGTTTTCCCTGGGTTTTGTGGCTGTTAACATTTTATTTGGCTGGAAAATTTTGGACAAGCCAAATAATTACAGATGCCTATGCAATTTCCACATACAGCTTCCAGTCTTCACCACCTCTGACAAGCACTTGTTGGCTGCTGCATTTCCAGTGGTTCCATTTTGGTGGGGGATGAACTGATCATTGGGCACTGGTTGTAAAGGTCCTTATACAGCACCCATGCATCCTTGCTCTTGTAAGGTCCTTGTAAAGCACTCAAGAATCCGTATGCTATGGATGGTAAGGTAACCATCTTCGTGAGTGTCCAGCTCCTTCTCAAATACCGAACTACAAGAAAGTTTAAAGGACTGGCTGTGTGGCCACTTACACCTTCAAAGCATGCCAGATTTCTTCTGTCTCTGTTCTTTCCTTCTTCCTTTCCTTAATGGTCATTCTTTTCTCACAAGCCGGTGGCATTAAGAGTGCAAGAAGATATGCTGAGACACAAAACCTAAGGTGAAGGGGCAGTGCCGCATTTTCCACTTGCCTGATTTTCTAACAGGAAAGGCAGGAGAAATTGATCTACACTATGTCTTCTGCTTTGCCTCAGTTTTCTTTAGAAAGCATGTCTTCTCTTGTGCAGGAGACCTCCAAATTGCCTATCATCTGCCCAGCTGTTGTTGCTTCTGAGCTCTCCATCATGGACCATCATAATGAAGCTTCCTGTATGAACGTTTCTGTGGGCAACATGTAGTGTTAACTAATAATTAGCTCTCTGCATTGCATTTCAGTGCTGCTGCTGCTAGGCAGCTTCCAAGGGCAGATTAAACTCTAAAGTGCAGAGATAATTTACTTGTCCGTGGGGCCAACGTGATAAGTGGCCAACTGCAGAGGTGTGCATATTAATACTGGTACGTCATTCATTTGTAAACCTTTTCAACTCAGCAGCACCATCCATAACTACAAGTGCACTTTCAAGGAATATACTAGTTCCTTGCCAAAATGCTACTTGATGCTGGGTATTATTATTGATGGAGCTTGGTCCCCTGTGCACATTAGTCAATGAACTGATTTTCAATGCAGAAATCTGGGATTGTAGAATTTATGTAGAATTTATGTAGAATTTATGCTGCCGTTGACTTGCTGTCATCAAGTGTTTCCCATTTATTGATATTTAAAACTAAAAGTAGCAGATGTGTAGTTTATTGATGCTAACACAGGGTACCCCATTTTCATATTAATATTGTTAGTTATTGAACTATAAGCAAAGGTCAGTGACCATCAATTTGGATTTGTGCCAGGCAAGTCAACAACGGCTTTTACCTTTGCATTAAGATTGCTTGTGGAAAAATACAGAGAAAAGAGGAAAACCCTGCATATAATATTCTCTGAACTTGAGAAGGCTTATGGTCACATTCTGAGAGAAGTCATCTGGCAGTGTGTGAGAATGACAGGTACCTGAAGGCTATATCAGACTCATTCAGGACGTATAATGAGGGTGCTGTTAGAAGGCCACGGGGAGAAACTGAACACTTTCTAGTAAGAGTCAGCGCACATCCAGGCTCGGCACCAAGCCCCTTTTTGTATCCATTGTTGCTTGATGTACTTACAGAAAACCACCAGAGACTGGCACTGCTGTTTGCAGATGATGCAGTGCTTATGGGGGAGAGCAAAGAGGAAGTGGAAGAAGATGTAGAGCAGTGGTTTTCAACCTGTGGTCCGTGGACTTAGGTATAAGGGGTCCGCGAAAGGTGGTTTTTCAACTTGTGGTCCACCGCCAGCAATGACCCAGTGCCTGGGCACCCCCTCAAGCACCAGCCCCTCCCGCCCCTGAAGGCCCTCCCCTGGATGAGCCGCTGGCCACCAGCGCTGGGCTGAGCCGCCGGCCACCTGAGAGGGCTAGCCGCAGCACCGGGCCAACTCCCCGAGTCGCCAGTCCTGCAGGCCCTCTCCTGGCCAAGACACTGGCCCCAGCCACTGGCCCACCCGAGAGCCAGCTCCTCCCACTGCCGGCCCCAGTGCCAGGCTGAGCATCCTCACTCTGCTAGCTGCTGGCTCTCCGTGTCCCTCCTCATTTCTTCGTCCCCACAGGAAGAGGGACACGGTGAGCATCAGGGACTTCAGGGTCATGTGTGGAGTAGAGGAGACATGATGGCAGGCAGGCACAGGCAGCGTAGCAGCGGGAGGTGGGGGTCTCGGGGAGGGGGCGGGGCCACTGCGGCTCAGGTGTCCTATTGTACTTGCCGCCCATGGAACAATGCCTATCAAACTGGAAAGTAAGATCTACAAGATGGTAATTAGACCTACACTTTCGTATGGCCCTGATTGCTGAGCACTGAGAGAGACAGGACCAACTCTTGAATACAGTGGCAAAGAAAAGGTTAAGATGGACGCTTGGAGCTACAGGTGTGGTCCATGGTTGAAAGAAATGAATTTGGGGAAGTGTGAAGGTGGTACCCATTATAGAAAAGCTGAGGGAATCCAGGCTTAGATGATTTGGGCATGTGAAAAGAAGAACAGAAGAATATTCAGGAAACAATGTATTAACTAGGGACCGAATGGCTCGGCAGCAGTTCTGCAGAAAAGGACCTAGGGGTTACAGTGGACGAGAAGTTGGATATAAGTCAACAGTGTGCCCTTGTTGCCAAGAAGGCCAATGGCATTTTGGGATGTATAAGTAGGGGCATTGCCAGCAGATCGAGGGACGTGATCGTTCCCTTCTATTCGACATTGGTGAGGCCTCATCTGGAGTACTGGGTCCAGTTTTGGGCCCCACACTACAAGAAGGATGTGGAAAAATTGGAAAGAGTCCAGCGGAGGGCAACAAAAATGATTAGGGGACTGGAACACATGAGTTATGAGGAGAGGCTGAGGGAACTGGGGATGTTTAGTCTTCAGAAGAGAAGAATGAGGGGGGATTTGATAGCTGCTTTCAACTACCTGAAAGGGGGTTCCAAAGAGGATGGCTCTAGACTGTTCTCAGTGGTAGCAGATGACAGAACAAGGAGTAATGGTCTCAAGTTGCAGTGGGGGAGATTTAGGTTGGCTATTAGGAACAACTTTTTCACTATGAGGGTGGTGAAACAGTGGAATGCGTTACCTAGGGAGGTGGTGGAATCTCCTTCCCTAGAAGTTTTTAAGGTCAGGCTTGACAAAGCCCTGGCTGGGATGATTTAGTCGGGGATCGGTCCTGCTTTGAGCAGGGGGTTGGACTAGATGACCTCCTGAGGTCCCTTCCAACCCTGATATTCTATGATTCTATGATTCTAAACTTAAGAGAAGAGGGTAAGGGAAGAGTTGGAAGATCCAAAGCTAGAAGGATGGAGGTCATACAAAAGGATTCGATTAGCCACAGAGTTTCTGAGGAAGTGCTTCAAGAACAGACTGGAATGGAGAAGAAGGACTTGAAGAGCTGATCCTATGTAGACAGGACTCAGGAGAGGATGAGGATGAGCGGTTTCTGAGCTAGGAACAATTTGGGCATCAATGTTCCTTCTATGATAATTAAGACAAACATTTCCAAAGTAATTTTATTTTGTTTTAGGGGCTCAGATTCCATACCTAAAACTATCATTTGTTTTGTGCTTGAGCCTCAGCTGATGTAAATTCATATAGCTCCAACAAAGCTATGCCAGTTTACACCAGATGAGATTCTGGCCTAATAAATTTCTAACAATTTTTTCCGCTCCTCAAAATCCCAGAGATGGTACTTCTCAGCTCATAATTTTACAAAGTAGGCAGCAGTTTTTAATATTTCTGAACAAGCACCACTGCAATGTTAAGTCAGTTGCAAGCAAAGCAATTCATAGTTAATATAGTGCAAGGATGTCATGTCCCAAAAAGTCATTAATACAATCACTAAGGTGATTATGTATCACTCTTCTGACTCCGTGTCTGCACAATCTGTTGACTTGGTGTTCGTTACTGCAGTTTTATGAGTTAGTTACTGAGGGTTAAGTAAGCAAAGTACGGGTAGAAATGAAAAAAGTGGTTACACAAAAAGTTGGATGACTTTGGGGAAAAAACATATATTTGCAATGTAAAATACTCTGTGATCACTTGAATCGCCTCTGACCTGTTGAGCTGCACCAATTTCTGAATATGTTTTAAGGAGAAAATTCAACTGTCAGCCAAGGATCTCCTGATGTTAGACCGGATTCTGTAGACAGATGTTTGAGTAGCCCCGAACCCACAAGGAATCCACGTTGTCACAGGGGTCTGCATTAAAGCATCTGTTTGCAGGATTGGATCTTGTAACTTTGGTTTGAATTCATAGGTATGTTACTGCTCTTTACCGGTGCCTGCCTGTTGGAACTTAGAGCTCTGCATAGTATATGATACGATACAATGTTGGGCCCTCAGAAAATAAGCAAATTCCTCAGTCTCTCCTCACAAGGATTCTCCCCTAAGGAGACCCATTACTATGAATGTTCTGAGTTCCAGTCAAGAAAGTGTCCATCGCGGTGTGATTGATATATATCAATCACAGGGGTGGCCAACCACAGCTTGTGAGCCACATGCGGCTCTTTTACAGTGACTGTGTGGCTTGTGGACCCCCCGTGGCCCCCATTCTTCACCTACCAGATGGGGGGTGAGCTCGGGGCTTCTGCCCTGCAGCTGGGCGGGCGGGGGGGGCAGCTCGGGGCTTCTGACCTGTGGGGAAGGGCAGCTCGGGGCTTCAGCCCTGCGACTCCCCTCCCTGCAGGGCAGAATCCCCTAGCCTCACCACTCCACCGCAGGGCAGAAGCCCTGAGCTCCGGCAGGTGCGGCTCTCGAAGTTCTGAAGATTGCCGTATGCGGCTTGGAAGGTCAGTAAGTTTGGCTGCCCCTGAGATAGATATAGATATAAACATGCATGCATACTTTATGCAGTCAAAAATATTTGCAAAAATGCTCACCCTTGGCCTAATTCTGACCCCACTGACTTCAGCGGGAGCACTATTGAACAATTGTGAAAATCCAACATCTTGTCTGCTCTAACCTGTTGTGTAATATCGCTGCCATGTTCCCTAGGTGAGATGTTGGCATTTCAGTGGAGGGCGACTATATCGTTTCTAAATCCCTTTTGGGTGCTTTGGCATGGAAGGTGCTACATGAACATACAAGTATTTTCTAAAATTGAGATCCCTCCCTGGTGGCTTGCTGCACTTCTGGAGGATTTCAGGCTGGACAGTTCCCTGGAGAGAGTAGATAAAGTTGTAGCAAGGCTTTACTCCCCCCATCCCCCTCTCACGCTTGCTGTTACAGATAGTGCTGGGCAACATTTTTCTGTCAACTTTTTTTTTTTCCAACAGAAAATCAGGACTGGGGCAAAAAGAGTTTTTACAGAAGGTCTTGTCTTACCCCGAAAAGCTCCCAAACCCAAACTTTTCAGGTAAAGCCTGAAAATGTCAGTTTTCATATATTTTTTTCCAATGAAAAGCTGAAATTTTCAATGGTGAGCGGGGGAGGGTTCCACATTTTCTGGTCAGCTCTCGTTACAGCCCCTGTAAAATTTCAGACAGTCCATTCTGTTGTACAGCATCTGGTGCTGGCTAATGGAGCGTACACACAAATAACGCATGGTTTCTGTAACCTCTCTGTTGAACTAAGCTCAGATATGGTCACCACGACCCCTGTATGAAAGCACAGCCAGAAAGCCAATGGAGGCAGAATAGTTCAGGGAGAGTGGAAGAGACAGGTGACAATTTACGCTAGTGGAGGATCTGGCAGACAGGTGACAAAGAACTGGCATTGGGTAGATCCATGCCTTCTGTGGATCACAGAGCACTACCCATACGGTCTTAGTCTGCTCTTGTACCGAGAGTGCTTTGCTGGGTGGGCCAGGAGCAGCACATGTGTGCTGCCAGGAGATCCATGATCACATGGACACACCGGCCAGGATTTATATACAACAGTGAGGTGCTTCAGGACAAGGGGTAGGTGAGAATTGACTTAGGTGGGAGGTATGTGTGTGTGTGTGTATCTAAAAGCACAGTTGGGCCCAGTGAGTTCAAAGAAGTGTCACAAGTGGAATTGGTAACATAATTAGGCACAATAGCTAGATAAATTAAGGAATCCTCTTTATTTCATAATTGCCTCAGTGTTCACAATGACATATATGCCCATGTGGGCTGTGATTGAAAATGTCAGATTTGTTTGTTTTGTCAATGTGTAGGGGTGTGGGGGTGTGTGTGTGTGTATTAAAAACAAAAACAAACAAAAAAAAACCCTCATGGATTTCAGAATCAGGCTGACTCTGAGTTTTGAGTGTCATCTCTGTGTGTGTATATAAATACACACACCCAGACACACTACAATCCTTTGTTGGCTTGCTTCTGATCTCAGTGTAAATCAGGTGTTACGTCAGTCTACACAGGATCAGAATCAGACACTTGTATGTGTATATGTTCATGTATATTCATATGTATATGTACAATGTCAAGGAGCACAGTTTTTATATGTATCCCTGGAAATTATCACTGCTGCCGTCTTGATGTGTGCTTAGGAGCTCTTTTGGGATGTACAAACCTGTATGCTCCTAAACCAAAGCTCCCAATGAGTCCATTAGCCCTGAACCTCGTTCCCGTTTTTTTCTCTTCCCATTGTATAGTGTAGCTAGACCTACGTTGTGGTAGAGAATTATTGCCTTGTTTTAAATCTCAGTTGGAAAATGTCAAAGTTCAGGTTTAGAAGAGAGAGAAGTCTGGGTGCTAAAAGAAAGAACATTCTTTTTAATTAGAGTTATGCCCTCCAGCAGTGAGAAACCATTATGTTTTTATTCTTCTCTTGTATTTGTTCCAAAACCTTTTACATGATCAGACTAAAAGGTAAGTGCAAAGGAGTAAGCAGCTAAAGGAGTAAAGAGGATTCATGAAAGAGCAGGGAAAACTGCAAATCTGGATATTTTATGTTTATATAATAACTGCCTGACATTTAAAGTTATGTTGTATATCCCTTCTGGAGACAAGAGATTTGCAAAGACCATTTCTGTACTCAAAAAATAATGCATAGATTTGTGGTCCTGAACCTAAATGCTATTTGGATGACATTTTTGAATGCTTTAATTAATATGTGACATGACTCTAATCATGTGCCTTCTCTTACCGTGCAAGTTGGCTGTTCCCAAACTGTGTTGCTTAGACTGTTCTCATGGTGCTATCTCTCATTCTTGTTTCCAGATGCTAAATAGCACTGAGTGACAGCTGAAGTCTATTAAATACTTTCATAATACATAAATAAATAAAATAAATGCTTTTGCTTCCTTGGAAGCAGTTGCTGTGGTCGACAAGGGAATATTATGTGATCATGAATGGGAGGTTCACCCAATCATAAATGGGATGGGTATCCACAAGACCGTCTCTCTACTGAGAGGTGGTCCAAACCACAAATGTTTGAGAAACCCTAAATGGAAAATCAGATGGATTCTTCCAGCTCTGTCGAGCCACATCAACTGGAAAGTCAGCTTGACTCACAAAATCCACTCAGTAGCACAAACCTTTCAAAACGGACTGTAGTCCAGATTGTGGCTCGCCCTGTATGGACATGCAGGGGGTGGAACGGAGACTAGGAATTCTGTCCCCACCTATTTTACCCCCGCAGTCCTGGTCCATGTACTGCCGGCACAAAGTCTGTGGGCGTCTAGCATGGCTGTTGGTGCTAGACTTTCAAGTGGGGAGGGCAGAAGAGGGACCGTGGCCTTGCCTCCCCCCTTGGCACTGGTCTGTGGTGCTGGGCTGGTGGTGAGGAAGTGCGTGACACACCTTGTTAAGTGTTAAAAGCGGATGGAAGGAGTGGCCAGAGGAAGCCATTTGCAGTACATAGTGAGTGTTGTTGGCCCTACAGAATTCAGGAACTATGCGGCACATAGCGCTATCTACTGGCGCACTATCTATGAATTCTTGACATGTCTACAGATCTAAAAAACACGCCTGTGTGGTGCAGTGTAGCAATGCCTGTTGCTGTTTGTGCTCACAGGCCCCTCCCCCCTGCTCTTTGTGGCTCAAAAACCACACTCTAGCTTAAAGTGGGGACATTTAATTGACAAAGAAAATGGCTTTTACTCTTTATAAAATTGTAGAGACAATTTCTCTTTTTTGAATTAAAACAAAAAACCTTTAACACGTATGTTTTTAGGATGTGTGTATCAGGCATGTGCAAACCATTTAGTTCCTCCAGGTAGGAAGAGACGGTTTAACACTGGACTGGGCACATTGTTGGACAACATACGACAGGGAACAATCCTGAACCAGGTAACTTTAAAGATGATTTATCTGAGACAGGTGCTTGGCCAGAACACAGGACTGGGAGCCAGGAAACTCAGAAATTCTAATCCCAGATCTCTCCCCAGATTCAGTAGCTTTAAGCAGGTAATTCAACTCCAGTGTCTTTGGTTTCCCCTTAGGGGGGTAGGATGAATTTGTTTAACGCTTGTAACTCACTTTGAGGACAATGGTTTCTGGAGATCGCAAAAGGTAGTGTTTATGGATTTCTGTATGGCGCTGCCTTGCTAGTCTGCATTTTGCAAATCTGCATGTCTCACAACACTTCAGCAAAGATACTGCTAAGACCTTTCCCAAAACCTACAGCTGTATGCTTACTAGTGTAGTTTAAAATATTGAAAATGAATAGTGAAAATGGAACTATAATTATCAAAATAAATGTGCATCTTGTAATGCAATTTCCTTTCTAGAGTTTTCTTATTTGCCATAGCTCTCCTAGCCACTGTTGTTAATTATCATTTTTGTATTGCGGTAGCAACCTTGTGGCTCCATTGTGGTAGCCCAGTGGCTTTCAACCTATGGACCTCTGGGGGTCTACCGACTATGCCTAAGATTTCCAAAGGGGTCTCCACCTGCATTCAAAATTTTTTAGGGGTCCGCAAATGAAAAAAAGATTGAAAACCACTGTTCTAGGCTATGTGTATGTGTACACACACACACACACACACACACACACACACACAGTGTGAGACAGTCCCTACCCTGCAGAGATTACAGTATAATGGAAATTACTGAGATTCCTCTATCTTCATCAAAATCTAACTATGCAGTAGGTATGTGAATGGTGCACATCATGCCTATATGTATGCATGGCATGGTTGGGTATAACATAGCCCCTCAGAGTGAATTCATGAAACATATACATCCCTGCATAAAATTATGTTAATGTATTATGGAAAAACACCTCAGCAACCATGTCAGGTAGGAAGCATTGAGATAAGAGGAGAGAAAAATCCCACTTTTTCTGCCTTATGTTTTTCCTGATAAATATGCTTGCTGCGAATGTATAAAGGGGCATGTTGTTTGATGTAAGATACAAAAATTGGAAAGAGTTATGAACAAGCAAGAGGCACTTCATTTACTCCGTTCCAGTTTTGCCACAAAGTTGTCCTCCAACTGGAGGAATGAGACAAAACCATTGTTTGAAAGATGCATGCCCTTTCTTTTGTTGTTTGTTTTTTAACGGCTTGTGTTTTAATGTGAACCGGTGTGTATCTCCAGCTAGGGCAGCCTTGCTGTTTGCAAACATCCCATAGTGTTCTGGTGATTTATGTGAGGCTTTTCAGAAATGAATTTATCTCCTCTGATAAAGGAAAAGGGGGAAACTACAATAATGAATTGTATTTTGAATTTTGTATTTAAATGAATTGTATTTGTATTAATTGTATTTTGATTGCATTGGATGGTGCAAAGTTTAAATTCCAGGCCAGATTTCCTAGAATGAGACTCTAATTTGCTGGAGTGTCTGGAGGAATGTGAAAAAAATAGTGCACATGAGGGTAAACGTTATAAGGGCAGATGTTATGCAGCAACTGTCTCTGTGTATGGCACCCAGCTTGTTTAGGGCTGGATCCTTGATTGGTGCCTCTGGTGGAGACTGTAATCTCAAAATAATGCTAATTGGTTCAGAGCCCTTTCATCACTACAGTGAATTACAAAGTGTACTTCTATAGAAGCAAATACCGTATGGTACAGATTCAGTGGTGCGGGTGCAAGCTAGTGCCAAAGCTGGCATAGCCAGCCCTAGGAGTATCCTCTCAGTGCAGGGACTTATCCGTAGTCCTTGCTGATCTCCGGTCGATAGATTGGGGGCATCATCAGCAGGTATAAATTAGAGCAGCCTGAAGAACTTCTCTGATTTGTTTTGCAAGGGGCTGACCCACTGTGTACTCAGCCCAAGCCACCTCTGCACTCCTCCTCTGAGCTTCACCCTGCAGCCAAGGCTCTGGGCTGATAGCTTGAACAATAGACAATGTCATGCTGTAATACATGCATGACTGGCATCGGAGTTTGCTTTGCAACTAGACCCGTGATGAAGGATAAAAGGGGATTATCGTTAGGGAGATTTAGAGAAGGCTGGTACATTGAGACCAAAGAAAACAGATTCCAGTCAATTATTTTCTTCTGCTGTAGCTGGGTAGGTGCAAACTACTTTTTTTTTTTTTTAAAAAAAGCTTTTATTTCAGTGAGTTTAACCCCTAACAGGTGCAGGAGATGGAGTGAGGAAGGGGAAAGAGAGGGGAAAGGCAGCATTTAGTTACCAGCTGCACTCTCTCTAGGAAAGATGTCAACCTTCTTAAAAGAAAAACCTTTAATAGCATTGTTGCCGGCACCCGGTGCCAGAGGCAAGCCACAGCCGGGGTTTGTTGCCCGGTATGCGTCACCCAGTAAACACAACGGAGTGGAGAAGCAGAGAGATTTATTTGGAGCTCCAAATAGGGCGCAGGGAGACTGAGCTGTCTCAAATCCTGCCCCAGTGCACCAGATTCCAGTATACATTTTATACCTTTTCCTACTTCACTACACAAGCTTATGCAACCAATTACCTGTTGCCCCGTACAATACCGTAGCCAATCAACTAAAGCAGCCAGTTGTGTTTTTCCTCAGTAGCATTGCCTGAGCCTTGCCTTATTTGGTCCTATTTGTTACCAGTTTTTGCTAAACATTTCTGCCTTATCTATCTGTTTTCCAGGCCGAAGCAGGCCTTGGCTGGCGAGCCGTGTGCAAACCTGTCTGTTTGTGTGCTAGCTTCCTCAGTGTTATGCAGGATCACAGAGGGTTCAAGAAGCAAAGGGGCCTTGGTTTATCCCGGCCTAGAGCAGGGGGGCTTCCTCGACACTCGTGGTCTTCCACCCTCCCGAGTTACCTAGTGTAATGCCCAGTGTCCCCAACAGCATGTTAGTTTGCAGAGCCCTATTAATGAACAGTAGGTCTAAGGTGCAAAGCCTCACAATGTTGGGAGGAAAAATTATTTCCTTTTATCTTACAGATGATGACTGATCTTAAAAATAAGGCCAGATTCTCAATTGGTATTAATTGCTATAGCTCCAGGTGAATTCAAGTACAACATAGTGATGCTGAAGTCAGAGCTAAGCTTATTTACACCACCTTAGGATCTAGGCATTATAAACTGTAGCCTCCTGGGTGCAGAGATTAATGCTAGTGGGCCTAATTCCTGCTTACTTGATAGCTAATTAGATTTAGGTGATAGTGCGTGTCACTAAGAAATTGTGGTGGCTATTGCTTTCTGCGTGCTGACCCTTTATATGTCTAGGAGTCCTGGTGTACAGAATTTAACAGCCATTTTGTTTTCCATTGTGCTGGAGTATAGAGTAAGGGATGCACACAACACTGTGCTCTCTCATGGAGACTTTGCTTGTGTTCTTTCTTGTTATCACTAATTGAATAATAAACCATTTTAGCCTGAAAGCATGTTTTTTCCTGTGTATGTAACTGTAACATTGATAAATAAATGTACATTTGTCTTCATGACACTTTGTTTAGACAAGGTCTAATGTGTTTACCATATGTTATCTATCTCTATTTTCAAGTGTTTTCAGTGGGAAACCCACTACTGAGATTTTGTAGGAGTCTCTTCTTTTTTGTTAATACAGATATAAGGATTTCTGGGCTGGATTCTTAGATGGTTCTTCTTAAAGTGGCCAGCGGCTATCCCTGGTCAACTCTCTCAGATGGTACAAAGGCGGCTCCAACCTGCCTGCACGGGCTCTGCTGCCCAAGTATACCCCCTCCTGTACCGCAATCCGCCATCCTAGCCTAAGGGAAGGCAGGCAGCACATAGGGATCAGGACCGGGTGTCAGGAGAGGTGTGTAGCTAAGTGAATCTCTGCTAAGGTTGGCAACTTTCTAATCACCCCTGCCTGGAGGCCCTGCCGCTGCCCCACCCCTTCTCTGAGGCACTGCCCCCGCTCACTCCATCCCCCCTCCCTCGGTTGCTCACTGTCCCCAACCACCACCACCACCACTCACTTTCACCAGGCTGGGGCAGGAGGTTGAGGTACGGGAGGAGGGATGAGGGCTCTGGCTGGGGATGTGGGCTCTATGGTGGGGCCAGGAATGAGGGTTTTGGGGTATGGGAGAGGGCTCCGGGCTGGGACAGGGGATTGGGGTGCAGGGAGGGTCTGGGATCTGGGTGGGGCTGGGGATGAGGGGTTTATGGTGGGGGTGCAGGCTCCGGGAGGGATTTTGGGTGTTTGAGGGGACTCTGGGCTGGGGCAGGGGGTTGGGGGTGCAGATGGGATGAGGTCTCCAGCCCCACCCTAGAGCCACCAATCGCAGCCGGAGTCCTCAGCCCTCTTCTGCACCCTGAACCCCTCATCCCCAGCCCCATCCAGAGCTTGCATCCAGAGCCCACACTCCACCCACACCCCAATCCCCTGCCCCAGCCCTGAACCCCCTCCTGCACTCCAAACTTCTCATCCCTGGAATCACCCCAGAGCCCACACCCCCAACGGAAGTCCGCACCCCCAGCCGGAGCCCTCGCCCACTTCCTGCACCCCTGCCCTAGCCCAGAGTCCCCTCCTGCACTCAAGCTTCCTCCTGGAGTCATAGAATCGTAGAATATCAGGGTTGGAAGGGACCTCAGGAGGTCATCTAGTCCAACCCCCTGCTCAAAGCAAGACCAATCCCCAACTAAAGCATCCCAGCCAGGGCTTTGTCAAGCCTGACCTTAAAAACTTCTAAGGAAGGAGATTCCACCACCTCCTGAGGTAACGCATTCCAATGTTTCACTACCCTCCTAGTGAAAAAGATTTTCCTAATATCCAACCTAAATCTCTCCCACTGCAACTTGAGACCATTACTCCTCATTCTGTCATCTGCTACCACTGAGAACAGTCTAGAGCCATCCTCCTTGGAACCCCCTTTCAGGTAGTTGAAAGCAGCTATCAAATCCCCCCTCATTCTTCTCTTCTGCAGACTAAACAATCCCAATTCCCTCAGCCTCTCCTCATAAGTCATGTGTTCCAGCCCCCTAATCATTTTTGTTGCCCTTCGCTGGACATTTTCCAATTTTTCCACATCCTTCTTGTAGTGTGGGGCCCAAAACTGGACCCAGTACTCCAGATGAGGCCTCACCAATGTCAAATAGAGGGGAACGATTATGTCCCTTGATCTGCTGCCAATGCCCTGACTGCTACATCCCAAAATGCCATTGGCCTTCTTGGCAACATTGTTGACTCATATCCAGCTTCTCGTCCACTGTAACCCCTAGGTCCTTTTCTGTAGAACTGCTGCCGAGCCATTCGGTCCCTAATCTGTAGCGGTGCATTGGATTCTTCCGTCCTAAGTGCAGGATTCTGCACTTGTCCTAGTTGA
The DNA here is from genome assembly GCF_965152235.1 of Eretmochelys imbricata. NCBI lineage: Eukaryota > Metazoa > Chordata > Testudines > Cheloniidae > Eretmochelys > Eretmochelys imbricata. The sequence continues at coordinate 100,275,659 of NC_135579.1, forward strand.
ACCTCATCAGATTTCTTTTGGCCCAATCCTCCAATTTGTCTCGGTCTCTCTGTATCCTATCTCTACCCTCCAGCGTATCTACCTCTCCTCCCAGTTTAGTGTCATCCGCAAACTTGCTGAGGGTGCAATCCACACCATCCTCCAGATCATTAATGAAGATATTGAACAAAACCGGCCCCAGGACCGACCCTTGGGGCACTCCACTTGATACCGGCTGGCAACTAGACATGGAGCCATTGATCACTACCCGTTGAGCCCGACAATCTAGCCAGCTTTCTATCCACCTTATTGTCCATTCATCCAGCCCATACTTCTTTAACTTGCTGGCAAGAATACTGTGGGAGACCGTGTCAAAAGCTTTGCTAAAGTCAAGGAACAACATGTCCACTGCCCCAGCTAGAGCCCGCACCCTCTCCTGCACTCCGAATCCCTCGGCCCTCTCCTAGAGCCCCCTCCTGTACCCCGAACCTCTCATCTCTGGGTGGGGGTGAAGGTTCCGGGGTGGAGCCAGGGATGAGAGGTTTGAGGTATGGGAGAGGGCTCTGGGCAGGGGCTTGGGGGTGTGTGGGGCCAGGGCTGGGGCTACGGGATGGGGCAGGGGGTTGGGTTGTGGGGTGTAGGGTGAGGACTCTGTCTGAGAGTGAAGGCTGTGGGGTGGGGCCAGAGATGAGAGGTTTGGGGTTCAGGAGAGGGCTCTGGGCTGGGGTCAAGGGGTTCGGCATGTGGGAGGGGGTGTGGGCTCCGGCTGGGAGTGTGGGCTTTGGGGTATGGCCGGGGATGAGGGGTTTGGAGTGCAGGAGTGGGCTCAGGGCTGTGGCAAGGTGTTGGGGGGATGTGGGCTCCGGGAGGGAGTTTGGGTGCGGGAGGGGTTCGGGTTGTGGGGTCCGGCCATGCTTACTGCGGCTCCCAGGAAGTGGCCGCCAGGTGGTCAGGAAGGCTCCACATGCTGCCCTTGTATCTGCAGGCACTGCCTCCGCAGCTCCCATTGGTTGCCGTTCCTGGCCAATGGGAGCTATGGAACTGGCACTCGGGACGGGGCAGCACACGGCGCATCCCTGGCTGCCCATGTGCCTAGGGGCCACAAGGACCTGGTGGCTGCTTCTGGGAGCTATGAGCAGCTAGGGCAGGCAGGGAGCCTGCCTTAGCCCCGGGCCACCCATGCGCCTAGGGACCACAAGGATCTGGTGGCTGCTTCCGGGGGCCGCATGCAGCTAGGGCAGGCAGGGAGCCTGCCTTAGCCCCGGGCTCCCGCTGCACTGCTGAGCAGACTTTTAACAGCCCGCTCGGTGGTGCCAACCGGAGCCGCCGGGATCCCTTTTTGATCAGGTGTTCTGCTCGAAAACTGGATGCCTGACAACCCTATATGCTTGATTCACTGCTGATGTACGTTAAACTACCTCCCTGCAGTGCTAGCTTCAGCTGGGTGGATGAAATGCTTTCTGGAAAATGTCTTTGTGGAAAATATGCTTTGAACAAACAAATTATTGAGCTGAATACAGGAGTAACTGGGTAAAATTCGATGGCCTGTGTTATACAGAAGGTCAGACTAAATGATCTAATGGTCCCTTCAGGCCTTAAATCTATGAACAATTAGGGTCTTGAAACTAGATACCCTCTCCACTCAGAGAATGAAGCCCCCTTGTTTTACTAAATGTAATTTTCACATTGGAATTTGTAATTGATTTTTTTTTCTGTAGCTAGAAAACTCACCCGAAAACAATCAGCTCAGGCCCAGCTGTGGTTCAGATAAGCAGACTGAAGTCTGACTGCTTAAACTGTGCCTGCATAACTCTCACAGGAACAGGCTTTCTTGTGAAATCTTGGGTACTTCCTATATGTGGTTGAAACAAAAATACCATCAGGCCAGCCTCTCTCCTTGCATTTGGGCCTCTCTGCTTCTGGATGGAACCAGGAAGTACAGATTGTGAAAATGAGGGTAGATCATTTAGGATAGGGGCTGTCTTTTAGTTATATATTTGTATAGTCTCTAGCACAATCGGGCCCTGATTGTTGCTTCTATGTACAACGCTAATACAAATAGTAACGAACAACGGAGTTGGCCAAACTTCTTTTGAACATCGTGTTTTATTCCAATAGTAGGAGAGCTTCATATTTATCCAAACTTGTTCACTCATCTCTATGGCTGATTCTGCCAATTTTGTCCCTAGATTTATCAGATTATAGGAATACCTACAATCCAGGTTCTTTTGGAAAATTCTGTGATTCATGCAAACTGCGTAAGAGAATTTCTCATCTTTCAATTAAAAAGCCAACTACTGAAGAAACTGCCTCAGCTGCTCTTTCTTGATAAGAAGGCAAAGCTTTGCAATTCGACATAAAGCCCTAATTTCCATCTTACGTGCGGTTCTACTCTGCCAAAAGGAGGCAGAAATACAACAAGAAAAACCCCACCAGTTTCATCTTTGTATATAAAGCTATCTTGTCTGGCAGCGAGTCTTTTGAAGAAAGACATTCTCAACCTGTAGAGCTCACCTAGGACTGCCAGTGCCCAACTGCTCTTGCCTCCGGTCTTTACTGCACCCCCTAGCTGGGTCTCATGGTCTAAAATTCCCTCTTGGCTGCTGCTTATTGAAATATGGAAAATAAAAAGCCCCCCAAACAGCTAGGACTGCAGGTCTCGCTGTTAATCCCAACAGATCAGTGTTTAGGCATAAAAAGCATAATCATCCACCATTTATCCCACTGCTGGGAGAACACGGTGGTGGTAGAATTCCAGCAAATGTTTCCCGAGTTGTAAGCGTTTTGTATGAGAAGAAATAACTGCCTTAGGTTTTTTTTTTTTTGGTTTGTTTTGCTTTGTTTTTAAACCTGACTTGCAGACTCCTGGGCTACTGATCGGGAATTTCTATTACTTAAGGTGTGTATCTAATCAGCTGAAATAGAAAGTGGTGTGTCAGAGGATTAATGAATATTATGTTTGATTATAACATTGATTTCTCACTTATTAAATCCTAGCTGAAAAAGGTGTCTGAGAATATTATTTCTATCCTAGAGCGTTTTGTTACAGGCAGCATTTGTGCTAAGCCTCCTTTTAAGCTGGCGGTTATCCTTTAAGAACAGCGCTGGTGTACTTTACCCTGAAAAACAGAAGGAGATACAGATACATCTATATGCATATGTAGATAGGGGAGATTATTAAAAGCACCTAAGGGATTTGGGAGCCTAAGTCCCATTGATGTTCAATGGCTTAAGTGCTTTTGAAAATTTTCCCCATAATTATTTTGTGGGAGGAAGGACTAAGAACCCGACTTAGCGGGCACCTCGCTTTAAGCACATAAGGAGCTCTTTGGAAGTACATCACTGAATTGGAGCCAAAGGGCACTGACCTGAGCAAGGCATAGAGCTTACAGATGCTGTGCTGCGTTCTTCATAGAGTGCAGCCTTAAACCTGGTCGACAACATCCCTGCCACTGAGGGAGAAGAAACGCTCGATCAGGGTTGGCTCATCATGCTGAAGGAGTGCTGAATTTACATGGGGCCTTTGTGATGAGAATGAATTGGTACTCGAATGGGAACAGAACATGTGATGGGGAGAGAATAAAAAGAATGAGTTGATAGCTAAATTTAAATAAGCCTCCAAACAGTCTCCTCCTCATTTGACTGTATCTGATGATTTTCATAGAAATCACGAGTATTTACTGAATGAGTTTTATTAAGATTAGTAGATTTTGAGGCCAGAAGACCAATCGCTGTGGTGATCTTGTCTCATCTCCTCCATAGCACTGTCTATAGAATGTCACCCAGGGGTTCCAGCATGGAGCCCATTACTTCTGGTTGAGCTAGAGCATCTGTCATAACCACACAGTTAAGGGTAGCCTAGAATTCCTCCTTACCTGTAAGGGGTTAAGAAGCTCAAATAACCTGGTTGGCACCTGACCAAAAGGACCAATGGGGAAAGAAGATACTTTCAAATCTGGGGTGTGGGGGAAGGGAAGGCTTTGTTTGGGCTCTTTGTTTGTGTGTTCTCTGGGGAAGCAGAGAAGCATCAGGTCAGAAAACTCCTTCTCCTAAAATCATCCTAAAATGAGTCTCAGTATTGCAAAAAGAGTAAGTAAATAAGGCAAGGTGCATTAGATTATCTTTTGTTTTTAGCGTGTGAATTTTCCCTTTGCTAGAGGGAGGTTTATTCCTGTTTTTTGTAACTTTGAAACTAAGCCTAGAGGGAGCTCCTCTGTGTTTGTGAATCTTTTGTTACCCTGTAAAGTTTATCTTCCATCCTGATTTTACAGAGGTGATTCTTTCACCTTTTCTTTAAATAAAATTCTTCTTTTAAGAACCTGATTGATTTTTCAGTGTCTTATAGACCCGAGGGGTTGGGTCTGTGCTCACTTTGTAACCAATTGGTTAGGATATTACTCTCAAGCCTCCCCAGGAAAGGGGGTATAACGGCTTGGGAGGATATTTTGGGTGAGATAGGGCTCCAAGTGACCCTCCCTGAATGTTTGTTTAAATCACTTCGTGGTGGCAGCATACCATCCAAGAACGAAAGGAATTTGTGCCTTGGGGAAGTTTTTAACCTAAGCTCGTAGAAATAAGCTTAGGGGTCTTTCATGCGGGTCCCCACATCAGTACCCTAGAGTTCAGAGTGGGGAGGGAACCCTGACAGCATCTGTTTTAGGAAGGCCTCTAGTCTTGTGCATTAAACAGATGTAAGCCTTTGTTCTGTAAAGAGAGATGACTACATGGAACTTTGCTAGCACAATACAAATCAACATATCACACATGACATTGATTAAAAGTGGCTACTGAGTATCATCGAATGGGTGTTCTTCTAGTAGGGTCCCGCAGGGATTGGTTCTTGGCCCTCTGCTTTTTTAAAAACATTTTTATTAATGACCTGCAAGAAAATGTAAAATCATCACTGATAAAGTTTGCAGATGACACAAAAAGTGTGGGAAGGGTAAATAATGAAGAGGACAGGTCACTGATACAGAGCCATCTGGATTGTTTGGCAAGTTGGGGACAAACAAACAATAGTGGTTTTAATATGGCCAAACATAAATCTATACGTGTAGGAACAAAGGATGTAGGCCATACCTACAGGATGTGGGATTCTATTCTGGGAAGCCATAACACTGAGAAGGACTTGGGGGTCATGGTGAATAATCAGCTGACCATGAGTTCCCATGATGCTGTAGCCAAAAGGGCTAATGCAATTCTAGGATACATAAACAAGGTAATATTGAGTAAGAGTGACATTACCTCTGTATTTGACACAGGTCTGACCACTAATGGAAGACTGATTCCAGTTCTGGTGTCCGCAATTCAATGCTCATAAACTGGAGGGAGTTCAGAGAAGAGACATGAAAATGGTTAACTTGACTTAAAGTGAATGACTCTGGGAACTCAGAGTGTTTATCTTAACAAAGAGAAAATTAAGGGTGACTTGATCAGTCTATCGGTACCTACATGTGGAACAGAAAATTGATAATAGAGGGCTCTTTGTTGTAGCAGATGATGGTATAACAAGATCCGACAATTGGAAATTGAAGCTTGACACATTCAGATAAGAGATAAGGCACAAATATTTAACAGTCAGGGTAGTTAACCATGGGAACAATTTACCAAGGGCTGTGGTGGATTCTCGATCACTGGAAATGTTTAAATCAAGATTGGTTGTTTCTCTAAAAGATATGTTCAAGCAAAATTAATTCAGAGAAGTCCTATGGCCTGTCTCCTCTGCGCTGAAGGAAGCGGTACTGGTAACTCAGTAGGCGGTGCTCATCCCTCTGAATCGGTATCAGCATGATTTGATTGATATTTGTGAAGTGCGTTGGAAAGGTAAAGCACTCTGTGAGTGCCAAGTATTGTGGAAGCAGAGGTCATTGTACTGCTGGAGGTGCCATCAGATGGATGGGAGATTAAACAGAGACCCTGACTGCAACTGCTCATTAATGTTTCTGTGGCATTTTTCTTGACAGGAGGCTTCACTGGGAGTTAAAGGTCAAACACCTGACCAAGATCTATGGAGTAGTTTTTGGTCTCTGATTATGGCAAATCAGCTGCAGTGCTGAAAACAAGTAACTCTTCTGTATTTCATTTCTGATCCATCGGCTGATAGGCTATGTACAGTACTAGTATTTGTTTCCTGTTGGAAGGAGACAGACTGTAATTATAAGTCAGGAGAGAATGGTCTATTGGCTAAAGTACTCGGTTGGGAGGAGGAAGCTCTGAGTTAAATTTCTGACTGTGCCTCAAGCTTCCTGTGTGACCTTGGGCAAATCATTTATGCCCAAACATTTAAGGGTCTATTGAACTTGGGAGCCTAGCTTGAGACGTGTAGGGCCTGATTTTCAGAGTTGCTGAGCACCCAAAGTCCAACTGAAATCAATTGGAGTGATAGATGCTCAGCACCGTTGAAACGCTGCCCATGGATGAACAGAGCGAACTATGTATAAGAGCATAAGAATGACCACAGTGGGTCAGAACAATGGTTTATCTAGCCCAGTACCCTGTCTCTGACAGTGGCCAGTGCCAGATGCTTCAGAGGGAAGGAACAGAACAGGGCAATTTTGAGAAATTCATCCCCTGTTGTCTATTCCCGGTTTCTGGCAGTTGGAGGTGTAGGGACACCTGGAGCAGAAGCTGTGTCTCTGACTGTCTTGGCTAATAGTAATTGCAGGACCTAACCTTCATGACGTGATCTAATTCTTTTTTGAACTCTGTTTATGCTTTTGTATACGAAGTGTAGATCCTTATGCAATGTCTATAGCATCAGTGTTTGAGTGCTGGACATGTGTTATTCCACCACACACGTGAGGTAGGGAACCATTCTCCACATTTTACAGATGGTGAAGGGGAGGTACAGAGTAAAGGTATTTAGGTGCCTGAAGATGCATATAGGTGCCAGTGAGACTTTTTTTAAAAAAACAACCCTATGTGCCTAACTTACTTATTTCAAATCCCTCTCGGTGTCTGTTTGCATCTTTAGGTTCCTCACTATCTTTAAAAATCTGGCCCGAAGTGAGTTGCCCATGATCCAGTCTGAATTCTGTGTGAACCCAGATCTCTCAAGGCCCAGTCAGTCTAGGGCCTTAACCATACAACCAGCCTTCCTGTCAAATCAGTCCTCTTCACGCAAAATTCGTTCCCTTGTTAGTCAAAATGGATATATTAAAGCCTCCCTGTTTCACTGTGGTGTCCTGTGACTAAATTCATTAACGTTTGTAAGGCACTGATAGACCGTAATGAAGAGCACCATCGAAATGCCTGTAAATAAACAAACAGGCTATATAGCTGGCTGCCTCGTTCAACTGCCAGGATGTACTACCTGACCCAGTGCACAGATGTTGGTCTCCTTGAGCAGCTGTGAAGAGCAGGGCTGCTAAGTAACTGTTTCATACCATACTTCTTCAGTGACGGGGAAACGGAATTTCCGCTTCTTGAAGTCTACGTACTCTCCCACACCCTCATTCCCAAGGCATTGTCATTTCTCCTGTCTGTTGTTTGGAAAAGCAGGTGGTGCTGCCTGTCATCTTTTGTCTGAGCTTTGTCTTTGCGCCAGCTCGCGTTCTGAGGAACTGCAAAGTGGCACCAGCTCTCTCTGTCTCACAGCAGGCATGTTTTGCATTTACTGACACATGGGGAGTGACTGACTAATACTAACATGAAAACAATTCTGACAGAACAAGGGCTTGATGCAGGAGGGAAAAAAACATCCAGGAAAACAGAGCATGTTCAGCATATGCTAAAGCTTCCGAGTGAAAGGCGCCAGTTCGATAAATATTTATTTTATTTCTTCGTATTGATTTTCGCCAGTGTAAACCTAAATGGAGGAGAACGTAAGGAGAAGGTTAGGCAGATGGTTTTTTGTTTTTTAGAAAAGCCTCCACCCCACCCTCTGCATGCTGAGAGGTTTCTCGCAGTACAAATGAGACAATATTCTAAAAGAGATTTCTCCCGGCAGCGCAAATCAGAAAAAGCCGAGAGAGGGAAATCGAGCACACACATTCATCCCTCTTCCTTCATTGATTTTTTTTTCTTTTTTTGGACCAACATCCAGCAAAATCTTGATATTCGCTGGAGTCTTTTATCACTGGAGGTTTTAGACATATATTTTTAAACCATCTGTAGAAAGAAAAAGGCAATAACTGAGACCATGGTAACAGAGAGTGCAAATACACTAAAGACAAGATGATAAAAAAGAGACTCAATATAGCAGAAATAAATCTAAAAATCCATAGGGCTCTCATTGGCCAGTTATTCTGCTGGATGGATTTTCTCTCGCCCCCCACCTCCGCTTTCTTTCTGTACTTGACTACTGGTCCCATATCGCTGTTTTGCTGCGAAACTCTGTTCTCTGGAAAAAGAAAAGGAGTACTTGTGGCACCTTAGAGACTAACCAATTTATTTGAGCATAAGCTTTCGTGAGCTACAGCTCACTTAATCGGAGCTGTAGCTCACGAAAGCTTATGCTCAAATAAATTGGTTAGTCTCTAAGGTGCCACAAGTCCTCCTTTTCTTTTTGCGAATACAGACTAACACGGCTGTTACTCTGAAATCTGTTCTCTGGGTTGAGCTGTAGTCTTTAGGCTCCTTGGAATTTGTCATTTTTAATGCTCCTTTTTCTCAGTGAACACTCATGTTCTGTGACATTTTCCCTTTATTTAGAGCCACTTGGACAGTGGTGGGCAACCTGTGGACTGCGGGCCGCACGCGGCTTGTCAGGGTAATCCACCAGCGGGCCACGACAGTTTGTTTACATTGACCTTCCACAGGCACAGCCGCCCACAGCTCCCAGTGGCCGCGGTTCACCGCTGTGCCTGGGGATGGTCAATGTAAACAAACTGTCCAGCCTGCCAGCGGATTACCCTGTTGGGGTGTGTGTGTCCCGTGGGCTGCAGGTTGCCCACCACTGGTCTTAACTTTAGCTGCCATTGAAAACTCCAGCCTACAGTAACATGTTGTTTTCGGTGAAGAGGGGAAAAAATGTTGTTTGCACAGTAGCCAAGTATTCAGCTGCTTTTGGTTGGAAAACAAGAATTTCATTTCACAAAAAATTTGGAGGATTCAATTTTTGGTTTTGTTCCAAGGCAGAACAAAAACAAGACCTTTTTCAAAAATATTTAAAAACTAAAAAACAAACAATAAAACAGAGAGAGGCTCTGTTGCGGATGATACTAAACTGGGAGGAGTGGTAGATACGCTGGAGGGCAGGGATAGGATACAGAGGGACCTAGACAAATTGGAGGATTGGGCCAAAAGAAATCTGATGAGGTTCAATAAGGATAAGTGCAGGGTCCTGCACTTAGGACGGAAGAACCCAATGCACAGCTACAGACTAGGGACCGAATGGCTAGGCAGCAGTTCTGCAGAAAAGGACCTAGGGGTGACAGTGGACGAGAAGCTGGATCTGAGTCAGCAGTGTGCCCTTGTTGCCAAGAAGGCCAATGGCATTTTGGGCTGTATAAGTAGGGGCATAGCGAGCAGATCGAGGGACGTGATCGTCCCCTTTTATTTGACATTGGTGAGGCCTCATCTGGAGTACTGTGTCCAGTTTTGGGCCCCACACTACAAGAAGGATATGGATAAATTGGAGAGAGTCCAGCGAAGGGCAACAAAAATGATTAGGGGTCTGGAACACATGACTTATGAGGAGAGGCTGAGGGAGCTGGGATTGTTTAGTCTGCAGAAGAGAAGAATGAGGGGGGATTTGATAGCTGCTTTCAACTACCTGAGAGGTAGTTCCAGAGAGGATGGTTCTAGACTATTCTCAGTGGTGGAAGAGGACAGGACAAGGAGTAATGGTCTCAAGTTGCAGTGGGGGAGGTTTAGGTTGGATATTAGGAAAAACTTTTTCACTAGGAGGGTGGTGAAACACTGGAATGCGTTACCCAGGGAGGTGGTGGAATCTCCTTCCTTAGAAGTTTTTAAGGTCAGGCTTGACAAAGCCTTGGCTGGGATGATTTAATTGGGGATGGGTCCTGCTTTTGAGCAGGGGGTTGGACTAGATGACCTCCTGAGGTCCCTTCCAACCCTGATATTCTATGATTCTATGATTCCAGAAAAGCCAATAGCCCAGTGGTTAGAGCACTCATGTGAGATGTGGGAGACCCAAATCTCCCCAGTTTGTCTAATTTGGAAAAGGCACTTGAACCTGTGTCTCCCACATCCCACGTGAGCACCCTAACCACTGGGCTATTGGCTATTCTCCAGGGGCGAAAGTACCTTAAAAGTCTTACCGGTACGGGGGCCTGACTCCAGGCCCCCAGAAGGGGCATGGCCTCAGGTGGAAGGGGCGGGGCTGGGGTCAGCCTCCCCCAGCCAGCCCTTCAGTGCTGCCTGGCCTGTGCCACCCGGGGCTCCGGCCGTGATTTAAAAGGCCTGAGGCTCCAGTGGCTGCTGTGGTGAATCACTGGGCCCGGGGCAGCTGCCCCTTTTGCCCCCCCTCTTGGTGACCCTGTTAAAGCAGGGCTGCTTACGGGTGGGAGAGGTGGAGGCAAATGCAGCAGCGCTTTAATGTTGGCTGTGTACATGCCTGTACCGGTGGCCACTTCTTAGCGGTACGTCGTACCGACCCACTTTCACCTCTGGCCCTCTCTCAGAAATTCCATCTGGGTCCTAAGAAACCTTCCTGACAATTTGTTGAATCCAATATGTTTCTGCAAAAACATTTGTTTTGACAAATCAGCATTTTCCAATGAAAAAATGTTGCTATGTTCCTAACCAGCCCTAATCCTGACTCTACGTTGTGACAGGCTGTCTTGGGAAAAAGTTTGGGTATGACATCTTCTGTGTAGTCCCACTAGTGCCAGTCAATGGAATAAGCAAATGTAGGTTAGTGGAATGCGACTATGTTTGCATAGTTCAAATGTACAGTTTCTGCATTCTAAGCCCCTTATTTCACTTAGCACGGTGTAAATCAAGAATTATTCCATTAAAATCAGTGAAGTTCTACCACAATCGGTGAGACCAATATGAGGCCTCATGTGTGGTTTTGAACATCCTCTGATGTATGTGAGAGCCAGCAGGCCCTTGGTGTGATGGCTTTTCGCAGGTAAGAGGAATAAAAAAGTATATTGAGCAGATCTCTCTGGATGCACCCAGGAATTCAGACCTGTTAAGAAGGTGCCATGTTTATATTTTCCGAGCAGAGCCACAGTTTAAACCAACTTCCCATAACATGTCAGTTGGGAGAATAAGAGACTCTTTCAGTCTTGTATCTCAACGCACTTTTAAAACATTGTCTTGTAAAACCTCTCTGTGGTGGGTATGCATCATCATCCCCACTTAGAGATGGAAAGCCAAGGCATTTAAAGCAATAAATATAGCACGAGCAGCAGCAGTGCAAGCTTCCCCTGCATTGCCTTGTGAATGTAACTCAACCCGACTCTGAAAGGACTTGCTTGGGAGATAAGAAGGTAGTTCAACCTCCTTGGCCCATTTACTACTTAATTGCTCTGCTGTGTCTGCCAGCAGGCATGCCAATTAGTGTTAATTGAGGTAAGTTTTGTCACGTGAGTATGCATCCAAAAGGAGCAGGAACAAGTCCACCAACACATTTCCTACAGGGAGCTGGACCAGTATCCTAAAATGAGGCAGGTCTCTACCAGGCTGAGCAGATCCCTGTGTCCTTTAAACAATCCCCCGGATTCCCTACATCAGTTAACTGCACCATGGATCTGCCTCTTTCTCATCGCCTTCCTTCTCCAACCTATTGTTCTTGACTACTGTTCATTGTGACTGTCTTCATCACAAAGGAGTGCTGACCTCTACGCACCACTGTCATACAAATAACAATCTGAACTGAGTCTGATAATGGCCCTGTAACTCCTCCCCCAGCCGTCCAGTTAAGCATTTGAGAACACTAGCCAATAACATATATTCCTCCAGTGTGAAATGTATGCATCTGTTAGATATTTTAGTCACTATATAGGTTCTTTTTGCAGCTAATTATCTTAGAGCTATCTTATTTGTTCTTTATATTTATCCTTCCCAGACACACAAGACATGATCTCTGCCTTGAGGACCTGCAGTCTAGGTACAAACATAGTAAGACAAATAATAGAGTACAAAGTTTACAAGAAAAGCTACATGGTTACTTGGTCAGTTAAGCAATTGCTAGATTCCAAAGCTAGAAGAAACCACTGGGATCATCTAGTTTGACCTGCTGTATAACACAGGTCACAGAACTTCCCCAAAATAGTTCCTAGAGCAGATCTGTTAGAAAAACACCCAATCTTGATTTTAAAAATGTCAGTGATGGAGAATCCACATGACCCTTGGTAAATTGTTCCAATGGTTAATTACTCTCACAGTTAAAAATGTATGCCTTGTTTCCAGTTTGAATTTGTCTAGCTTCAACTTCCCATCATTGGATTGTGTTATACCAGTGGCTCTTAAACTTTTTTACTGGTGACCCCTTTCACATAGCAAGCCTCTGAGTGCAACCCCCCTTATAAATAAAAAACACTTTTTGTATATTTAACACCATTATAAATGCTGGAGGCAAAGCGGGGTTTGGGGTGGATGTTGACAGCTCGCGACCCCCCATGTAATAACCTCATGACCCCCTGAGGGTTTCCGACACCCAGTTTGAGAACCCCTGTGTTATACCCTTCTCTACTAGATTGAAGAGCCCAATGTTAAATATTTTTTCCCCAGGTAGAGACTTACAGACGGTAATCAAGTTGCCCTTAACCTTCTCTTTGGTAAGCTAAATGGCTAGACTGAAAGAGCTCAATCATTAAAGGCATGTTTTTATCCTTTAATAATTGCCGCGGCTCTTCTCTGAGCCCTCTCCAATTTATCAACATCTTTCTTGAATTGTGGGCTCCAGAACTGGACTCAGCATTTCAGAAGCGGTTGTACAATGCCAAATAGAGGGATAAAATTGCCTCTCTACTCCTACTCAAGATTTTCCTGTTTATGTATCCCAGAATCGCATTAGCTCTTTTGGCCACAACATCGCACTGGGAGTTCATGTTCAGCTCAAAGTCCATCATGACCCCGAGGTTTTTTTCTGAGTCACTGCTTCTCAGGATAGAGCCCCCACCCCATGCTGTAAGTATGGCCCAAGTCCTTGGTTCCTAGATGTATACAATTTAATTTAGCTCTATTAAAATGCGCATTGTGTGTTTCTGCCCAGATTACCAAGTGATCCATATCGCTCTGAATCAGTGCCCTGTCCTCTTTGTTATTTACCACTCCCCCCACTCTTTTTGTCATCTGCAAACTTTATCAGTGATGATTTTGTTTCTTCTTCTAGGTCATTTTAAAAAAAACATGGTTAAAAAGCCTAGGGCCAAGAACCAGTCCTAGAGGGACCCCACTGGAAACACAAATGCTCGATAAACATGCCCCATTTTCAATTACATTTTGAGACCTATCAGCCAGTTTTTGTGCAGGTCAAGTGCAGCAGGGAATCTGAGCAAGCAGATGAGATCTGCCTAAGAAGCCTCCTGTTGAGATTGTGTGAATCAAGGGTCAATTTGTCCA